>NW_028277071.1:318055-636111 GCF_059951505.1 Python bivittatus | reverse complement strand
TGACAGACACACACACTAAGTTCCCAGTTTTGTATCCTGGCTCAGATCCCAGAGAGGAAGACTATTTCCATACCAGGAGAGACGGGCAGGAGTCCTCCTGGTGTCTGGGCTGCATCGTTTAGGTCAATGTTCTGCCTGGGATACAGGAAAGCTTTTACTGGGCTGGGGACCCCCAAATTAACATTTCTGAAGAAATGAGCCATATTGTGGCTTGACTTGATGGCTGAGTCCACACAGAATTAAGACAAGGACTGTGCTTCCACAACATGATCAACAACAAATGTCCCAACATCATTCTATCCTAATCTAGCACATTGTGTGACCCCCAACCATGATTTGAAGCTAGACTGACTCAGAGTTGTAATATAATTTGCATCTTACCTGTCACAGAGAGAGATCTTCTTCTCTCTCTACCGAAGAAAGACCTGGAACATATCTCTCTGTGCTTGGCCACTCTCACTAAATATGACAACCTATTGTAGACAGGGTTACTTGATTGTTCATCTACTCATCTACTCTAATCTTCCCCCAACCTGGACTCAGTCCAGTTCTGTGGACTGTGATTTCCAGAATTCCCTGCAACAGCCAAGAGGGCTGGGAATTCTGGAAGTGAAGTGTGAGGGTCTGGGCAATGCCCACCTGGAAGAAGGTGGCATATTCCAGAAGAAACAGCTGACCAGTCCCCACACTTCTGAATAGTGCATGTAAGTTTTTTGTTGTCAGTTTTTGCCATTTTTTTGCTACTTTATAGTTATACCACTTTATTGTTATTTTGTGTTTGTGTGTTTACCCTTACTTTAAATGAAGGTTGTTATCAAAAATCCCAACTTCTGTTTATTGTTTTGTAGGGTAAATTAGAATTGTTTTAAACAGAAAAAGACAAATAGCCAATGTTTGGGTGGGAAAATAAGAGAATTCGAGTAGAAATTGACCGAGTAGCTTACTTTTTCCAGTGCTCTCCTTCCAATTTGGGTCTCTTACAAAAAGATTCTTTATACTTGCCTGATGTGTCCTTCAGAAACAGATTTCCTCTTCTCTTCCTCTTCTCTGTTGCTTGCTATCTTGCAAACCTCAGGCTTTGGAAGATTGTGGTTGGAACAAACCTTCAGCAGCTTTTCTAAAACAGCTCTTGATGGAATGAAACCATTTAAGTGCCTGGAGAGATGCTGAAGTGAAGAAAAACTCTGCCTTATCCACCTGGAATAAACTTCTGAGAATGACAAGTATTTTCTTTTTAAACCTCAAAGGATGCAGGAAAAAACTGCTAGTTCAGATTATGCTCTGAAGGAGCAGGCTTTCAGGGACGGGTGTCTGTGGGGGAGATAAAAAAGTAAAGATGGCAACTATGCCAAGGTGATTGAAGTCCTGCTCCAGTTGCATGATGATGTGCATAAAAACGGGTGGGGTGTCTTAATATATATATTTTTTTAACTCCCTCTGTAGACCCTCTGCTTTCAGGAGAAGTACTGAGCTGAACGGAGCTTATGTTCTCCCTCATATTACGTATTTTAACACATTATGAATATATGCATATGGTGAAGACTTTTCTATATAATACATATAAAATGCATACATATAATTCTTAATACTCTAGTAGCATTTCTTCTTGTCCCATTTATGTTTTGCTTATGGAACAAACACATCTGGGATGGCTTGAGAGCTGTCTTTGAACAGTGTGTTGGTGGGCTTCAAAGATCTTCAGATGATTGGGTGTACCACCCTGTAAACACCATAAAGTAGAACGGGACATTATCTTTCTAATTTCTATAAAGTTTCAGTTAACTCAGCTTTCTCCAGTCTGGTGCCCTTCAGACCTCTCAATTTTTAGTCTCCATACCAAAATCTGTTTTTAATATGAAGTACAGGGATTGCAGTCCAACATTACATCTCTTGGCTATTATTCAAGACTCAGGGATGGGTATTAAGGATTTGTATACAATAAAATATCTCAGTACTAACTCTCTCTTATCTATGATCTGTCTATTGAAGTATTAAATATTCAGTTTATCAGGTATGTATTTTTAGTGTAACCTGGACTCTCTGTCTGCTCAGGTTACTGAGCAGGATTCACCGCTGCTACCTTGATATTACTGCTGTCCTTGATGAAATATTGCAACTACGGGTAGTTCTTGCTTAATGATTATAACTGGGACCAGAATTTCTGTCGCTAAGCAATGCAGTCATAAAGCACAACATCACGCGACTGTGAGGTTCAATGACAGCTGTTCTGGCAGTCCCTGGTTGCCATTGTTAAGCGAGGACTTCATGTGACCACAACTTCCAAATTCCCGCTGGCTTCCCCATTGACTTTGCTTGTGGGAAGTCAGCAGGGAAGGCTGCAAATCGCAATGACAGGATCGTGGGACACTGCAACGATTGGTTCGAGGCCTGGCCATAATTATCACTCGTTCAGTGCTGTCGCAAGTTCGAACTGTTGCTGGACATGTGGTCATTAAACGAGGACCACATGTATTTCTTATCAACCAAGCCCTAGATTATTTATGCAGAGTGTGCAACCCTCGCATGAATATGGATTTTAGAATTTCTTGGATGGTGCCTTGTGAAAATATGAAGTTTGCTCTTCCTTTCCTAAGATATGTTTATTCCCCCACCCCCCACACTTATGATTTCAAATCTATTAAGCCAATTTTATGTGGTCCACTCAGTGCAGTTATTGGAACCTATTATTGTGGTGAATGTGGGCCCACCACCTTTCTGAGACACTGTTTGTGTAGTAGAAAATATTTCCCTCAAAGGGAGTCCTTTGAACCAGAGATCTGGATGGAGTTACACTGAAGCAGAAATCAGTTTATTGGCAGGGCTGGAAGCAAAGACAGGCCTAAAGAGGGGTGGGATTACAGTCCCCCTTTCTAGACTGATGCAAATTAGGATGTGCGTGTGGCTGGATATAGCAGCCAGGTGCTTCATTGGCTTGAACAGATCATGTGCCTAGTGAGATCAGTGAGGCCATTAGGGTGCAACTATGAGGTGAAGGGTCAGGACTTAAAAGACAATGGAGCTCTGAAAGAACAAAGAGGCAGTTATTCCATGCACGTCATTTTTTTTTTTTTTTTTTGCTTTCCCAAAGCTCTGCTCACCTCTCAGCATCTTTTCCCAGTTTATCAGCATCCTTGGCCTTCTGAATGCTCTTATGGCTGGGCTGACAGTTTTAGATCTCCTGGAAAAGTGTTTTGGTAAAAGGGGGAGTTGCCTAATTTAACATTATATCACTGAATCCCTGCTTTGTTTTCCTCTGGAAGATGTCTTTGGGTTAGGGGCTTTAAAGATGAGCCCCACAATTTTTTGCTGTAACGGTAGAAAGCTTTTTCTAACCTTCAGTCAGAATCTGCTTTCCTGCAACTTAAGCTGATTATTCTACACATCTCCTCTTGACCTTCTTGTAGGTGGCATCCTATCAGATCTTGGCTCAAAGCTAAACATACAGACCTCCATCAATTCTAGATGTCATTCTGAATAAAGTGGAAATAGTTCAACTTCCCAGTCTTGGGAGAGAGAGCTCTTTTGAAATGTGTCCTCTCCAGACCACTCTTGGCATCTCCTTAAAGTTTCCATCTGCAGACCCTCTCTTCTTCTCCAGTGAGACATTCTTTTAGGTATTTAAAGTGCTACTGTATTTCAGGAAATAAGAAAACATTCATGAATCTGTATTTATATGTCTTAATGAAGGAAGGAAGGAAGGAAGGAAGGAAGGAAGGAAGGAAGGAAGGAAGGAAGGAAGGAAGGAAGGAAGGAAGGGAGGAAGGGAGGGAGGGAGGGAGGGAGGGAGGGAGGGAAGGATTAAGTTGCTATTAATGTGAGAATGCCATCTTTTTCCAACATTCCCTACTCAAGTGGGGTTGGAGCTACTGACTGTAGACAAGAACAAAATTTAAGAGTATTAGCTAACTTCAGGAAAACTAAGTCATACACTACCTTTTTCCATGCCTAAGGCGAACTCTACCGCTGTGAAGACCAAGGAAATTGGCATAGATGGCCACTGAATGGTAAGGAGCAGATACTTTGCAGATAACATTGTGAGTAAGTGTATTGATTGCCCTTCTGACAACATCAAATCTTCATTCAAGAATGATTTTAAATCATGAAACCCCAACCAGCATTCAAAAAATTGAGTTTGTTTTATGTTTGGCGAGGCATTTTTCACCATTCATTTCATACTTGCATTGGTTAGTAATGACATTTTCATAATCAGGTTGTGCCTCAAAATATTCCCTTCAGATCTTTGCAAGTCCTACAATATTACTTTGAAGCAGTAGCAGCACTTTGCACATAAAACTGCATTCATGGGTTGATAGCTTTAAGACAAAGAAGTCCATGATTTGGTGTGATTCTGGCAGTCTGACTCATGACAGGTGCCCATCTCTACCTTTTCTGCACTAATGGGAAATATTACCTGAAGAATGGAACCAATTAACTCTTAAATTATCAGCATAAAAATAGACTACTTTGGTTTCCAGCAGGATTGCACAGAAATCAAATTCCTCCCTGGAATTTTCACATGAAAGCCTACCTTCCAGGATCCAAAGAGATATCATGAATATCTTACAGTGTTGATGTCAGAAAACTCATGCAGGTTTATGCAGTGAACTCTTGTGTGACTGTGTAGGAGGTGAAATCAAGTCCATAAAAGTAGCCTCCTTGACTTCAAAACCTTGATCAGGAACTAGAAACAATAGATTTGAACACTGGGGAAATCTGATGAAAATAATGAAGAATTTGGTGAAAGAAGCTTTCTCATACGCTTGCCGAGGAACGACGACTTTGGAAATAGAGGAGATAGATATTTCTAGGTCCCCGAAAGAGAAGGAAACTAATAGGTGAAGAACGGATGCAGTTTAATGCCAATCCATCATTTTCCCACTGGCGTTCAAGAAAAGCAGATTCACCAGAATCTTGAGAGGAAGTTGTACATGAGGGTTTGGAGGCATTTCTTGAGATTGTACTTCTTTTTCTTTCTTCTACCACAGGGACTTCAGGAAGTGTTTCCCTGGATCCCTTCTGAATGTCATCTCATACTTCTGCACTTAAAAAATGTTTCAGCCCCTTTTGCCTAGGTAATGGTTCCTGCATATTTCCGTCCAGGCCATCTACAATCCCTTTACTTTGCTGATCGTGGTTTGCAGTTCTCACTACTACAGTTCTCTTGGCCCCATGATCAATAGGGTGTCAAGGAAAGGAGGGAGGGAGGGAAGGAGGGAAGGGGGAGGATTTTTTTTTTTTAAATAGACCAGCAAGTAGATAGGTATTTTACTTTTATTATATTAATCTCTAATATTAGAGTAACTTCCTCCACCTTAAGCGTTAGAGGTGGAATCAACCTTATGAAACTTTTTACAGGTAAAGTATGTGTAGATAGGATGACCACCTCCATATGGAATCCAAAAACTGTCAAATTGCATTGAAGTCCCTGTGAACTCAGTGGCACTTAATTTTTTTTTATCAAACCTAAAAGTGCAGACAAATTGCCATACCTAAAAATGCAAATCCAAAATACAGAGTGAATGATTTATTAACTGGTTATCATGGAAAGGTTATATTTTAGAGGAATCTGTCTTTAAAGAAGCAACAATTAAAATGTTTTGCTAATCATATTCCATTGACCTTTGCTTTGCCCTTTTTTTTAAATACAGGCAATCATTGTATTAATACAGGATCATTTTTGAATACATTTTTAATACAACCAATTAGAATGCTTTTTTAATGCAGGAGATCAGTTTGAAAACAATATTTTGACATCTCTATTGCTGTCTCATGTTATGATCTTCTGTCTCGTAGCCATAATCTGCTCAGTGAGTGGGACAATCCGATTTCATTGCTCTCCATGCAGCCCTGGGTACAGACCAGCAAATGGAGGGGTATTTTCCCCTCCTTCTCTTCTAGGGAGATTTATTCCATTGCAAGCAACAGGAAGACATTCATACAGATCAGATTTCTGCTTTGGGAGTGTGATGGAAGGTTGAAGAGCCTCGGACATCCAAATCTTAAGTTTTCCACCCTTCCCAGATTCAGAATATGTCCCATTTTTTATCTTTGGAGTTTGAAAGTTTCGAATACAACAGTGAGTCAATAGCCAAATTCTACAAGATCTATTTCCCTACTTTTTTCTTGGGGGGAGGCATATGAGCCCACCAAAGTCTTCACAGAGTCATTTTAGTAAAAGAAGGCAAACACCAGATTTCCTGAAGTATGGAAATCTCCTCCCATGACATTCAGGGAGCGCAGCCAAGTGAGAAGCTTAACTAGTATCTCAGGCTTCCTGGTTCTGATGTAAGGATTTAGAGCAGATGTAAATTCTATCAAGAATGAAGAATTCATTAAAGCTTTAATTTTAGATCAGACCCACTGGCATTAATGGCTATTCATGAATAGTCATTCCTTCTGTCCCCTTGATTTGGCTTCCTGATATGTAAGCATTAGAGCTGGAAACAACCTTGTGAGGATTGTTACAGGTACTCAACCTGTGGATAGGATGGTCGTCTTAGTATGGAATCCCAAATCTGTTAGCTTCCACGGAGGTCCATGTGAATTCAGTGGCACTTAATGTTTGTAAGTAGATATAAACGCCACCATTCTTGGAATAGAATCCGAATCAAAAGGGTTCTACCATGCTGGATGTGGTACCAGAAGCAGAGCAGATTCTTCATACCAGCTCTGCATATTCCAAAACTTCTCTGCAGACCCAGGAAGGAAGGAAGGGCTGGGAAAACTAATCTCTCAAGGCAAAGTGCTTCCCATTGATGTCAGATGAAGTCCATTTTAATATTCTTTATTACTTACATTTGTGTGTTCTTCTGTTGCCATTCATGGAGAAGGTGGCAATGTCATTAGGACATTCTGAATGCCAAACTAAGGGCATACCTAAAAATGCAAATCCTATTTCATATATACTATGCACACACAATTTATTTTTCAATCAATTTGGGCAACCCTAGACACAAAGATGAAAGTCGCTAAATGCAGATGGATGGAAATGGTGCTATTCTTCTCAATGTGGAAATGAGTTCCTCAGACAGTCCTTGAAGGCCTCCTTGACCTTCTCATTTCTCAGACTAAAAATAAAAGGATTCAATAATGGGATACTAGTTCCGTGGAAAACTGCAACTGCTTTTTGGACTTGTGAACATCCTTTGCTGGGTATAGAGTACATGAAGATAGCATTGCCATAGAAAATGCTAGCTACTGTAATGTGAGAAGCACAGGTGGAAAAGGTTTTCTTTCGACCTTTGGTGGAGTCCATCCGTAGGATGGTGGAAATAATGTAGAGGTATGAGATTAATTAATTAATTCACTAATTAAAAGCAAAGCACTTTATGGAATTGTGTTGTGTATGGCTTCTGGGGAAGAAATAACCAATTGAACATGGCTCTGTTCTTTGTGGAGCCAACACCCATGGCAATTAGAGGATCTGGCCTTGGTCCCGCTTTTTAGAATTGTCTCCAGATAAAAGAGATTGACAGGATCACCCACAGGTATTCCTTGCAGACATTCACTATGAAGAGATTGCAATCTAGCAATCTCTAGCAGGTGGAGCCCTCTGGGAGTCAAGGGAGACATTGAGCCGAAGCTGTGGTGCAGAGCCTTCAAAAGGACACTAGATTTTCTTTACTTCCTCTTTTAACTAATATCGTAAACTGCCTATTTGTGATTTATGTGGCAATTAAAAACCTCCTGAAAGACTAGCTGCTGTACGTCAGGAGAATTTCCAACCATCCTGGGAGAAAGAAGAACAAAGTAAATTTAAAGATCAAAAAGAAATATTTTAACATTTGGAAACAGTGAAAGGGTATTAAGAATGTTGATTGGGGACAATTAAGAGGCTAGATGGATTTGAGACAGCTCTTTTAATGACTGTTTTAAATGTTTAAGAAAATACAGTAAGAGAATTTGGATTTAATTGCAAGAAAATCTGCCCTGGGAATAACACAAGATAAGACTGAGCTGTCAAGGTCAGAAGAAACGCCAGAAGGGAAGCCCCAAATCTCTGAAACCTTTTCTGAAAATATGTGGGAAGAGAATGATTAGAGACTGTTATTTGGGGCTTTATTTGGAGAAGAGACTGAAGACTGAGCTTTTCAAAAAGAAGAGAAAGGAATTCAAAGTGGATTTATCAGATCAAGGTCAAATTGTTCATGTTTTGATCTTGGATTGTTAATATTGAATTTTCTTTTTCTGACCAGGACTGTAAGACAATAATTTATACCTGTAAAAGGGATTTATTTGGTTTAGTTTAAAGTACATATGTGATTATGATAGGTCTTTTGTATGTTTAAGGGGAGAGATCTTTAAGGTTTCACTTCTCAGAAAAAACGTAGAAGCTAAAATGCAAAATAGTCTTATTGGTTTAAGCTTAAAATATGTAGTTTATTATTACTGCCCCTCTTAATGCTTTTGCTGCTTAGATTGATTGTTGATTTTTTTTTATAATTTGGTTATTGTTTAGGGATGAGAAAGAGGATGGAGAAGGTTTTTTTTTTTTTTTTTTAGTAATAATAGAGAAGGTGTAAATTACAGTTAATGCATATACTTGTTTGGAAGGAGGGGGAAGTCTCTCTTTCTCTCTTTCTTTCTCTTTTTGTTTGTAGTTTCTTTTAGTCCTGTATTACTACTTATACATATAAACATTAATAAAAATATTTTTTTTTTTAAAGAAAGGAATTGTGTTGCGTATGTTCCCCCAGGAGGCCAGTTTATGAAACATACTCAGGCCGAAGAAATAGTCAAGAGATAGTGGCTGTATTTTCCTCTTCAGATGAGAAGAGCTCTGAGGCTGCGCTGGGTGAAGGGCTCATCTATGCTAGGTCACACAGTTTGCAAACAGTTGTGTTTGGTAAACTCACAAGCAGGACAGGGGGGTGATTGTCTCCTTCTATTTTTTCTCACTAGCAACCAGTATTTCAGGCATTCTGCCCTTGATAGCAGTCAGATGGTTCAGTCCCTGATTAATCCATCCTCTATTATTCTCAAGACCATCTTTTAAAACCATCTGACTTGGTGATCATTACTTCTGATGACAGCACTTGCTATAGCTTAAAAATGTATTGTAAGAAGCTAAAGCTGAAAATCTAGTTCAGGGTCATATCAATGGTAAATCATCTCAATTTCTTCCAAAACCCAATCCATTGTTTCAGTTCAGCCCTCAAAGCATTCTGTACTTCTCTGTTCCTCAAACAGTATATGAATGGGATCAAAAGAGGAGCTATGATAGTATTCAAAACAGCCACTATTTTGTTGAACTCTAATTTGCTGGTGCCTTTTGGCTTGATGTACATGAAAATACAACTGCTGTAAATGAGGGAGACCACAGTCATGTGAGAAGTACAGGTGGAGAAGGTCTTCTTCCTCCCTGTAGTTGATGGGATGCGCAGAATTGTGGAAATGATTTTGACATAAGACACAATGTTGACACTTAAGGTCCCAAGCAGAGAGACTGTGGCAGTCACAAAATCAATCAGTTCTACAAGCCTGGTATCACCACATGCTAGTTTGAGTAGTGGTCCAGAGTCACAAAAGAAATGGTTGATGATGTTAGGACCACAAAATGGCATCTGAAATAAAACAAGAGAGGGAACTAGGATTAGTGATAACCCCCCAGCCCAGCAAGAAAGTACCAATACTGAACAGTTTCGTCCATTCATGATAGTTAAGTAGTGAAGAGGGTTACAGATTGCTACGTATCGGTCAACAGACATTGCAGCCAGTAGAAAGAACTCAGTAGTGCCAAGGACAAAATAAATGAAACTCTGTATTTTGCAACCAGCTACAGAGATGCTTTTACTGCCAGTGGCTATGTTGGCCAATGTTTTGGGAATGATGGTACTTGTATACCCAATATCGACCCATGCCACATGTCGGAGGAAGAAATACATTGGGCTATGGAGTTGGGTGTTCAGTAATGTGGTAATAATAATCAGCATGTTTCCAATTAATGTCAAAAGATAAATCCCAGACAGGAGAGGAAAAAGGCCAACTTCAAATTGATGGTTGTCTGTCAACCCCAGCAGTATGAATTCCCTCACTGTGGTGCTGTTTGCCATTAGCTCATTCCTAAAAATACAGTGAAAAGATAAGAGATTACTCCATGGCTTCATTTTTGTTTCAGTCACGCATTTCATCTGAATGCCATTTCACCAGCTTTGATTCACTGTAGTGAAATCAAACGGATGGTCACTGATATAAATAAGAAAAGATGGTTTGAATCAGACCAAAATACTTGTAGTCACCAGTGTAAAAGAAGCTAAGAAGCCACACCATATTCTCCCCTGTCCACAATGATTCATACATGTAGTCATGCGTGGTTAATGTTACTGATTATTTTATTTTGCTCAATGTTAACTCGACCTGACCTGAGATGGCTCCACATTCCCTTTCAGTTTGAAGACAATTCACATAGAGATTTCAGTTTTCTCACAGAAATTCACAGAATTTTGTTAACATTGAATAGGAGAGCAATTCAAAAACTATTCCTTCAACCACTTCTCACTCTACCAGTTACTTGACATGACACAAGTGTAGCATTTCTATGGGGGAAAAGCCTTACAGTATTTTAAGTCTACTATAATGGCCAGTGAATATTGACTAGCCTTTTACCTATACAACTGTGGTAAGTAGCTATTTCTACTCATCATGGGTTTCAAATTGATAACGTTCCAAAGTTCTGAAGAAAAGGCGATCCAATCATTGTTCTCAATGTTGCTGCATTCACACAACATAGCTGGGTGACTCAGCAGCTTCTCTGGGTTTAAGACTTATCCTGCTGCACCAGCAGAATAGGATTAGTCTCAGTTGAAAAGGAATAATTCTTGATAGCTTCCTTGAACAGGCTGACACTTCCAGCTACTATTTTTGGTACTTTTGAACAAGGGAAAAATATGGAAAGAAATATAAGAAAGAGAATCCGTGTGGCCAGATTGGAAATGTATGTACTATAGATAGATTGATTGATTCTGTGCCATCAAACCATTTTCAACTCCTAGCAACCACATAGATAGATTGTGTCCATGATGGTCTGTCCCTAAACTGGTCCCTCAACTCTTCCAACTGAGCCCATCCACCTTGCTTCTGGTCATGCTCTTCTTCTCTTTCCTTCCACCTTTCCCAGCATTAGATCCTTCTCCAGGTCTTCACATAATATGTCGCTCCTTTGTTTCCTTTCTCCCCTATGGATCTCCTTTCTCGTGTCTGCAAGGGGATTCAAAGTAATGGAGATAATGTACATACAGTGACCCCAATATTTGCAGGGCCACTCTATGACAATACCTTCATGCTGGTTAACCCCTCCCTAGCATCTTGCCATGAGGACAAAGAGGGGAGATGAATTCAACACAGTGCTAATCCAGAGTAATTTCGGACTATGTAATCTCCAACGAAGTACGCATAATCCAGATATGTTGGTCATGCATGTACAACCCATGTGCTTATAAACTATGATCAAAAGAAACTTGATTCAGAAGTAACTTGTCATATTAGAAATCCTTTACTTAAGGATTAACACACATTAATTAATTAATTAATTAATGATTTACACACATTAGATATCCTCTATTTAATCTACCAATCTGGAACTCTGCAACAGTTTCTTGGTTTTACAGAGCAGAATTAAGGCTCGATACTCTTGACTCAAACATTAAAACATTTGTAAAATGCTGACCATTTGCAGTTTACATTAAAAATATTCATGCCATTTTCATGAACCCTATGCTATGTCATCATCTTCTTTCTGCCAGTGAAACTGTCTTGTAGTTTATTAGACTAGGTTGAATATGTTACGAATCAGAAAGAAGGCAAAAACATCTATCAAAGTTTTACCCCCTAATTCAAATTCTGGGAAACATAATCTTCACCATCCAGAATGCCTTTGAGAAGATTCTTGGTTTAATAACGTAACCTGGGCAGTTTTGCTGCATCTGTACATACCTTCCATGTTTTTTCACAGCAGTGAACGTAGAAGTAAGCTCTTATAAGCAGTGGGGCTAGTTACTGTTTTGAAGCATATGGTGCAAGAGGTGTTAGATATTTCCCTGTGAAGATACCCCAAGGAATTCTCAGGGAAAAAAGAAATGTACTGTGAATTGCAGGAAATGTCTATCACGCATTCTCTCTCTGCTTCCTCTATTGATGTAGAATCCAAACACTGAGAACATCGTGGTGCACATTTTCCCCATGTATTGTGCTTTATATTGGCCTCAATCATGCAATACACCACCCTTTGTTCGCAATACACCTAGTTTTGTGGTTTTCTTTTGTGTGAAGTCTACCTGTGTGATTTGTACACCATGTTTTATTTTTGGAGTATTTTGGGTGAGGTTAGAGAATTACAATTTTCCAACCTTCTATTTGAATTCATTGCCCAGGTGGAAATTTCAATTCTGTTAAAAAGAGGATATATTGCAACACTTTTCTTGGACACACCAAGCCTATTTGATTTCTACCATTTTAGATGAGTTTTGCACATGTAAGCTTCCTCTCCTCCTCTTCTTCGTTGTCGTCGTCGTCGTCCTCCTCCTCCTCCTCCTCCCCCCTCATTCTACCTCCTTTCCTTTCCTTTCCTTTCCTTTCCTTTCCTTTCCTTTCCTTTCCTTTCCTTTCCTTTCCTTTCCTTTCCTTTCCTTTCCTTTCCTTTCCTTTCCTTTCCTTTCCTTTCCTTTCCTTTCCGTTCCTTTCCTTCTTTTGTTTCTTGGTTGGTTTTTCTTGTTTGTTTTTTGGAGGAGCTATCTGAAAAACAAATAGTGTGAAACTTTGGCTTCCATGAACTCATTTCAAAATCAGTGATAGATTTTTAAAAAATCTTTTAACTTTAGTTATTAATATGTAACAGAAATGGTAATCCATTAAAATAATATTAGTAGCTTATAATAGAGTGAGAATGGTAGAGTGTTCAGTCAAAAGGTATGTGAGGAGACACAAGAAAAGAGGAATCTGCAGCCACTTGATGGGGTCAATCATGCAATACACCACCCTTGGTCTGCAATAAACCTAGTTTTGGAACTAGGTGTATTGCAAAAAAAAAGTGGGTTTTTTTGTGTTAATATGTGTGAAGTCTACCTGTGTGATTTGTACTCAATGGTTTATTTTTGGAGATTTTGGGTGAGGTTAGGCAACTATAACTTTCCAACATTCTATCTTAATCCAAGATAAGTGGAAAGTTTAATTTTAGTGAAACTGTCCAAGAGAATTTGACACACCAAGCCTATTTGATTACCATTTTAAATTTGCACATGTAAACTACTTCTCCTTCTCCTTCTCCTCCTCTCTCATTCTAACATCTTTCCTTTCCTTTCCTTTCCTTTCCTTTCCTTTCCTTTCCTTTCCTTTCCTTTCCTTTCCTTTCCTTTCCTTTCCTTTCCTTTCCTTTCCTTTCCTTTCCTTTCCTTTCCTTTCCTTTCCTTTCCTTTCCTTTCAATACATAATTAACTGAGGGCTGCTTTGGACTAATTAAATCTCTGATAAAGTATTCTTACTCATCGCCTAGATATGTTGGTTGTGCAGATACAACCTCTATGCTTATAAACTCTGATCAAAAGGAACTTTATTCAGAAGTAAGTTGAAAGAGTTCTGTAGGGTGCATTCCCATGTAATGAGTTACAGTGACAGAATTGCAAAATATGAGGAAAAGCCAAGAAGGTGAAAAGTTAGAACAAGAGAGGTCCATCTCTCGTTCCTTTGCAAGAGTACAAAATTATTCTTTCACTGGGATCTTCTGGAATCTATTTTAGAGTTCCTACTCTAAGCTAGAGGAGAAGGTGATGGTTCTCTCATCCACATATCGACTATTTAGATTTGGCTGAGAATAGTCAGATCAACCAAGGCTGGCTAACTGTTTCCAATGGTTTCCTTGTCATGAGATACATTTCCCCCTCCACAAATAGTCTTGGAAAGCCTCCCTGACCTTCTCATTCCTTAGAGTATAATAAAAGGATTCAGTAATGGGGTAACCATAACAGTAAGAACTGCCACTGCTTTCTGGACACCCCAAGACTGGCCCTTGCTGGGCAAAGAGTACATGAAGATGGTGCTGCCATAGGAAGCAATTGTGAGATGAGAGACTCAGGTTTCCAGAACCGGGAAAGTATCTATATCATTGCAAGAAAGCTTTACCATTGGAGCCTAGTCAGAGAAGAAATGATAAATTATTTCTTAGAGGCCTAGAAGGACAGTTGGCACAAGATAAAACTTGGCCCCAAAGTACTAATGAAAGCACCAGTCCAGCAGCCCAATATCAAACTCATACAAACACAGCAGTTCAGGATGATGGCATAGCCCAGTGGGTGACAAATAGCAAAGGCCATCATGGCAATCAGGACGATTTCATAGGTACCAAGGAAGGAATAAGAACAGCACTGAAAGAAAGGGATAGTTTTGTTCAGGGAAACCAGGTTCACCAGCATCTTGGGAATGACTACAAGGACAAAGAAGATCTCCAAACAGTTTCTGCAGAGGAAGAAGTATTTGGGGATATGGATATATTTCTTGAGATTGTACTTCTTTTTCTTTCTTCTACGACAGGGACTTTGGGAAGTGTTTCCCTGGATCCCTTTTGAATGTCATCTCATATTTCTGCACTTAAAAATGTTTCAGCCCCTTTTGCCTAGGAAATATTCCTGCATAATTCCACCCAGGCCATCTACAATCCCTTTACTTTGCTGATGGTGGTTTGCAGTTCTCACTAGTGCAGTTCTCTTGGCCCCATGATCAACAGGGTGTCAAGGAAAGGAGGGAGGGAAGGAAGGAGGGAAGGAGGGAGGAAGGAAGGCAATTTTTTTTGTTTTTGTTTTTGTATACATATATACCTTTTGTTAACCAAAATACAGAGCGGATGGTTTATTAACTGGTTATAATATAAAGGTTATATTTTAGAGGAATCTGTCTTTAAAGAAGCAACAATTAAAATGTTTTGCTAATCATATTCCATTGACCTTTGCTTTGCACTTTTTTTTTTAAATAGAAGCGATCATTGTATCCGATTTCATTGCTCTCCATGCAGGCCTGGGTACGGACCAGCAACTGGACAGGTATTTTCCCCTCCTTCTCTTCTAGGGAGATTTATTCCATTGCAAGCAACAGGAAGACATTCATACAGATCAGATTTCTGCTTTGGGAGTGTGATGGAAGGTTGAAGAGCCTCGGACATCCAGATCTTATGTTTTCCACCCTTCCCAGATTCAGAATATGTCCCATTTTTTATCTTTGGAGTTTGAAAGTTTCGAATACAACAGTGAGTCACTAGGCAAAGTCTACAAGATCTATTTCCCTACTTTCTTCTTAGGGGGGGGGCATATGAGCCCACCAACGTCTTCACAGAGTCATTTTAGTAAAAGAAGGCAACCACCAGATTTCCTGAAGTATGGAAATCTCCTCCCATGACATTCAGGGAGCGCAGCCAAATGAGAAGCTTAACTAGTATCTCAGGCTTCCTGGTTCTGATGTAAGGATTTAGAGCAGATGTAAATTCTATCAAGAATGAAGAATTCATTAAAGCTTTAATTTTAGATCAGACCCACTGGCATTAATGGCTATTCATGAATAGTCATTCCTTCTGTCCCCTTGATTTGGCTTCCTGATATGTAAGCATTAGAGCTGGAACCAACCTTGTGAGGATTGTTACAGGTACTCAACCTGTGGATAGGATGGCCGTCTTAGTATGGAATCCCAAATCTGTTAGCTTCCACGGAGGTCCATGTGAATTCAGTGGCACTTAATGTTTGTAAGTAGATATAAACGCCACCATTCTTGGAATAGAATCCGAATCAAAAGGGTTCTACCATGCTGGATGTGGTACCAGAAGCAGAGCAGATTCTTCATACCAGCTCTGCATATTCCAAAACTTCTCTGCAGACCCAGGAAGGAAGGAAGGGCTGGGAAAACTAATCTCTCAAGGCAAAGTGTTTCCCATTGATGTCAGATGAAGTCCATTTTAATATTCTTTATTACTTACATTTGTGTGTTCTTCTGTTGCCATTCATGGAGAAGGTGGCAATGTCATTAGGACATTCTGAATGCCAAACTAAGGGCATACCTAAAAATGCAAATCCTATTTCATGTATACTATGCACACACAATTTATTTTTCAATCAATTTGGGCAACCCTAGGCACAAAGACGAAAGTCACTAAATGCAGATGCATGCCAATGGTGCTATTCTTCTCAATGTGGAAATGAGTTCCTCAGACAGTCCTTGAAAGCCTCCTTGACCTTCTCATTTCTCAGAGAATAAATAAAAGGATTCAATAATGGGATACTAGTTCCGTGGAAAACTACAACTGCTTTTTGGACTTGTGAACATCCTTTGCTGGGTATAGAGTACATGAAGATAGCATTGCCATAGAAAATGCTAGCTACTGTAATGTGAGAAGCACAGGTGGAAAAGGTTTTCTTACGACCTTTGGTGGAGTCCATCCGTAGGATGGTGGAAATAATGTAGAGGTATGAGAACCCATTGACAGATAAGGAGCTGAGCATCAACACTGAGGAGAAAAAGGTCTCACAGATTAAGAGGAAATGGACATTCTTGCTGCAAGAAAGCTTTATAATTGGGGCGTAATCACAGAAAAAATGGTCAATGAGATTTGAGCCACAGAAGGAGAGATGGAAAAGGAAAGGCACTGGAACAAAGAGGAGAAGGAATGCGTCAACCCAGCAGCCCAGGACCAAGAAGACGCAGAGACGTTTGCTCATGATGGTGGCGTAGCGCAGTGGGTAGCAAATGGCAACATAGCGATCAAATGCCATCACAGCAATCAGACTGTTCTCACAGGTACCGAAGGAGAAGTAGAAATAACATTGGGCAATGCATCCCCCAAAGGAAATAGCTTTGTCCAAAGAAATCAGGCTTACTAGCATCTTTGGGCTGATTGTCAGGACGAAGAGGGTCTCCACAAGAGAGAGGTTGCAGAGGAAGAAGTACATAGGGGTTTGGAGATGCTGATCAAGGCATACCAGTGCAATGATGGTGAGGTTCCCAGGTAGCGTGAGCAGAAAAACAATTAGGAGCACTCCAAAAAGGAAACATTCCAAGGGCTTAGAAAGTTGGAAACCAACTAAGATGAACTCCATCACCTCCTCTGTGATGTTGGGAGAACTCAGTTCCATGGCCAATGTGAGTTTGAAGGGTCTTGTAGCATCAATTCCTGTAATTTCGATATCATCCCCATGGAAAGTTCAGAACAGATTGTCAGAAGTCAGGATTGTTTAGGCGTAGCAGCATCCAACTGGCCACCTTTAGAACATGGAGGACATCAATTTCCCTACAGTTTTTAGCCCAGGTCTTGACATGCTTTTCCATAGGATGGAATGCTGCCCAGAGTCACTTGCTGGTGAGATGGAGGCTATATACATTGCATAAAATAAGTAAATAAATATGATCACAGTTCCCAGTAAGTTATATTGTTTTTAAAAACAATCCAAAAATGTGTACCTGATAATATCATTTTTTCCCCATACTTTGCCCCAAAGGAGGCTTTTCTTAGGAAATCTACATAGCCAGTATATTTTTTCTTTTGTCAGGGAGTTGTCCTTATTTTTTGACACAACAGATTCCTATCGTGGTTTTAAAGTTCAACTTCCCAAAATATATGCTGTTTTTACATGCTGCTTGAAAGGTAGTTTTTTAGTTATTTACCTAGCTGAAAGTGTTCATCGCAGTAGACTTCATTCATTTGTACTTTTTATGTCCTTATTTTCAGCCACCTGTATTCTGATGATCTTCTCAATGAAAAATCAAGAATAGAGAGAAAAATTAAATGTGCTTTCTGTTTGGTTGTTGGCTGCCTGGTTTGGCATCCACTGATCCTACTGGCTGGATAACCTGCCTTTATCCTCTTTACAGAATGAAAGTTGAGGCTTGGTTTATATTGATATATCCAAGGATCAAGTTGGCAGAATGTCCTTTTAATTGTACCGTTTAGGAATAATTGTCCATCAAGTAGGAGACCTTCTTATGCCTTGGCCCCCTCTGCTGGCCTCTGATAGAAAGGCAGTCTGCAGTGTTACATATTGAACCTGGACCATGACAAGCAACATATTGGAAGCTAGAAGTTTCTGTACCATGATGACAGTGAGGTTCTCCTACTTATAATGTTGACAAGTAGCCCTAGAAGTCATCTAGGTGAAATGAGCATTTTAGGGTCCCCAGTTTTAGCCTATAGTTCCTCTTATGACTTCCTATTGGCCATATCTGCTACAAGTGATTGGAGGTAAAGGCCACCAGATTGATCATGATCTCTGAGGTTTCCTGTTGCTATCTCTGAATCATGCATATGCAATTGCACAATACATGTTTTATCTGGAAGCACCTCAAGAGTCCTTCTTGTAGGGAGCACATGAATTGGGAGAAAATACTGGCCTGGAAAATGGAAGGCTGGGAATTGGCAGTATCATTAATAAGAGGCCTGGCTTGGAGCTGGAAGAAGAATTGGAAGTAGGTAGATCCTATGTAAGCTTCCACATCTCAAACTTTCCGCAGAAAGATGTCGTGTGAGAACTTTCAACTCAGTACTGTTTAGACTGGCATTCTGATGGCTGTGCCTACACACAGAATAATTTTTTCCCCTATACTGTGACGCTTTGTCATAAAGTGAGCTTCAAAGCTGGGAGTTGATGAATTGATTGATTAATTCCAAGGCAACAATACCATTCCATTGCAACCAGATAAACAGAACAATATTTAAAATGTCTAAGTCGAGATACTTCCTTGGAAAAATATCAGTGCCTTAATCGGTTTCCCAGGGAGTAAAATTTATAAATAAATTTATTTATTCTGGTTGCATGAAACTTTAATAAGATTAGCCTGAGAAAGAATTTTCCTAGTTTGCAGTGCATATTTTTTACCTCCAAAACAGCAACACCACACATGTACACACACAAACGCACACACACAGAGAAGCATTAACCAGGGTCAATTGAACAAGAATGCTAAAATCCTTCATAACATAAGAAGACACCAATATTTCTATGTATTTCCAATTCTAAAGTTTCAGTTGCCCTCCTCTTAACAGTGAGACATCATGACATATTGGGTAACTCTGGTACCCTTGGGAAAACTGGACATCCCTTGCAGATATCTACAGTTTGTCCAATGTGGGCTTTGACATACTGGGTTCCTGTGATTGAGAGTACTTCCTCCTTCCCTGTTAAACCCTTTAGTTAGGCCAGAAAAGGAAATCAACTCCACAGGAAGGCTAAAATTACTTTATTGAGATTTGCTATAATTATACAAACTTGCAAGTCTGATTGCGTTGTGCTTCTTCCTCCCTCTCATACCTCAATGACTTAGGGATGTCTCACCCTGTTTGCCTAGGTAATGGTTCCTGCATATTTCCATCCAGGTCATCTACAATCACATTACTTCGCTGATCATGGTTTGCGGTTCTCACTACAACAGTACCCCTGGGCCCCTAGATCAATAGGGTGTAAAGGAAATGAGGGAGGGAATTAAATATATATATATATATATATATATATATATATATATATATATACTTTTGGTTAACCAAAATACACAGTGCATGGTTTATCAACTGCTGATAAAAAATGAAATGCACAGGTTATATTTTGGAGGAATCTGTCTTTAAAGAAGCAACAATCACAAATTTTCACTAATCATATTCCAATCACCTTCACTTTGGTTCTGACATAAGGCTTTACAGCAGAGGTAAATTCTATCAAGAATTCAACATTAAAGTTTTAATTTTACAGCAGACCCACTGACATTAATGGATATGAATCATTCCTTCTGTCCCCTTGGTTTGACTTCCTCAACTCTCAGCATTACAGCTGGAACCAACTTTGTGAAGCTTTTTACAGATACTGTATTTGTGGATAGGAAGACCACCTTTGTATGGAATCCAAAATCTGTCAGCTTGCCTTGAAGTCCCTGTGAATTCAGTGGCTCTTAATTCTTGTAAGTAGATGTAAATGCCAGCAGTCTTATTCTAGAATCATAACCAGAAGGGTTCCACCATGCTGGATGTGGTACCAGAAGCAGAACAGATGCATAGTCCAATGTTTCTCTGCAGACCCAAGAAGGAAGGAAGGGATGGGAAGACTAATCACTTAGTGCTTCCCACTGATTTATGTCTGGGGGTCAAGTGCAAAGGACCCTTCCCAATATTGTTATTCTTATTTCCCCATTTATGACTATGTGGAACTGATTTGTCTATGAACTCTCCCTTCTGACCTCCTGATTTCCTACTCTGCAAGAAGCAATTACAACAGAAAATTTAGTGCTCCAGCTACGTCTCTTGGTGCTCCAGCTACATAGTCCTGTAAATTAAGATTCTGCAGAGAACTAGTTTGTGCCAACATGTCTGTCTGGCCATTGGAACTTCTGAATGGAAACTAAATCTCTACAAATATTTCCTTCAAAGAGAAGGTGAAAATGACTGCACAATTTTCTCTGATATGCTTCTTAATTGAACCTGAAGACACAGGAGATCCCAAACCCTTTGCATTCTGAGTCATTTCAAGAACTTCCCTTGTCTTTCAAGCTATCCCATTTATTGGGACACCATAAGAGGTCTAAAACTGATAACCACAAACCATGGTGAACAAAGTAAAAGAAGGGAGGGAAGTCATGAGATGCCATGATTAAAAAGCAAGAAAGCTGAGCAGTAAATTCAACCCAGCCAGAATTTCCACATTGGTAACACTTCCCAGCCCTGGATATCATGTTTTATGCCTTCACCTTGGATTCTCTCTTATCTTCAGTTTCATCACTGAGGATCATGTCGTAGTGATTTTCTATAACCCCGGAGCCTCATTCCCACTTCTGTTCTTCTGCTTGGGATAAAACTGCAAAAACCATCCCCTTGTTCCCTATAACTGACACTCTCACTAATTAAAAGCAAAGCACTTTATGGAATTGTGTTGTGTATGGCTTCTGGGGAAGAAATAACCAATTGAACATGGCTCTGTTCTTTGTCCCCTTCATGGATCACTGCCTTGTCGTGGCGAAGGGGCTTGCGTAACTCAGTGAAGCCATGAGCTATACCGTGCAGGGCCACCCAAGACGGACAGGTCATGACAGAGAGTTCTGACAAAATGTGGTCCACTGGAGAAGGAAATGGCAACCCACTCCAGGATCCTTGCCAAGAAAACCCCATGGACAATGTTAAAAGGCTAAAAGATATGACGCCGGAAGATGAGCCCCTCAGGTCGGAAGGTGTCCAATATGCTACTGGGGAAGAGCGGAGGGCAATTCCAAGTAGCTCCAGAAAGAGTGAAGCGGCTGGGCCAAAGCCGAAAGGACGTTCAGCTGTGGATGTATCTGGAAGCGAAAAGAAGGTCCGATGCTGTAAAGAACAATATTGTATAGGTACCTGGAATGTAAGATCTATGAACCAAGGCAAGCTGGATGTGGTCAAACATGAGATGACAAGATTGAACGTCGACATCTTGGGAATCAGCGAACTGAAATGGACGGGAATGGGTGAATTTAATTCGGGTGACCATTATATCTACTACTGTGGGCAAGAAACCCTTAGAAGAAATGGAGTTGCACTCATAGTGAATAAGAGAGTGGGAAAGGCAGTAATGGGGTACAACCTCAAAAACGACAGAATGATCTCAGTGCGTATCCAAGGCAAACCATTCAATATCACAGTCATCCAAGTCTATGCCCCAACCACTGATGCTGAAGAAGCTGAAGTTGACCGCTTCTATGAAGACCTACAACACCTTCTAGAACTAGCACCAAAAACAGATGTCCTTTTCATCATAGGGGATTGGAATGCTAAAGTAGGAAGTCAAGGAGTAATCGGAATAACAGGCAAGTTTGGCCTTGGAGTACAAAATGAAGCAGGGCAAAGGCTAATAGAGTTCTGTCAAGAGAACAAGCTAGTCATAGCAAACACTCTTTTCCAACAACACAAGAGACGACTCTACACATGGACATCACCAGATGGTCAATACCGAAACCAGATTGATTATATACTTTGCAGCCAAAGATGGAGAAGCTCTATACAGACAGCAAAAACAAGACCAGGAGCTGACTGTGACTCAGATCATGAGCTTCTTACTGCAAAATTTAGGCTTAAATTGAAGAATGTAGGGAAAACCACTAGACCACTCAGGTATGACTTAGATCATATTCCTTGTGAGTACACAGTGAAGGTGATGAATAGATTTAGAGGATTAGATTTGGTAGACAGAGTGCCTGAAGAACTATGGACGGAGGTCCGTAACATTGTACAGGAGGCAGCAACTAAAACCATCCCAAAGAAAAAGAAATGCAAGAAAGCAAAATGGCTGTCTGATGAGGCTTTACAAATAGCTGTGGAAAGAAGGAATGCAAAAAGCAAGGGTGAAAGGGAAAGATATAAGCAACTGAATGCAGATTTCCAGAGAATAGCCAGGAGAGATAAGAAAGCCTTCTTAAATGAACAATGCAAAGAAATCGAGGAAAACAATAGAATGGGGAAGACTAGAGATCTCTACAAGAAAATTGGAGATATGAAAGGAACGTTTAGTGCAAAGATGGGCATGATAAAGGACAAAAAAGGCAGGGACCTAACAGAAGCAGAAGAGATTAAGAAGAGGTGGCAAGAATACACAGAAGAACTATACAAGAAAGATCTTAATGTCCCTGATGTCCACGCTGGTGTGATCACTGACCTTGAGCCAGACATCCTAGAGAGTGAAGTCAAGTGGGCCTTAGGAAGCATTGCTAACAACAAAGCTAGTGGAGATGACAGTATTCCAGCTGAGTTATTTAAAATACTAAAAGATGATGGTGTTAAAGTGCTGCACTCAATATGCCAGCAAGTTTGGAAAACGCAACAGTGGCCACGGGATTGGAAAAGATCAGTTTACGTTCCAATTCCAAAGAAGGGCAACGCCAAAGAATGCTCAAACTATCGCACAATTGCACTCATTTCACATGCTAGCAAGGTTATGCTCAAAATCCTACAAGCTAGGCTTCAGCAATACATGAACCGAGAACTACCGGATGTACAAGCTGGGTTTCGAAGAGGCAGAGGAACTAGAGATCAAATCGCCAACATTCGCTGGATCATGGAGAAAGCACGAGAGTTCCAGAAAAATATCTACTTCTGCTTCATTGACTATGCAAAAGCCTTTGATTGTGTGGATCACAACAAACTGTGGCAAATTCTTAAAGAGATGGGAGTACCAGACCACCTTACCTGTCTCCTGAGAAATCTGTATGAGGGCCAAGAAGCAACAGTTAGAACCGGTCATGGAACAACGGATTGGTTCAAAATAGGGAAAGGTGTACGACAAGGCTGTATACTGTCACCCTGCTTATTTAACCTATATGCAGAGTACATCATGAGAAATGCCAGGCTGGAAGAATCACAAGCCGGAATTAAGATTGCAGGGAGAATCATCAACAACCTCAGATATGCGGACGATACCACCCTAATGGCAGAAAGTGAAGAAGAACTAAAGAGCCTCTTGATGAGGGTGAAAGAGGAGAGTGCAAAAGCTGGCTTGAAACTCAACATTAAAAAAACTAAGATCATGGCATCTGGACCCATCAATTCCTGGCAAATAGAAGGGGTAGAAATGGAAGCAGTAACAGACTTCATTTATTTGGGCTCCAAGATCACCGCAGATGGAGACTGCAGCCATGAAATTAAAAGACGCTTGCTCCTTGGGAGGAAAGCTATGGCAAGCCTAGATAGCATATTAAAAAGCAGAGACGTCACCTTGCCGACAAAGATCCGCATAGTCAAAGCTATGGTTTTTCCAGTAGTAATGTATGGCTGTGAGAGCTGGACCATAAAAAAGGTCGAGCGCCAAAGAATTGATGCCTTTGAACTGTGGTGCTGGAGAAGACTCTTGAGAGTCCCCTGGACTGCTAGGAGGTCAAACCAGTCAATCTTAAAGGAAATCAACCCTGATTGCTCATTGGAAGGATCGATAATGAAGCTCAAGCTCAGATATTTTGGTCACCTAATGCGAAGAGAGATCTCTTTGGAGAAGACCCTGATGCTGGGAAAGATTGAAGGCAAAAGGAGAAGAGGACGGCAGAGGATGAGATGGTTAGATAGCATCACTGAAGCAATGAGCATGAAACTGAGCAAACTCAGGGAGGCAGTGAAGGACAGGAAGGCCTGGCGCAATATGGTTCATGGGGTCACGAAGAGTCGGACACGACTTAACGACTAAACAACAACAACAACTGTTCTTTGTGGAGCCAACACCCATGGCAATTAGAGGAGCTGGCCTTGGTCCAGCTCTTTAGAATTGTCTCCAGATAAAAGAGATTGACAGGATCACCCGCAGGTATTCCTTGCAGAGATTCACTATGAAGAGATTGCAATCTAGCAATCTCTAGCAGGTGGAGCCCTCTGGGAGTCAAGGGAGACATTGAGCCTAAGCCGTGGTGCAGAGCCTTCAAAAGGACACTAGATTTTCTTTACTTCCTCTTTTAACTAATATCGTAAACTGCCTATTTGTGATTTATGTGGCAATTAAAAACCTCCTGAAAGACTAGCTGCTGTACGTCAGGAGAATTTCCAACCATCCTGGGAGAAAGAAGAACAAAGTAAATTTAAAGATCAAAAAGAAATATTTTAACATTTGGAAACAGCGAAAGGGTATTAAGAATGTTGATTGGGGACAATTAAGAGGCTAGATGGATTTGAAAAAGCTCTTTTAATGACTGTTTTAAATGTTTAAGAAAATACAGTAAGAGAATTTGGATTTAATTGCAAGAAAATCTGCCCTGGGAATAACACAAGATAAGACTGAGCTGTCAAGGTCAGAAGAAACGCCAGAAGGGAAGCCCCAAATCTCTGAAACCTTTTCTGAAAATATGTGGGAAGAGAATGATTAGAGACTGTTATTTGGGGCTTTATTTGGAGAAGAGACTGAAGACTGAGCTTTTCAAAAAGAAGAGAAAGGAATTCAAAGTGGATTTATCAGATCAAGGTCAAATTGTTCATGTTTTGATCTTGGATTGTTAATATTGAATTTTCTTTTTCTGACCAGGACTGTAAGACAATAACTTATACCTGTAAAAGGGATTTATTTGGTTTAGTTTAAAGTACATATGTGATTATGATAGGTCTTTTGTATGTTTAAGGGGAGAGATCTTTAAGGTTTCACTTCTCAGAAAAAACGTAGAAGCTAAAATGCAAAATAGTCTTATTGGTTTAAGCTTAAAATATGTAGTTTATTATTACTGCCCCTCTTAATGCTTTTGCTGCTTAGATTGATTGTTGATTTTTTTATATATAATTTGGTTATTGTTTAGGGATGAGAAAGAGGATGGAGAAGGTTTTTTTTTTTTTTTTTAGTAATAATAGAGAAGGTGTAAATTACAGTTAATGCATATACTTGTTTGGAAGGAGGGGGAAGTCTCTCTTTCTCTCTTTCTCTCTCTTTTTGTTTGTAGTTTCTTTTAGTCCTGTATTACTACTTATACATATAAACATTAATAAAAATATATATTTTTTAAAACAAAGGAATTGTGTTGTGTATGTCCCCTAAACGAGGCCAGTTTATGAAACATACTCAGGCAGAAGAAATAGTCAAGAGATAGTGGCTGTATTTTCCTCTTCAGATGAGAAGAGCTCTGAGGCTGCACTGGGTGAAGGGCTCATCTATGTTAGGTCACACAGTGTGCAAATAGATGTGTTTGGTAAACTCACAAGCAGGACAGGGGGGGTGATAGACTCCTTCTATTGTTTTGCACTAACAACCAGCATTTCAGGCCTTCTGCCTTTGATAGCAGTCAGAGGTTTCAGTCCCTGATTAACCCATCCTCTATTATTCTCAAGACCATCTTCTAAAACCATCTCACTTGGTGATCATTACTTCTGATGGCAGCACTTGCTATAGCTTAAAAATGTATTGTAAGAAGCTAAACCTGAAAATCTAGTTCAGGGTCATATCAATGGTAAATCATCTCAATTTCTTCCAAAACCCAATCCATTGTTTCAGTTCAGCCCTCAAAGCATCCTGCACTTGCCTGTTCCTCAAACAGTATAAGAATGGGATCAAAAGAGGAGCTATGATAGTATTCAAAAGAGCCACTATTTTGTTGAACTCTAATTTGCTGGTGCCTTTTGGCTTGATGTACATGAAAATACAACTGCTGTAAATGAGGGAGACCACAGTCATGTGAGAAGCACAGGTGGAGAAGGTCTTCTTCCTCCCTGTAGTGGATGGGATGCGCAGAATTGTGGAAATGATTTTGACATAAGACACAATGTTGACACTTAAGGTCCCAAGCAGAGATAGTATGGCAATCACAAAATCAATCAGTTCTACAAGCCTGGTATCACCACATGCTAGTTTGAGTAGTGGTCCAGAGTCACAATAGAAATGGTTGATGATGTTAGGACCACAAAATGGTATCGGAAGTGAAACAAGAGAGGGAACTAGGATTAGTGATAACCCCCCAGCCCAGCAAGAAAGTACCAATACTGAGCAGTTTCGTCCATTCATGATAGTTAAGTAGTGAAGAGGGTTACAGATTGCTACGTATCGGTCAACAGACATTGCAGCCAGTAGAAAGAACTCAGTAGTTCCAAGGACAAAATAAATGAAACTCTGTATTTTGCAACCAGCTACAGAGATGCTCTTATTGCCAGTGGCTATATTGGCCAATGTTTTGGGAATGATGGTACTTGTATACCCAATCTCTACCCATGCCACATGTCGGAGGAAGAAATACATTGGGCTATGGAGTTGGGTGTTCAGTAATGTGGTAATAATAATCAGCATGTTTCCAATTAATGTCAAAACATAAATCCCAGACAGGAGAGGAAAAAGGCCAACTTCAAATTGATGGTTGTCTGTCAACCCCAGCAGTATGAATTCCTTCACTGTGGTGCTGTTTGCCATTAGCTCATTCCTAAAAATACAGTGAAAAGATAAGAGATTACTCCATGGCTTCATTTTTGTTTCAGTCACGCATTTCATCTGAATGCCATTTCACCAGCTTTGATTCATTGTAGTGAAATCAACCGGATGGTCACTGATATAAATAAGACAAGATGGTTTGAATCAGACCAAAATACTTGTAGTCACCAGTGTAAAAGAAGCTAAGAAGCCACACCATATTCTCCCCTGTCCACAATGATTCATACATGTAGTCATGCGTGGTTAATGTTACTGATTATTTTATTTTGCTCAATGTTAACTCGACCTGACCTGAGATGGCTCCACATTCCCTTTAAGTTTGAAGAAAATTCACATAGAGATTTCAGTTTTCTCACAGAAATTCACAGAATTTTGTTAACATTGAATAGGAGAGCAATTCAAAAACTGTTCCTTCAACCACTTCTCACTCTACCAGTTACTTGACATGACACAAGTGCAGCATTTCTATGGGGGAAAAGCCTTTCAGTATCACAGTATTTTAAGTCTACTATAATGGCCAGTGAATATTGACTAGCCTTTTACCTATACAACTGTGGTAAGTAGCTATTTCTACTCATCATAGGTTTCAAATTGATAATGTTCCAAAGTTCTGAAGTAAAGACGATCCAATCATTGTTCTCAATGTTGCTTCATTCACACAACATAGCTGGGTGACTCAGCAGCTAATCTGGGTTTAAGACTTATCCTGCTGCACCAGCAGAAAAGGATCAGTCTCAGTTGAAAAGGAATAATTCTTGATAGCTTCCTTGAACAGGCTGACACTTCCAGCTACTATTTTTGGTACTTTTGAACAAGGGAAAAATATGGAAAGAAATATAAGAAAGAGAATCCATGTGGCCAGATTGGAAATGTATGTACTATGGATAGATTGATTGATTCTGTGCCATCAAACCATTTTCAACTCCTAGCAACCACATAGATAGATTGTGTCCATGACGGTCTGTCCCTAAACTGGTCCCTCAACTCTTCCAACTGAGCCCATCCACCTTGCTTCTGGTCATGCTCTTCTTCTCTTTCCTTCCACCTTTCCCAGCATTAGATCCTTCTCCAGGTCTTCACATAATATGTCGCTCCTTTGTTTCCTTTCTCCCCTATGGATCTCCTTTCTCGTGTTTGCAAGGGGATTCAAAGTAATGGAGATAATGTACATACAGTGACCCCAATATTTGCAGGGCCACTTTATGACAATACCTTCATGCTGGTTAACCCCTCCCTAGCATCTTGCCATGAGGACAAAGAGGGGAGATGAATTCAACACAGTGCTAATCCAGAGTAATTTCAGACTAATGTAATCTCCAACGAAGTACACATAATCCAGATATGTTGGTCATGCATGTACAACCCATGTGCTTATAAACTATGATCAAAAGAAACTTGATTCAGAAGTAAGTTGTCATATTAGAAATCCTTTACTTAAGGATTAACACACATTAATTAATTAATTAATAATGATTTACACACATTAGATATCCTCTATTTAATCTACCAATCTGGAACTCTGCAACAGTTACTTGGTTTCACAGAGCAATATTAAGGCTCGATACTCTTGACTCAAACATTAAAACATTTGTAAAATGCTGACCATTTGCAGTTTACATTAAAAATATTCATGCCATTTTCATGAACCCTGTGCTATGTCATCATCTTCTTTCTGCCAGTGAAACTGTCTTGTAGTTTATTAGACTAGGTTGAATATGTTACGAATCAGAAAGAAGGCAAAAACATCTATCAAAGTTTTACCCCCTAATTCAAATTCTGGGAAACATAATCTTCACCATCCAGAATGCCTTTGAGAAGATTCTTGGTTTAATAACATAACCTGGGCAATTTTGCTGCATGTGTACATACCTTCCATATCGTTTCACAGCAATGAATGTAGAAGTAAGCTCTTATAAGCAGTGGGGCTAGTTACTGTTTTGAAGCATATGGTGCAAGAGGTGTTAGATATTTCCCTGTGAAGATACCCCAAGGAATTCTCAAGGAAAAAAGAAATGTACTGTGAATTGCAGGAAATGTCTATCACGCATTCTCTCTCCGCTTCCTCTACTGATGTAGAATCCAAACACTGAGAACATCGCGGTGCACATTTTCCCCATGTATTGTGCTTCATATTGGCCTCAATCAAGCAATACACCACCCTTTGTTTGCAATACACCTAGTTTTGTGGTTTTCTTTTGTGTTAACATGTGTGAACTCTACCTGTGTGATTTGTACACCATGGTTCATTTTGGAGTATTTTGTGTGAGGTTAGACAATTATAACTTTCCAACATTCTATCTTCATCCAAGATAAGTGGAAAGTTTAATTTTAGTGAAACTGTCCAAGAGAATTGTACACACCAAGCCTATTAGATGTCTACCATTTTAAATGAATTTTGCACATGTAAACAACTTCTTCTCCTTCTCCTTCTCCTTCTTCCCCTCCTCCTCCTCCTCCCTCCTCCTCTCTCATTCTATCATCTTTCCTTCCCTTCCCTTCCCTTCCCTTCCCTTCCCTTCCCTTCCCTTCCCTTCCCTTCCCTTCCCTTCCCTTCCCTTCCCTTCCCTTCCCTTCCCTTCCCTTCCCTTCCCTTCTTTTGTTTCTTGGTTGGTTTTTCTTGTTTGTTTTTTGGAGGAGCTATCTGAAAAACAAATAGTGTGAAACTTTGGCTACCATGAACTCATTTCAAAATTAGTGATAGATTAAAAAAAAAAAATCTTTTAACTTTAGTTATTGATATGTAATAGAAATGGTAATCCATTAAAATAATATTAGTAGCTTATAATAGAGTGAGAATGGTAGAGTGTTCAATCAAAAGGTATGTGAGGAGACACAAGAAAAGGGGAATCTGCAGCCACTTGATAGGGTGAATTCTTTTTTCAATTATTAATTTTCACTGAAGAATATAAAAATGCAAATAAATAAAAAGCAAAACAAATTTAAGAAAAAAGAGTAAAGAACAGTAGTGAAAAAATAAAGAAAGGAACAGAAAGAAAGAGAAAAGAAGAAGAAAGAGATAAAAGTATAAACAAGTGACTTCTGATCTTCTTTACAACAGTTACAAATAAATTTATTCTCTCTCCTCCCTCTGGTGTGAAATTCTTATTCAATGGATTTGCTTCCTTCCAAAGTTGTAGATGGACAATCAACAAGAAAGCACAATGACTGGGAAAACTGTTAAACTGATATTACAGAAAGCAACAAGAGTGTCCATCTATTAGACAGATGAGGAAAGAGTTGTTAGTCTGAATGCCAAAATATGGGATACATATATATGAAATAAATTAATAACTATTCCATATAAAAATGCAGACAAATTGCCATATCTAAAATGCAGATCCTTATACTATGGACACACAAAATATTTTTCAATCAATTTGGACAACTCTAGGCAGAAAGATGAAAGTCACTAAACGCAGATGGATGCAAATCGCGCTATTCTTCTCAATATGGAAATGAGTTCCTCAGACAGTCCTTGAAGACCTCCTTGACGTTCTCATTTCTCAGAGTATAAATAAAAGGATTCAATAATGGGGTAATAACAGCAGTGAGAACTGCCACTGCTTTTTGGACATCTCGTGAACGTCCTTTGCTGGGTATTGAGTACATGAAGATGCTAGCTACTGTAATGTGAGAAGCACAGGTGGAAAAGGTTTTCTTTCGACCTTTGGTGGAGTCCATCCGTACGATGGTGGAAATAATGTAGAGGTATGAGAACCCATTGACAGATAAGGAGGTGAGCATTACCACTGAGGAGAGAAATGTCTCAAAGTCCAAGAGGAAGTGCACATTCTTGCTGCAAGAAAGCTTTATAATTAGGGCGTAATCACAGAAAAAACTGTCAATGAGATTAGAGCCACAGAAGGAGAGATGGAAAAGGAAGGACATTGGAATGAAGAGGAGAAGGAATGCCCCAACCCAGCAGCCCAGGACCAAGAAGACGCAGAGACGTTTGTTCATAATGGTGGCATAGCGCAGTGGATAGCAGATAGCAACATAGCGATCAAATGCCATCACAGCAATCAGACTGCTCCCACAGGTCCCAAAGGAGAAGTAGAAATAGCACTGGGCAATGCATCCCCAAAAGGAAATAGCTTTGTTCAAAGAAATCAGGCTTACTAGCATCTTTGGGCTGATTGTGAAGACAAAGAGGGTCTCCATAACAGAGAGGTTGCAGAGGAAGAAGTACATAGGGGTTTGGAGACGCTGATCAAGGCATACCAGTGCAATGATGGTGAGGTTCCCAGTTACCGTGAGCAGAAAAACAATCAGCAGCACCCCAAAAAGGAAACATTCCAAGGGCTTAGAAAGTTGGAAACTAACTAAGATGAACTCCATCACCTCCTCTGTGATGTTGGGAGAACTCAGTTCCATGGCCAATGTGAGTTTGAAGAGTCCTATAGCATCAATTCCTGTAATTTCAATATCATCTCCATGGAAAGTGCAGAACAGATTGTCAGAAGTCAAGATGGTTTCAGTATATAAATTTGAAACTGGCCACCTTTAGAACATGAAGGACATCGATTTATGTGCAGTTTTTAGCCCAGGTTTTAAATACTTTTCCATATGATGGAACACTGCCCGGAGTCAATTGCCTGGTGACATGGCTGGCTATATAAATTGCATAAATAAATAAATAAATAAATAAATAAATAAATAAATAAAATCACCATTCCTAGTGCAGTCGAAAAATGCATACCTGATATTTCATTTCCCCCTCCCATATTTTCTCCCAAAGAACTATTTTCCTACGAAATCTACATAACTAGTGCATTCTTTCTTTTCTTATGGAATTGTCCTTATTTTTTGACACAAGAGATTCCTATCGTGGTTTTAAAGTTCAACTTCCCAAAATATAAGCTGATTTTAATCACTGCTTCAAAGGTACACTGTTTTTTAGTTGTCTACTTAGCTGATAGTGTTGATGGCAGTAGACTTTATTCATTTTTACTCATTTTTATTACATTTTTATTCATGTCCTCATTTTCAGCCACCTGTATCTTGATGATCTTCTCAGTGAAAAATCAAGAATAGAGAGAAAAATTAAATATGCTTTATGTCTGGTTGCTGGCTGGCTGGTTTGGCATCCGCTGATCTTATCAGCTGGATATTCTGCCTTTATCCTCTTTACAGAATGGACGTTAAGGCTTGGTTTATATTGATATATCCAAAGATCAAGTTAGCTGAATGTCCTTTTAATTGTACCCTTTAGGAATAATTGTCCATCAAGTAGGAAACATTCTTAAGATTGGCTTCTGCTACTGGCTTCTGCTAGAAAAGAAGTCTGTAGTGTTACATATTTTAGAAACAAGCCTTCAGTAGAGCAGCAAGTGTGAGTGCCTGGCTGGCCATGTCTGGGGTTTGAAGTGAAGTAGGGTCAGACCTGCTACAACTAGGGGATCCCTAAGGGTGAGTCAAAAATACATTCTGGAAAAAGTAGCAGTATGCCACTTCTGGAATGGTGCTGAGACCCTACAGGAAGCCCGTAGAGGGCATGTGATCACAAAAATGTCTCCCACGTGATGGACATTTCTTCCTAAAAGATGCTGTTAAGTCAGTTCAGCCTATCTAATATTCAGATATCTCAGTATAAACCAAGCACAGCTCAGCCTTCATTTTATAAGCAGGATGGAGGCAGGATATCCAACCAATGCAGTCAACAAATGCAAAAGAAATCTACCAAAAAAAAAAATATTTTTTTGCCTCATTTTCTCCACGTTCTTGATATCTCACTGAGAAGATCGTGAAAATGCAGCTTGTTCAAAATGGCGACACAGACAGCATAGATGAATGAAAGCAACTGCCATCAACTCTTTCCAGTAGATAAAAACCAAAGAAGTTTGTAAAATCAGCATATATTTTGGGAAGTTGAATTTTGAAAAGAAGACGTGGCATAGGTCAAAAGATATGGACAATTCCCTAGGAAAAGAAAGAATGTAGTAGTTAGTATGTATTCTAGGAAAATGCTTGTTTGGGGGAAATACGGGAAAAAGTCATACATCACAAATTTTTGGAATGATTTTTGAAGGAATAAAAAAATTATTTCTGTTCATTTTTATTTAGGAAGTCATTGTTCAGCAACCAAATGTTGCCACGGTTGTGGTTATTTAATGAACAAGAGTTGAACAAACAATATCAAAGTATGATGTGTGAACCCCATCACTGAATGAAAGAACTTGATTAACATGGAATCCAGATATCATACAACAGTTTTTCAAAGCAATATGTTTGGAGCTCAACTGAACTTCACAGGAGTCTTCCCACAAATATTCTCCTTAGATCAATAATTAGGACTTTGTGACTGTATGAAACAAGGCAAACTTTTGGTTTCCTACTCTGGAAGAAATAGAAACAGTGCTCTGGACACTTCACTCTCAGGTCTTTTCTGGCAATATATTAACATTGTGAGATCTACTTTGGGCCAAAATGTCTGTTTGGCCCTCTGAAGTTCTGAATGCAACCTACATATCTACAGTCACATGTGAAAACATGAAACTAACAAATAGCAACTTATTGAATTCTTAGTCCTGGCTGCTAGATCAATCATGGCTGAAAAATGGCATGTTTTAGATGACCTATTATTAAACAATTGATGTGTTAAATTATGGTCTACTGCTCTTATGGAAAAAGTTACATATTGAATTCAACTCCTGTCTTCCCAGAGGGCGAATCACCTCTTGCTCAGTCTGGAAAGATTATTAAATTTATGATGATGATAGTAACAATATATCATGATTGATTATTGAGACATATTATTCTGACCTGTTATCTTCTATTGTTTTTTTCTTCCTTATGGAATGTTAACATGGATTTTTTTTAATGAATTGTTTATTTATTTGTTTAGGAAGTGTATTTGGCCAGTTTCCCAGTACTGATGTTCTGTTCATATTCTAGATACGTATATTTGAATTTCAGGAGATTAAAAAGTTTGCTTTAGAGGGAAGATCAAAACACTAACTGCAAAATGCTTCTCTGGTTTGCATCTTATACCTGTAAGGTTGGCCCCGTTCGACAGAGAAACTCTAGTGACACGTGTGGTTCACAAAAGAGGTTTACTCATGCGTAACGTAGCAGTCACAAGCAAAGCCAGGACTGGCTTGGTACAATTGCATCACTTGTTATATTCCCCCCTTCCCGCGCTTTTTTCCGCCCCGCGATCGCGTTACCGCTGCGGATTATCGGCCCCCCAATAATCCCTCTTGATTGTCCATGATGGCAGGTTCGGTCAGGGTCCATTGTCCTTGATTGGCAGTCCCCCTCCGGCTTGGGTTGGTCCCTCCCCGTTACGTGCGAGCCCGAGGGTTCTGTGCTGCGTTGTGATCTTGTTTCGCTGCCTGCGGCCCCGTTCATTGTTGGCTCGCGCCGTTATCAGTGTATAGTTAAAAGCTTCCACTGCGGTTTTCCTGTTTGGCTGGGCGCAGGTGGCCCGTTAATTAGCGGCGCTTCCAGTTCCTCTTTTCCTCGCTAGCTACCGCCGGTGGAGTTCGCGTGGTCTGGCTGCGAGCTTCCCGAAGCCCTGTGCTGACCGAACCTGACATACCGCCCCCCTGAAGACAACTCCCCTCCCCCGACTTTATTTCGGTTTCCCGGGGTATTTATTGTAAAAGTCCCGAACTAGGTCCGGCGCTCTTATGTGGGTTTTACTTACCCATTCGCTGTGGGACTTGGGAAAATGTTTCTATTGCACTAGGAGCTGGACCTCCCCCTTGTGCCTCCTGGCGTCCAGTATCTGGTTGATCTCGAAATGCTGCTTCCCCCCGACCATGATGGGTGGTGGCACCCCCTCTGCCTTGTGCCAGGCGTTCCCCGGCTGGTGCAGCTTTAGCAGGCTGCAATGGAACACTGGGTGGATCTTCCCGAGGCTTTTCGGGAGCGTCAGCCTGACGGTTACTGGATTGATGACCTCTGCAATGGGGAACGGCCCCACAAACCTCGAGCTGAGTTTTTTCGATGTCTGGTGCGTCTTTAGGTTTTTGGTTGACAAATACACCTGGTCCCCCACTTTCCACTGCCCCTCGGGGAGTCTCTTGCGGTCCGCTTGTTTTTTGTAATCGGCTTTGGCTCTTTGCAATGCCGCATGCGCCGCTCGCTGGGTGGCGTCGATTTGGGCGAACCAGGCGTCCAGGGAGTTGATTTGGGATTCCGGCTGTGGCAACTCCGGCATGGGGACTAAGTCTCTCCCGGTGGCTACTTTGAATGGAGAGAAGCCGGTACTCTTGTGGACGGCGTTGTTGTATGCTACTTCCGCGAATGGCAGTAGCTCTGCCCAATCGTCCTGTTGGTGCCCCACGTAGCAGCGTAGGTACTGTTCGACCCCCCGTTCAGGCGTTCCTAAGCTCCGTCCGTCTGCGGATGCGCCGCGGAGGAAAGGGCTTGCTTCGTCCCCACCCGCTTCAGGAACTCCCTCCAGAACCGCGCGATGAAGTTGCCACCCGATCGCTGACGACCCGCCGGGGCGCGCCGTGGAGCCGGTAAATATGTTGCATGAACAGCCTCGCCAACCTCTCTGCCGTGGGGACTCACCGGCATGCTACAAAGTGCGCTTGTTTGGAGAATAAGTCCGTAACCACCCAAATGGCGGTCTTCCCCTTACTGTCTGGGAGCTCTACTATGAATTCCATGGCGATCTCTTGCCATGGGCCGTCGGGCTCCGCTACCAACTGGAGTAACCCTCTAGGCTTGCCTTTGGCCCCTTTCGCCGTCGCGCACACCGGGCAACCCCCCGAGTATGCCTCCACGTCCTTACGGAGCGTTGGCCACCAGAACTGCCGCCGAATTAAGTGGAGCGTCTTCACGAAGCCGTAATGCCCCGCGTTCCGGCTGTCGTGGGCTCTTTCCATGACCTCCCGTCGGCACCCCTCGGGCACGTACAACTTCCCTTCGTGCCACCACAAACCCTCTTGGCTGGTTAGCGCTTCTCGGTTTTGCTTGAGCCAAGCGTCCCGCTCCGCCGCCTCCGCGAACCCTTGCTTTACTTCAGGCGCCGCGTCCCGTCGCTCCCCCTTGGTCTGGCTCCGGGTCACCGCCTTTGCGGCCAGCCTGCTGGCAGGGATGATGGAGTCCACGATCTCCTCTCATAGGCTGGCGTGCTGGGGCATGCGAGACAACCCATCTGCTAGGAAGTTGCGCTTCCCGGGGATGTGTTTTAGGGTGAACCTGAACCTCCCGAAGTATTGGGACCACTGCGCCTGTTTGGGGGATAGCTTACGCGGGGTCTTCAGGGCCTCGAGGTTCTTGTGGTCCGTCCACACCTCGAATGGTTCAGCTGCCCCTTCCAATAGATGCCTCCACGTGCCTAGTGCCCACTTGACGGCGTACGCCTCTTTCTCCCACACCACCCACCTCCTCTCCGTCTCTGTGAATTTGTGGGAGGCATAGGCGCATGGGTGGATGGCCCCCTCCGGACTGGGCTGGAGCAGGACTGCCCCCGTTGCCACGTCTGACGCATCTACTTGGATGATAAACTGCCGATCTGGGTTGGGATGGCGCAGGATCGGCTCCGCTGTGAACCGCCGTTTTAGCTCCTCAAATGCCCCCTGGCATTCTGCAGTCCACGCAAGTGTCATGCTGGGCTTGGGGGGTTTTCCAGTGCCCTTGGTTTTTAGCAGGTCTGTTAGGGGGAGGGCAATTTGGGCGAAGTTCGGGATAAAGTGTCTATAGAAGTTCGCAAACCCTAAGAAGCTTTGAAGTTGCCTCCGGGTTCGTGGCGCTTCCCAGCCCAGAACATCCTTTACTTTCGCCGGGTCCATCTCAATTCCCCGACTGGATATTCGGTAGCCGAGGTAGTCCAGCTGCTCCCGATGAAACTCGCATTTTGATAGCTTCGCGTACAGCTGCGCCTTCAGCAGTCTCTGGAGCACCGTGCGCAACAGGCTCACGTGCTCCGCCAGGGTTTCGGTGTAGATGAGGATGTCGTCCAGGTAGACCAGGACGCCCCGGTAGAGTAGGTCATGCAGCACCTTGTTTATTAGCTGCATAAACACCCCCGGGTCCCCTTTTAATCCGAACGGCATCACGGAAAACTGGTAGCTTCCGAGCGGCGTGTTGAACGCCGTTTTCCACTCATCTTTAGCGCGGATCCTGACCCTAAAGTAAGCTTCGCGCAAGTCCACTTTTGTGAACACCCTCCCCTTAGATAGGTGCGACATTAAGTCCTTCATCAGGGGGAGGGGGTATTTGTACTCGGTGCTGATTGCGTTCAGCCCCCGGTAGTCCACGCACATCCGGAGCGAGCCATCCTTCTTCTCCCGGAATAGTACCGGGGCCGCTAATGGTGACTTTGCGGGTTGGATGAATCCCCGTGCTAGGTTCTTGTCTATGAACTCCCGCAGAGCCCCCATCTCCCTCCTTGACAGGGAGTACATTTTCAGTTTAGGCAGCGTTGCCCCTGGCTCTAACTCGATGGCGCAATCACTGGGTCGGTGTGGAGGGAGCTGGTCGGACTCCTTCTCCCCGAACGCCGCCGCCAGGTCTCGATATTTCCTCGGGATTCCGCCGCCCGTCGTGGGTTCCCCGAACTCTGTCTCTCGTTTTGCAGTTGTTCCGCCAGTCGCCGCTGCCTCCCCACGCCTCGGGATCGTTGCGAGTCTCCGGGGTCCCGGCGCTGCTGCTGCTGCTGCTGTTGCCACCCGGGTCTCAGGCTCCGTCTGCTCTCGCCCCGCCTCCCTGTGCCTCGGATCCTCCACTTGCCCGTCTGTGGTTGCGGTCGTGCCCGTTGCCACGGCCCGGTCCCCTCTGCTCTCGCACTTCGCCGGTCTGTCGACCCCGAATCGCACTGCCTCCGCCGTCCAGTCGACCCGTGGGTTCCATCGCCGCAGCCACGCCAAGCCAAGCACCACCGCGTAGTCGGCCACCGGGACCACCACAAATCTTAGTTCTTCCCGGTGGCTCCCGATCATCATCTGGACCGGCTCGGTGTAATACTGAGCTGCCCCCCCCGCCAGCGTGCTGTCTAGCTGGCTGAATGCAATGGGCTCCCGGAGGCGCCTCAGCTGTAGTCCGAGTCCCGAGACCACAGCTGGGTGCATCAAGCAGTGGGTGCAGCCTGAATCCAGCAGCGCCCGCAGCTGTGCCTCCCCTCCAGATCTCACCCCCCGGATGTGTATCCTCACCCGGAACGGAGGGCAGTCCTCATCTCCGATTGGGTCCGCGCGCCTCGGTTCCCCTGCTCGCACTGGGACGCCATTCAGTGCGAGCGCGCCTCGTTTCCCGCCGGCTCTGAGTCCTCTCCGGAGGACGCCGTCTCCGGGGTCGACCACCCCCGCCGTCCTCTTTCGGTCACCGCCGCCACTGCACTCTTCCGCGGTCAGTCGCCGGCCCTTTTCCCGGTAGGACGCGGGGGCTTGACTTCGGGCTGTGGTGAGGCCCCTTCATGCTCTGTCGGGCACTGCGCCACTCGGTGGCCTCTGCCTCCGCACCGGAAGCACAGGTTCGGGATCTGGTCGCCTCTCGCCCCCCTGGTGGACTGCCGCCGACTGCTCCGCCTTTCCTCTGGGGGTATCTCCCTCGGCTGGTCCCTCGTCTGGTCCCGTCGCCTCGCGCTTTGTTGAATCTGCTGCCATGCCGATTCCGCCGTTCCGGCCAGCCAGATCCAATCTTTCACTGTGGACGGGTCGTCCCGTCCCAGTGCCCGCTCCAGGATCTCTGGATTGAGCCCCCTCTTAAAATACTTCACCCTCAGGGACTCCGGCCAGTCCGTGAGCTTCTCTACCAACCTCCGGAACTCCAGGGCCTACTCCGATACCGACTTGTCCCGCTGTCTGAACTGCAGGATGTCATCCTCAGCCCGCTTGGCGCTCAATGTGTCCTCGAATCTGTCCCGGACCGCCTGCATGAAGTCCGGGAAACTCCGCAGTTCCGCTGCGTTGGCGTCGTATAGCCCGATCACCCAGCTAGCTGCTTGGCCGTCTAACAGCTCGGCCACGTAGGATACTCTATCCTCGTCCCTAGCGAATAGGTGACCTCCCCTCTGCATAAAACCCCTGACGTGCGTCAAAAAGTGCGGTAGCTGTTCAGGGTCCCCTGAGAACTTCCCGGTGATGCCTCGAAGTCTCAGGGCATCCGCCGCCCGTCGATCCACCGACCGGGGCATCGTGGGCGGTGCTGGCTGGGGTGCCGGGCTGCCACCCCTGTTGCTCATGCCATCGCTCACCGCCGATGGTCCCGCTCTCTGTAGCAAGGTCTGGAGCATCGCCTCCATGGCGTCTAGGCGCCGCTCGATCCTCTCCTCTAGTCGGGCGAGCTCCTCGTCCCGCTCGCGGTTCCGGGCCCCTGAACCTCGGGTCATCGTGACGCCTGAGCTGTCTGGCCCTTGGTTCACGTACATCGACCACCGCTCCGTTGGAGGGTCCCCAGCCCTGGCCGCTGTCCCGTCGCTGCCGGGTGGCTCTGACCGTCCCTCCTCGAGTCCGGGTTCCTCGTGCTCCAGCTGACCCACGGATTCCTCGTCGCTGGTCATGCCTGTATTAGAAAGGGAAACACTCCTCGGTGGTACCGGGTAGCGCTAATTGTGAGTCCTGGCTTTATGTAAGGTTGGCCCTGTTCGACAGAGAAACTCTCGTGACACGTGTGGTTCACAAAAGAGGTTTACTCATGCGTAATGTAGCAGTCACAAGCAAAGCCAGGACTGGCTTGGTACAATTGCATCACTTGTTATATTCCCCCCTTCCTGCGCTTTTTTCCGCCCCGCGATCGCGTTACCGCTGCGGATTATCGGCCCCCCAATAATCCCTCTTGATTGTCCATGATGGCAGGTTCGGTCAGGGTCCATTGTCCTTGATTGGCAGTCCCCCTCTGGCTTGGGTTGGTCCCTCCCCGTTACCTGCAAGCCCGAGGGTTCTGTGCTGCGTTGTGATCTTGTTTCGCTGCCTGCGGCCCCGTTCATTGTTGGCTCGCGCCGTTATCAGTGTATAGTTAAAGCTTCCGCTGCGGTTTTCCTGTTTGGCTGGGCGCAGGTGGCCCGTTAATTAGCGGCGCTTCCAGTTCCTCTTTTCCTCGCTAGCTACCGCCGGTGGAGTTCGTGCGGTCTGGCTGCGAGCTTCCCCGAAGCCCCGTGCTGACCGAACCTGACAATACCAACTTGGAGAAACAGAAGATCGTAAGCTGCCTATATAAGAACTGATCTCATTAACTCCCTAGTCTTCCCAGACACACTATTATATCAGTGGGTCAAGAGCACTGTAGTAGTGAGAAGTGAGTCATTCTGCAGGCAAAGACCAGATTAAAAGGGTGATTTTCAGGATGAAAACCAAGGGGTTTCCTCCTAGTGTTGACTGAAGTCAAACCTTTCCTGGTTATGCTTCATAGATTTGCAATACTCAATATGGAATGTGAATTACAATGCAGAAAATGAGATTCAGATAAAGAAAAACAGCAAACACCCTGCCTCCCACTTAGAATAATACAATCAATGTGTTGTAAAAAGAAAAAAACAACTGTTGAATTCTTTATGCTTACCTCAACAAATATCCCCTTCTTACCAGTGGCATCTTCCTGTATCCAAATGTTCTGTCTGAGCAGCATCTGTTTGGCTTTTTCACCCACTGACAGACACACACACTAAGTTCCCAGTTTTGTATCCTGGCTCAGATCCCAGAGAGGAAGAATATTTCCACCCCAGGAGAGACGGGCAGGAGTCCTCCTGGTTCCTGGGCTGCATCGTTTGGGTCAACGTTCTGCCTGGGATAGAGGAAAGCTTTTCCTAGGCTGGGGACCCCCAAATTAACATTCCTGAAGAAATGAGCCATATTGTTGCTTGACTCGATGGCTGAGTCCACACAGAATTAAGACAAGGACTTCTGCTCCCACAACATCACGAACAAATGTCCCAACATCATTCTAGCCTAATCTAGCATATTGTGTGACCCCAACCATGATTTGAAGCTAGACTGACTCAGAGTTGTAATACAATTTGCATCTTACCTGTCACAGAAGAAAACAAATAGCTAATGGTTGGGTGGGAAAATAAGAGAATTAGAATAGAAATTGACTGAGTAGCTGTCTTTTTCCAGAGCTCTCCTTCGAAGTTGGGTCTCTTACAAAAAGATTCTTTATACTTGCCTGATGTGTCCTTCAGAAACAGATTTCCTCTTCTCTTCCCCTTCTCTGTTGCTTGCTATCTTGCAAACCTCAGGCTTTGGAAGATTGTGGTTGGAACAAACCTTCAGCAGCTTTTCGAAAACGGCTCTTGATGGAATGAAACCATTTAAGTGCCTGGAGAGATGCTGAAGTGAAGAAAAACTCTGCCTTATCCACCTGGAATAAACTTCTGAGAATGACAGGTATTTTCTTTTTAAATCCCAAAGGATGCAGGAAAAAACTGCTAGTTCAGATTATGCTCTGAAGGAGCAGGCTTTCAGGGACGGGTGTCTGTGGGGGAGATAAAAAAGTCAAGATGGCAACTATGCCAAGGTGATTGAAGTCCTGCTCCAGTTGCATGATGATGTGCATAAAAACGGGTGGGGTGTCTTAATATATATATATTTATTTATTTTTTTTTTTTATAATGTTTTTTTTATTTTTACAACAAACACAAAACAAACATGAACAAACAAAAACATAAAAAGGCATAAAAAAGCATCTTCCATTTTATACCGTGTGTCAACCAGTTAAACTCGTTGGTGCCCCTTTCATAATCTTAAATTCTCATATCATCTATTCAAAAATATACTTGTATACTTATCAATTAACAATTATTAATCATTCATAGCTAATCTATAAAATCATATATTACAAAAAATTTTAACTTTCAATAGGATTAGTAATACATCTCCATCTATCTATTATATGTGTATATATATAATAATTAATATCAAATTTCTATTATAAAATTTCCTAATCTATTACATTACTATATTTTCTCATCTAATCATTAATAAAAACAAATCCCGTGTCATATAAAATTGCTTATCTTCTTACTCTAATTTCAAATCTCAATTTAACTCATCTCTGCACATTCCATAATTTTGAATAACTTCCTCCTGCATAAGTACTTTTTAATTTTTCCAATTCTTAAGAGTTACAATTCTAACCAATATCAGTTACAGTATCAATTACAATTCTAACCAAGTTACAGTTCTAACCAGATTTCACTACATGTTATACAATTTTTAACTATATATCTCAGATTTATACTTTATTCCAGCGCTTGCATAATTTTGAGTTCACCCTTTTCATTCAATGTCCCAAAATATCTGGCTGTTCATTCCTTTTTCTATATTATTGGATAAGAGAAAGCAATAATAAGTGTCCTTTTGAACATTCTGCTTTTGGAAGCTTCTGTCAGTTCCATCATTGTTGTATTCCCCTGATTTTCTCTTTAAACATCTGCAATAGTTTCTTTCAATATTGTTTTACTTCTTCTTTTTGTACATTCTCTTAGTACGATTTTCCATTATAATCTTGTATAATCTTTTTCTCACCCTCAGTGCCAAGAACAAATCTGTCTCTCTTCATTTATCAGTTGATTAACCCTTTTAATTCTCAGTTTATAGGCCTCACAATAATTCCGTTTAATGTTTCTGATTTCTTGTACTATTTCTTCCTTTTCCAATGATCCCGTTTTATGTTTAATTAAGTCCATTTTAGCTTTAATATCTTTTTTTTTTTTTTTTTTTGAGAATTTCTGCAGCTCTTCTTCCAATTTTTTATAGTCATCCTCAATAGTTTAAAGATCTTTTTCTGCATTGTGTTTCTCGTATAGTCTATTATCTTGATAAACCTTCATTGAGTCAAAGGATTCTTTATCTTTGTTCTTGCCAAAAATAAGAGAAAAAAAGAAGCAAAAGGAGAGAAAAAAAAAAAGAAGGAAAAATAAAAAGAAAAGGAAAAGAAGGAAAAGGCTAAGCCTCTTTAAAAAAAAAAATCCATCTGGGGGGGGAATAGAAAGCAAAGCAGAGCTTCTAGCAGAAAAAAGAGCTACTGCCACTAATCAAGGCTCTTGTGACTGGCTCAAACTTTCCATCTTAATGTTTTCAAAGTCGCTTTCAACTCCACTTTCTTGTTTATAGTTACGGATGGCACCTGTATAAACATGCACATCCCACTATCTTTTTAGAAAGCACAGGGTCTTTGAGCGTGCGTCACAATGAAAAAAAAAAGCACTAATTCGCGCCTCTAAATGGCAGTGCAACTTTCTTTCATTTACTTTCTCTTAACTCCACTTTCCCCATTTCAAAGTCAAAAAGATATAAATTTCTTATAACAATAAAAAAAATCTTAGTAAAAAAAAAGGCTTAAAATAAAAAGTTATTGAGTATTAAAAAGAGAAAGCCAATCCAGTTAAAAATATATTTTTTTTAAAAGAAAAACATCTTGTCAATTCCACTAAAAAGGAAAGTTGAAAAGAAAAATTTTCTCCCCCTTCTTTTTTTTAATAGGGTTCAATCTCGCCGCTTAATCCACTTTTCTTCACTTTTAAAAATCTCTTTAAGTTACTTAAGGTGTTCTCTAAGAATAGTTGAATAGTAAAAGTCCATCTCACCCAGTTGACACCCTTCTCTTCCATCTTCCTTTGGAGCTGTCCCGGCTTTCGCAGCCATTTTTGGCTGCCTCTCCTCCACCGGCTTCAAGAGCTTCTCCCCGGATCGATCTGGGACTTGCGGCGTCCCTGAGATCCGCGGGACGCGCCCTTTGCGTTCGCCATCTCTACGGGACGGCTTAGGTCCATCGGGACCGTCCGGGCGAGGAGATATCGGCTGCCATCCTGGGAGCCCAGGATCGCCCGCCGTATCACCGCGACGCCAGCTCCGCCCTCCAATATATATATTTTTTTTACTCCCTCTGTAGACCCTCTGCTTTCAGGAGAAGCACTGAACTGAACGGAGCTTATGTTCTCCCTCATATTATATATTTTAATACATTATGAATAAACTCATATGGTGAAGACTTTTCCTTATTATATACATAAAATGCATACATATAATTCTTAATACTCTAGTAACACTTCTTCTTGTCCCATTTATGTTTTGCTTATGGAACAAACACATCTGGGATGGCTTGAGAGCTGTCTTTGAACAGTGTGTTGGTGGGCTTCAAAGATCTTCAGATGATTGGGTGTACCGCCCTGTAAACACCATAAAGTAGAACGGGACATTATCTTTCTAATTTCTGTAAAGTTTCAGTTAACTCAGCTTTCTCCAGTCTGGTGCCCTTCAGACCTCTCAATTTTTAGTCTCCGTACCAAAATCTGTTTTTAATATGAAGAACAGGGATTGCAGTCCAACATTACATCTCTTGGCTATTATTCAAGACTCAGGGATGGGTATTAAGGATTTGTATACAATAAAATATCTCAGTACTAACTCTCTCTCTCTTATCTATGATCTGTCTATTGAAGTATTAAATATTCAGTTTATCAGGTATGTATTTTTAGTGTAACCTGGACTCCCTGTCTGCTCAGGTTACTGAGCAGGATTCACCGCTGCTATCTTGATATTACTGCTGTCCTTGATGAAATATTGCAACTACGGGTAGTTCTTGCTTAATGATTATAACTGGGACCAGAATTTCTGTCGCTAAGCAATGCAGTCATAAAGCACAACATCACGCGACTGTGAGGTTCAGTGACAGCCGTTCTGGCAGTCCCTGGTTGCCATTGATAAGCGAGGACTTCATGTGTCCACAACTTCCAAATTCCCGCTGGCTTCCCCATTGACTTTGCTTGTGGGAAGTCAGCAGGGAAGGCTGCAAATCGCAATGACAGGATCGTGGGACACTGCAACGATTGATTCGAGGCCTGGCCATAATTATCACTCGTTCAGTGCTGTCGCAAGTTCGAACTGTTGCTGGACATGTGGTCATTAAACGAGGACCACATGTATTTCTTATCAACCAAGCCCTAGATTATTTATGCAGAGTGTGCAACCCTCGCATGAATATGGATTTTAGAATTTCTTGGATGGTGCCTTGTGAAAATATGATGTTTGCTCTTCCTTTCCTAAGATATGTTTATTCCCCCACCCCCCACACTTATGATTTCAAATCTATTAAGCCAATTTTATGTGGTCCACTCAGTGCAGTTATTGGAACCTATTATTGTGGTGAATGTGGGCCCACCACCTTTCTGAGACACTGTTTGTGTAGTAGAAAATATTTCCCTCAAAGGGAGTCCTTTGAACCAGAGATCTGGACGGAGTTACACTGAAGCAGAAATCAGTTTATTGGCAGGGCTGGAAGCAAAGACAGGCCTAAAGAGGGGTGGGATTACAGTCCCCCTTTCTAGACTGATGCAAATTAGGATGTGCGTGTGGCTGGATATAGCAGCCAGGTGCTTCATTGGCTTGAACAGATCATGTGCCTAGTGAGATCAGTGAGGCCATTAGGGTGCAACTATGAGGTGAAGGGTCAGGACTTCAAAGACAACGGAGCTCTGAAAGAACAAAGAGGCAGTTATTCCATGCACGTCATTTCTTTCTTTCTTTCTTTCTTTCTTTCTTTCTTTCTTTCTTTCTTTCTTTCTTTCTTTCTTTCTTTCTTTCTTTCTTTCTTTCTTTCTCTCTCTCTCTCTCTCTCTCTCTCTTTCCCAAAGCTCTGCTCACCTCTCAGCATCTTTTTCCAGCTTATCAGCATCCTTGGCCTTCCCAGCTTATCAGCATCCTTACAATTCTACCACCCGCTCACAAGCCGGGGAGAAAGAGGAAGTGCGAGCCGCAGCTAATTGATGGGCCACCTGATGGATGGATTGATGGATTGATGGATAAAGGAACAAAGCTGTGAGCCACGGAAGGGAGATCACCACGCATTCAAGCAAGCCCCGGTTTTGCGTGCAACTGTAAGGACCCCGAGGAAACCAACCCACACCAGAGGGGCAGTCAATCAAGGGACAATGGGATACGAGCAGAACCTGCCATATGGACAATTAAGGGGGATTATTGGGGCATTGATAACTGGAGCATGTAACATGACGACGGGGCAAACCGCGGGAAGGGGAAAGGTATAAGTTGTACAATGATATGTGGCAAGCCAGTCCTGGCTTTGTTTGTAACTGTTGCATTACACTTGAGTAAACCTCTTTTGTGAACCACATGTGTCACGGGAGTTTCTCTTGACGAACGGGGCATTCCTTACATAAAGCCAGGACTCACCATTGAGTGATACCCAGTACACACCAAGGAGCACTCACCTTCTTTCCCTACAGCCAGGACCAGAGAGGAATCGATTAATGGTACCAGGAGATGGCAAGCGATGGGGAAACCGCTCACCCGCTGGGCAACCAGGAGCCCAGATTCGAAGGCACGATTGCGGGACCAGTCTGGGGCCAATGGTGCACGGACACAGCCGAGAGGGCACCAGCGGACAGGTGGTCATTTGGCGGGGCCAGGAGCCCCGACGGGTCACCAGGATGAACCCAAGACCCAGGAGCTGGAGGAACAACTCACCTGACTGGAGGCCAAGATTGAGCAGCTGATGGATGCCGTCCAAGTGATGCTGCAGACCATACTCTGGTGGGGCAAAACCCCAAAGACAGAGTCGCAGGCGAAGAAGGAATCGGGCGATGCCGGCAGCAGTGAGGGCACAAGCTCGAGAAGCTGCATGGAGCCCCGACCAGAGGTTGTGCAGACGGGGCCAGTCCTGGGCAGGAGGAGAGGACCCACAACCACGGCCAGTTCATGGAGTGCCAAGCGGGCGCTTGGCGGCGGAATGGAGCCAGAGGGGTCGACGGGACGTGCGGTCCCCGGGAGCAGTGGTGCAGGGGCCAGGAGCCAGGAGCCAGAGGAGAGGGTGGACCGGCTGAAGGGCGACCTCCAGCAGCGGACAACAGCTGTACCGGGCATGCAGCAGGCAGGGCATGGCGGACCCAGAGCCCTGGCTGGGGCAGCCACAAGGGGCGGTGCGGAGGCCAGGCTGGCGGCAGTGGTCAGCCTGACGGGAAGCGCGATGGAGAGTCATCGGCCAGTGGAGACGCCCTGATTCAGGAGCTCGAGGAGCGAGCTCTCAGGGAGTCCCGAGCCACTAACCTTTTCCCATATGCAGGACAGGCTTCACTTGGAGATCCAGGGGAGAGCACCCAGCAGGGATGACCCAGAGGCTCTAGCGGAGTGGAGCTGGCTGATGGAGACGGTGGGAGATGCCGAGGGCCAGGGAAAGCAAGAGACTCGAGCCCCAATACCAGCCATGGCGGACCGCAATGAGGCGGCACTGGAGGCGAGGCGCAAGAGCCGATGGCAGAGGATCAAGGTCGGAGATGCCCAGCAGACTGTGGGGACTTGCTACCGATGTGGAGGAAAGGGGCACTGGATGGTGCAGTGCCCCTCGAGGCAGGGGGCCCTGGCACACTGCACAGAGGATAGGGGCCAGTGATCCCTGGCTACTAGAAACCCCGACCGATCCCAGAAGGAGGCAGCAGCTCACGGAGTGGCGTGCAGCGGAGTCGGCTGGCTCACGAGGAAGCCCGACTCCACGAGGAGGGGAGAGCAAGCCAGCGGAAGGTGACAGCCGGCAACGCTGAGGCGTACCCCGAAGCAGCCAATGGAGTGGCAGTATCAGGACCTGCTGGAAAGCAGAGACTGCTTACCCATGCTGGTCAGGGTCTACCTCAAGGGGGTGAGATCGGAAGCAGAGGCGAAAGTCGAGGACCTGCTGGACTCAGGATGCACCCACTGCCTGGTCCACCCGGTGCTGGCATCCATGCTGGAGCTCAGAGTGAGGAGACTCAGGAAGCCCATCACACTCAGCCAGTTGGATGGATTGACGGCAGGGAGGGGGCTGGCACAGTATCGCACTGAGCCAGTCGGCTTGACAGTTGGGACAAACCGGGAGGAGCTATGCTTGATAGTTACCCCGGTGGCCAACCACACACTAGTGCTGGGACTGACATGGCTTACGCACCAGAACCCGCACATAGATTGTGCATCCAAGACGGTGCGGTTCGGCGGCACCACCAGGCAGACAGGGTCGAGCCGCGGAGGAGGCACGAGAGTAGAGGACCCCACGGAGCTCGACGAGGTGGCGGCTGCGGGACAGAGAGCCGAGGGTCGGCAAGCTGCAGTAGAGACCGCAGTGGGGCCCGGGGAACCAACCGCATGCGAGGCGAGGACAAGGTCAATGCCGGGGGTGACCGGCAGACGAACGGGGGTGGCAAGCGCACGAGAGAGGGCTGTGGCCGCAGAAACGATGTGATTCGGCGGCAGCATCGGGCACACTGGGTCGAGCGGCGGAGGAGGCACAAGAGCAGAGAACCCAACGGAACTCGAGGAGGTGGCAGCCGCAGGAATAGGAGCCATGGGTCGGAAAGTTGCAGTGGCGATGGCAGTGGGTCTTGGGCAACCAACCGCATGTGAGGCGAGCCCGAGGACGGCGCCGAGGGCGACCGACAAATGAGAGGCACCAGCAGCCGCGGAGATGGTGGCAATTCCGTGAATCTCGGAGGTGGCAGGAGTGCCGATGGCGAGAGGCCCCAGCCCAGTGACGGGGGGGCGAAGGGAGCCACGAAGAAAGTGGCGAGGTCGGAGACCACCGAGGTGGCGGTGGCCTCAATAGCGAAGGGCCCCGCAGCAATGCAGAGGTTGGCTGCAGCAGAGACGGTGGCAGCGGGACCCGAGGGCTCCGTAGCAAAGCAGGCGGCAACCACACTGGCTCCGAGAGTGGGGGCAGTAGCAGCGATGGGAGTCATGCAGTCCGTGCCAAGCGTGAGTGGAGCAGCCGGCAGTAGACCGGGACCCAGCCGCAGCCAGGGGAACCTGGAGGGTTGTAGGACCCTGTGGGAGTTGCCACTCAAATCGGCGGACCTGACGACCCAGCTGGAGGCGAAAGGTGGAATCCAACCCCCAACGGAGAAACGGGAAGGGAGCAGAGTCGGAGCTGAGGCGTCGCTGTGCGGAGGCGGGCGAGGGAGACCCCTGGTTGGCAAGCAACAAGGACTCCCTAAAGGAACAAGGGGGCTTGTGGTGGCACAAAGAGAAACTCTATGTGCCAGACGCTTGCCGGGGGGATGTGCTCAGGAGAGGGCACACCGACGAGACTACGGGACATTGTGGGTTCGTTAGGACTTTCCACATCCTGCGTGAACAGTTCTGGTGGCTATCCCTCCGGAGGGATGGGAAAGAATATGTGGCCAGCTGTTCAACATGCGCGACGACGGAAGGAGGGAAGGAGAATCGTCCGGGACCCGTTAAACAAAGTGAATCAGCCAGGGTAAGGCCAAAAGCCCCAGCCTAAGGAAAGGCATGCCGTACTGGCAGATGAGGGGGCAGCAGCCGGGCAGTACAATTAAGGAGGGTCCATCCAGGTCATCTACAAACACTTCACTGCGCTGATCATGGTTTCTGCTTCTCACTACTACAGTGCCCCTGGGCCCCTAGATCAATAGGGTGTAAAGGAGGGGGGGGGAGGGAGGGATTTTTTTGAAAAAAAAAAAATATATATACTTTTGATTAACCAAAATACACAGTGCATGGTTTATCAACTGCTCATAAAAAATGAAATGCACAGGTTATATTTTGGAGGAATCTGTCTTTAAAGAAGCAACAATCACAAATTTTCACTAATCATATTCCAATCACCTTCACTTTGGTTCTGATATAAGGCTTTACAGCAGAGGTAAATTCTATCAAGAATTCAAAACTAAAGTTTTAATTTTAGAGCAGACCCACTGACATCAATGGATATGAATCATTCCTTCTGTCCCCTTGGTTTGACTTCCTCAACTCTCAGCATTAGAGCTGGAACCAACTTTGTGAAGTTTTTTACAGATACTGTATTTGTGGATAGGAAGACCACCTTTGTATGGAATCCAAAATCTGTCAGCTTGCCTGGAAGGCCATGTGAATTCAGTGGCTCTTAACTCTTGTAAGTAGATGTAAATGCCAGCAGTCTTATTCTAGAATCATAATCAGAAGTGTTCCACCATGCTGGATGTGGTACCAGAAGCAGAAGAGATGCATAGTCCAACGCTTCTCTGCAGACCCAGGAAGGAAGGAAGGGATGGGAAGACTAACCACTTAGTGCTTCCCACTGATTTATGTCTGGAGGTCAAGTGCAAAGGACCCTTCCCAATATTGTTATTCTTATTTCCCCATTTATGACTATGTGGAACTGATTTGTCTATGAACTCTGCCTTCTGACCTCCTGATTTCCTACTCTGCAAGAAGCAATTACAACAGAAAATTTAGTGCTCCAGCTACATAGTCCTGTAAATTAAGATTCTGCAGAGAACCAGTTTGTGCCAACATGTCTGTCTGGCCATTGGAACTTCTGAATGGAAACTCTACAAATATTTCCTTCAAAGAGAAGGTGAAAATGACTGCACAATTTTCTCTGATATGCTTCTTAATTGAACCTGAAGACACAGGAGATCCAAAACCCTTTGCATTCTGAGTCATTTCAAGAACTTCCCTTGTCTTTCAAGCTATCCCATTTATTGGGACACCATAAGAAGTCTAAAACTGATAACCACAAACCATGGTGAACAAAGTAAAAGAAGGGAGGGAAGTCATGAGATGCCATGATTAAAAGCAAGAAATCTGACCAGTAAATTCAACCCAGCCAGAATTTCCACATTGGTAACATTTCCCAGCCCTGGATATCGTGTTTTATGCCTTCACCTTGGATTCTCTCTTATCTTCAGGTTCATCATTGAGGATCATGTCATAGTGATTTTCTATAACTCCAGAGCCTCATTCCCACTTCTGTTCTTCTGCTTGGGATAAAACTGCAAAAACCATCCCCTTGTTCCCTATAATTGACACTCTCACTAATTAAAAACAAAGCACTTTATGGAATTGTGTTGCGTATGGCTTCTGGGGAAGAAATAACCAATTGAACATGGCTCTGTTCTTTGTGGAGCCAACACCCATGGCAATTAGAGGATCTGGCCTTGGTCCCGCTTTTTAGAATTGTCTCCAGATAAACGAGATTGACAGGATCACCCACAGGTATTCCTTGCAGACATTCACTATGAAGAGATTGCAATCTAGCAATCTCTAGCAGGTGGAGCGCTCTGGGAGTCAAGGGAGACATTGAGCCTAAGCCGTGGTGCAGAGCCTTCAAAAGGACACTAGATTTTCTTTACTTCCTCTTTTAACTAATATCGTAAACTGCCTATTTGTGATTTATGTGGCAATTAAAAACCTCCTGAAAGACTAGCTGCTGTACGTCAGGAGAATTTCCAACCATCCTGGGAGAAAGAAGATCAAAGTAAATTTAAAGTTCAAAAAGAAATATTTTAACATTTGGAAACAGTGAAAGGGTATTAAGAATGTTGATTGGGGATAATTAAGAGGCTAGATGGATTTGAGACAGCTCTTTTAATGACTGTTTTAAATGTTTAAGAAAATACAGTAAGAGAATTTGGATTTAATTGCAAGAAAATCTGCCCTGGGAATAACACAAGATAAGACTGAGCTGTCAAGGTCAGAAGAAACGCCAGAAGGGAAGCCCCAAATCTCTGAAACCTTTTCTGAAAATATGTGGGAAGAGAATGATTAGAGACTGTTATTTGGGGTTTTATTTGGAGAGGAGACTGAAGACTGAGCTTTTCAAAAAGAAGAGAAAGGCATTCAAAGTGGATTTATCAGATCAAGGTTAAATTGTTCATGTTTTGATCTTGGGTTGTTAATATTGAATTTTCTTTTTTTGACCAGGACTGTAAGACAATGATTTATACCTGTAAAAGTGATTTATTTGGTTTAGTTTAAAGTACATATGTGATTATTGTAGGTCTTTTGTATGTTTAAGGGGAGAGATCTTTAAGGTTTCACTTCTCAGAAAAAACGTAGAAGCTAAAATGCAAAATACACTTATCGGTTTAAGCTTAAAATATGTAGTTTATTATTACTGCCCCTCTTAATGCTTTTGCTGTTTAGATTGATTGTTGAATTTTTTTATATAATTTGGTTATTGTTTAGGGATGACAAAAGGGAATGGAGAAGGTTTTTTTTTTAGTAATAATAGAGAAAGTGTTAAATTCCTGTTAAAGCATATACTTGTTGGGAGGGAGGGGGAAGTCTCTCTTTCTTTCTCTCTCTTTTTGTTTGTAGTTTTTTTTAGTCCTGTATTACTTCGTATACATATAAACATTAATAAAAATATATATTATTTAAACAAAGGAATTGTGTTGTGTATGTCCCCCACACGAGGCCAGTTTATGAAACATACTCAGGCCGAAGAAATAGTCAAGAGATAGTGGCTGTATTTTCCTCTTCAGATGAGAAGAGCTCTGAGGCTGCGCTGGGTGAAGGGCTCATCTATGCTAGGTCACACAGTGTGCAAACAGTTGTGTTTGGTAAACTCACAAGCAGGACAGGGGGGTGATAGTCTCCTTCTATTGTTTTGCACTGGCAACCAGCATTTCAGGCCTTCTGCCTTTGATAGCAGCCAGAGGTTTCAGTCCCTGATTAACCCATCCTCTATTATTCTCAAGACCATCTTCTAAAACCATCTCACTTGGTGATCATTACTTCTGATGGCAGCACTTGCTATAGCTTAAAAATGTACTGTAGGAAGCTAAACCTGAAAATCTAGTTCAGGGTCATATTAATGGTAAATCATCTCAATTTCTTCCAAAACCCAATCCATTGTTTCAGTTCAGCCCTCAAAGCATCCTGCACTTGCCTGTTCCTCAAACAGTATAAGAATGGGATCAAAAGAGGAGCTATGATCGTATTCAAAAGAGCCACTATTTTGTTGAACTCTAATTTGCTGGTGCCTTTTGGCTTGATGTACATGAAAATACAACTGCTGTAAATGAGGGAGACCACAGTCATGTGAGAAGTACAGGTGGAGAAGGTCTTCTTCCTCCCTGTAGTTGATGGGATGCGCAGAATTGTGGAAATAATTTTGACATAAGACACAATGTTGACACTTAAGGTCCCAAGCAGAGACAGTATGGCAGTCACAAAATCAATCAGTTCTACGAGCCTGGTATCACCACATGCTAGTTTGAGTAGTGGTCCAGAGTCACAATAGAAATGGTTGATGATGTTAGGACCACAAAATGGCATTTGAAACAAAAAAAAGGCTGGAACTAGAATTAGCGATAACCCCCCAGCCCAGCAAGAAAGTACCAATAATGAACAGGTTCGTCCATTCATGATGGTTGAGTAGTGAAGAGGGTTACAGATTGCTATGTATCGGTCAACAGACATTGCAGCCAGTAGAAGGAACTCAGTGACGCCAAGGACAAAACAAAGGAAACTCTGTATTTTGCAACCAGCTACAGAGATGCTCTTACTGCCAGTGGCTATGTTGGCCAATGTTTTGGGATTGATGTTACTTGTATACCCAATCTCCACCCATGCCACGTGTCGGAGGAAGAAATACATTGGGTTATGAAGTTGGGCATTCAGCAATGTGATAATAATAATCAGCATGTTTCCAATTAATGTCAAAACATAAATCCCAGACAGGAGAGGAAAAAGGCCAACTTCAAATTGATGGTTGTCAGTCAACCCCAACAGTATGAATTCCCTCACTGTGGTCCTGTTTGCCATTAGCTCATTCCTAAAAATAGAGTGAAAAGATGAGAGATTACTCCATGGCTTCATTTTTGTTTCAATCACACATTTCAAATGAGTACCATTTCACCAGCTTTGATTGGTTGTAGTAAAATCAAATGGATGCTCACTGATATAAATAAGAAAAGATAGTTTGAATCAGACCAAAGTACTTGTAGTCACCAGTGTAAAAGAAGCTAAGAATCCACACCATATTCTCCCCTGTCCAAAATGATTCATACATGTATTCATGCGTGGTTAATGTTACTGATTATTTTATTTTGCTCAATGCTAACTCGACCTGACCTGAGATGGCTCCACATTCCCTTTCAGTTTGAACAAAATTCACATAGAGATTTCAGTTTTCTCATAGAAATTCATAGAATTTTGCTAACATTGAACAGGAAGCAATTCCAAAAACATAGCCTTCAACCACTTCTCACTCTACCAGTTACTTGACATGACACAAGTGTAGCATTTCTATGGGGGAAAAGCCTTACAGTATTTTAAGTCTACTATAATGGCCAGTGAATATTGACTAGCCTTTTACCTATACAACTGTGGTAAGTAGCTATTTCTACTCATCATGGGTTTCAAATTGATAACGTTCCAAAGTTCTGAAGAAAAGGCGATCCAATCATTGTTCTCAATGTTGCTGCATTCACACAACATAGCTGGGTGACTCAGCAGCTTCTCTGGGTTTAAGACTTATCCTGCTGCACCAGCAGAATAGGATTAGTCTCAGTTGAAAAGGAATAATTCTTGATAGCTTCCTTGAACAGGCTGACACTTCCAGCTGCTATTTTTGGTACTTTTGAACAAGGGAAAAATATGGAAAGAAATATAAGAAAAAGAATCTGTGTGGCCAGATTGGAAATGTCTGTACTATAAATAGATTGATTGATTCTGTGCCATCAAGCCATTTTCAACTCCTAGCAACCACATAGATAGATTTTGTTTATGATGTTCTGTCCCTAAACTGGTCCCTCACTCTCTTCCAACTGAGCCCATCTACCTTGCTTCTGGTCGTCCTCTTCTTCTCTTTCCTTCCACCTTTCCCAGCATTAGATCCTTCTCCACGTCTTCACATAATATGTCTCTCCTTTGTTTCCTTTCTTCCCTATGGATCTCTTTTCTTGTGTCTGCAATGGGATAATGTACTTAGAGTGACCCCAATATTTGCAGGGCCACTCTATGACAATACCTTCATGCTGGTTAACCCCTCCCTAGCATCTTGCCATGAGGACAAAGAGCGGAGATGAATTCAACACAACGCTAATCCAGAGTAATTTCGGACTAATGAAATCTCCAACAAAGTATGCATAATCCAGGTATGTTGGTCATGCAAGTACAACCCATGTGCTTACAAACTATGATCCAAAGAAACTTGATTCAGAAGTAAGTTGTCATATTAGAAATCCTTCACTTAAGGATTAACAGACATTAATTAATTAATTAATTAATTAATTAATGATTTACACACATTAGAAATCCTCTACTTAATCTACAGATCTGGAACTCTGCAACAGTTTCTTGGTTTTACAGAGCAGAATTAAGGCTCGATACTCTTGACTCAAGCATTAAAACATTTTTAAAATCCTGACCATTTGCAATTTACATTAAAAATATTCATGCCATTTTCATGAACCCTATGTTATGTCATCATCTTCTTTCTGCCAGTGAAACTGTCTTGTACTTTATTAGACTAGGTTGAATATGTTACAAATCCAAAACAAGGCGAAAACATCTATCGAAGTTTTACCCTCTCATTCAAATTCTGGGAAACATAATCTTCACCATCCAGAATGCCTTTGAGAAGACTCTTGGCTTATAGATGTACCCTGGGCAATTTTGCTGCACATACCTGTACATACCTTCCATATCTTTTCACAGCAGTGAACATAGAAGTAACCTCTTATAAGCAGTGGGGCTAGTTACTGTTTTGAAGCATATGGTGCAAGAGGTGTTAGATATTTCCCTGTGAAGATACCCCAAGGAATTCTCAAGGAAAAAAAAAATGTACTGTGAATTGCAGAAAATGTCCTTTACACATTCTCTCTCTGCTTTCTCTATTGATGTAGAATCCAAACACTGAGACCATCGCAGTGCACATTTTTCCCATGTATTGTGCTTCATATTGGCCTCAATCATGCAATACACCACCCTTGGTCTGCAATAAACCTAGTTTTGGAACTTGGTGTATTGCAAAAAAAAAGTGGGTTTTTTTGTGTTAATATGTGTGAAGTCTACCTGTGTGATTTGTACTCAATGGTTTATTTTTGGAGATTTTGGGTGAGGTTAGGCAACTATAACTTTCCAACATTCTATCTTAATCCAAGATAAGTGGAAAGTTTAATTTTAGTGAAACTGTCCAAGAGAATTTGACACACCAAGCCTATTTGATTACCATTTTAAATTTGCACATGTAAACTACTTCTCCTTCTCCTTCTCCTCCTCTCTCATTCTAACATCTTTCCTTTCCTTTCCTTTCCTTTCCTTTCCTTTCCTTTCCTTTCCTTTCCTTTCCTTTCCTTTCCTTTCCTTTCCTTTCCTTTCCTTTCCTTTCCTTTCCTTTCCTTTCCTTTCCTTTCCTTTCCTTTCCTTTCCTTTCAATACATAATTAACTGAGGGCTGCTTTGGACTAATTAAATCTCTGATAAAGTATTCTTACTCATCACCTAGGTATGTTGGTTGTGCAGATACAACCTGTATGCTTATAAACTCTGATCACAAGGAACTTTATTCAGAAGTAAGTTGAAAGAGTTCTGTAGGGTGCATTCCCATGTAATGAGTTACAGTGACAGAATTGCAAAATATGAGGAAAAGCCAAGAAGGTGAAAAGTTAGAATAAGAGAGGTCCATCTCTTGTTCTTTTGCAAGAGTACAAAATTATTCTTTCACTGGGAGCTTCTGGGATCTATTTTAGAGTTCCTACTCTAAGCTAGAGGAGAAGGTGATGGTTCTCTCATCCACATATCGACTATTTAGATTTGGCTGAGAATAGTCAGATCAACCAATGTTCGCTAACTGTTTCCAATGGTTTCCTTGTCATGAGATACATTTCCCCCTCCACAAATAGTCTTGGAAAGCCTCCCTGACCTTCTCATTCCTTAGAGTGTAATAAAAGGATTCAGTAATGGGGTAACCATAACAGTAAGAACTGCCACTGCTTTCTGGACACCCCAAGACTGGCCCTTGCTGGGCAAAGAGTACATGAAGATGGTGCTGCCATAGGAAGCAATTGTGAGATGAGAGACTCAGGTTTCCAGAACCGGGAAAGTATCTATATCATTGCAAGAAAGCTTTACCATTGGAGCCTAGTCAGAGAAGAAATGATAAATTATTTCTTAGAGGCCTAGAAGGACAGTTGGCACAAGAGAAAACTTGGCCCCAAAGTACTAATGAAAGCACCAGTCCAGCAGCCCAACATCAAACTCATACAAACACAGCAGTTCAGGATGATGGCATAGCCCAGTGGGTGACAAATAGCAAAGGCCATCATGGCAATCAGGACGATTTCATAGGTACCAAGGAAGGAATAAGAACAGCACTGAAAGAAAGGGATAGTTTTGTTTAGGGAAACCAGGTTCACCAGCATCTTGGGAATGACTACAAGGACAAAGAAGATCTCCAAACAGTTTCTGCAGAGGAAGAAGTATTTGGGGGTATGGATAAATTTCTTGAGATTGTACTTCTTTTTCTTTCTTCTGCCACAGGGACTTTGGGAAGTGTTTCCCTGGATCCCTTCTGACAATCATCTCATTCTTCTGCACTTAAAAATGTTTCAGCCCCTTTTGCCTAGGTAATGGTTCCTGCATATTTCCGTCCAGGCCATCTACAATCCCTTTACTTTGCTGATCGTGGTTTGCAGTTCTCACTAGTGCAGTTCTCTTGGCCCCATGATCAACAGGGTGTCAAGGAAAGGAGGGAGGGAAGGAGGGAGGGAAGGAGGGAGGAAGGGAGGCAATTTTTTTTGTTTTTGTTTTTGTATACATATATACCTTTTGTTAACCAAAATACAGAGCGGATGGTTTATTAACTGGTTATAATATAAAGGTTATATTTTAGAGGAATCTGTCTTTAAAGAAGCAACAATTAAAATGTTTTGCTAATCATATTCCATTAACCTTTGCTTTGCACTTTTTTTTTAAATAGAAGCGATCCTTGTATTAATACAGGATCATTTTTAAATACATTTTTAATACAACCAATTTTAATGCTTTTTTAACGCAGGAGATCAGTTTGAAAACAATATTTTGACATCTCTGTTGCTGTCTCATGTTATGATCTTCTGTCTCGTAGCCATAATCTGCTAAGTGAGTAGGACAATCCAATTTCATTGCTCTCCATGCAGGCCTGGGTACAGCCCAGCAACTGGACAGGTATTTTCCCCTCCTTCTCTTCTAGGGAGATTTATTCCATTGCAAGCAACAGGAAGACATTCATACAGATCAGATTTCTGCTTTGGGAGTGTGATGGAAGGTTGAAGAGCCTCGTACATCCAAATCTTATGTTTTCCACCCTTCCCAGATTCAGAATATGTCACATTTTTTATCTTTGGAGTTTGAAAGTTTCGAATACAACAGTGAGTCACTAGCCAAAGTCTACAAGATCTATTTCCCTACTTTCTTCTTACGGGGGGGGGGGGGGGCATATGAGCCCACCAACGTCTTCACAGAGTCATTTTAGTAAAAGAAGGCAACCACCAGATTTCCTGAAGTATGGAAATCTCCTCCCATGACATTCAGGGAGCGCAGCCAAGTGCGAAGCTTAACTAGTATCTCAGGCTTCCTGCTTCTGATGTAAGGATTTAGAGCAGATGTAAATTCTATCAAGAATGAAGAATTCATTAAAGCTTTAATTTTAGATCAGACCCACTGGCATTAATGGCTATTCCTGAATAGTCATTCCTTCTGTCCCCTTGATTTGGCTTCCTGATATCTAAGCATTAGAGCTGGAACCAACCTTGTGAGGATTGTTACAGGTACTCAACCTGTGGATAGGATGGCCGTCTTAGTATGGAATCCCAAATCTGTTAGCTTCCACGGAGGTCCATGTGAATTCAGTGGCACTTAATGTTTGTAAGTAGATATAAACGCCACCATTCTTGGAATAGAATCCGAATCAAAAGGGTTCTACCATGCTGGATGTGGTACCAGAAGCAGAGCAGATTCTTCATACCAGCTCTGCATATTCCAAAACTTCTCTGCAGACCCAGGAAGGAAGGAAGGGCTGGGAAAACTAATCTCTCAAGGCAAAGTGCTTCCCATTGATGTCAGATGAAGTCCATTTTAATGTTCTTTATTACTTACATTTGTGTGTTCTTTGGTTGCCATTCATGGAGAAGGTGGCAATGTCATTAGGACATTCTGAATGCCAAACTAAGGGCATACCTAAAAATGCAAATCCTATTTCATATATACTATGCACACACAATTTATTTTTCAATCAATTTGGGCAACCCTAGGCACAAAGATGAAAGTCCCTAAATGCAGATGCATGCCAATGGTGCTATTCTTCTCAATGTGGAAATGAGTTCCTCAGGCAGTCCTTGAAGGCCTCCTTGACCTTCTCATTTCTCAGAGAATAAATAAAAGGATTCAATAGTGGGATACTAGCTGTGGTGAAAACTGCAACTGCTTTTTGGACACCTCGTGAACGTCCTTTGCTGGGTATAGAATACATGAAGATTGTACTGCCATAGAAAATGCTAGCTACTGTAACGTGAGAAGCACAGGTGGAAAAGGCTTTCTTTTGACCTTTAGTGGAGTCTATCCGTAGGATGGTAGAAATAATATAGAGATATGAAAAGCCATTGACAGATAAGGAGCTGAGCAACATGACTGAGGAGAGAAATGTCTCAAAGTCCAAGAGCAAGTGCACATTCTTGCTGCAGGAAAGCTTTATAATTAGGGCATAATCACAGAAAAAATGGTCAATGAGATTAGAGCCACAGAAGGAGAGATGGAAAAGGAAGGACATTGGAACAAAAAGGAGAAGGAATCCCCCAACCCAGCAGCCCAGGACCAAGAAGAAACAGAGACGTTTGCTCATGATGATGGTGTAGCGCAGTGGGTAGCAGATAGCAACATAGCGATCAAACGCCATCACAGCAATCAGACTATTCTCACAGATACCAAAGGAGAAGTAGAAATAGCATTGGGCAATACATCCCCCAAAGGAAATAGCTTTGTTCAAAGAAATCAGACTTACTAGCATCTTTGGGCTGACTGTCAGGACAAAGAGGGTCTCCACAAGAGAGAGGTTGCAGAGGAAGAAGTACATAGGGGTTTGGAGATGCTGATCAAGGCATACCAGTGCAATGATGGTGAGGTTCCCAGTTAGCGTGAGCAGAAAAACAATCAGCAGCACCCCAAAAAGGAAACATTCCAAGGGCTTAGAAAGTTGGAAACCAACTAAGATGAACTCCATCACCTCCTCTGTGATGTTGGGAGAACTCAGTTCCATTGCCAATGTGAGTCTGAAGGGTCTTGTAGCATCAATTCCTGTAATTTCGATATCATCCCCATGGAAAGTTCAGAACAGATTGTCAGAAGTCAAGACTTTTTCAGGATATAAACTTGCAACTGGCCACATTTGGAAGGACATTAATTTCTGTGCAATTTTTAGCCCGTGTCTTGTCATACTTTTCCATATGATGAAACGCCACCTACAGTCACATGCTGGTGATTTGGGAGATGATATAAATTGTCTAAATAAAATACATTAATAAATAAATACAATCACCGTTTCCAATAAATTGTATTGTTTAAAAAAAGTCCCAAAATGTATAGCTGACTTATCATTTTTTCCCCCCAAAAAAACTATTTCCATATGAAGTGTACCTAACCAGCACATTATTTCTTTTCTTAGGTAATTGTCCTTATTTTTTGACACAACAGGTTCCTTTCATGGTTTTAAAATTCAAGTTCCCAAATATATGCTCTTTCTACACCCTGCTTCAAACTGTTTTTTAGTTCTCTACCTCACTGAAAGTGTTGATGGCAGTAGACTTCATTCATTTTTACTATTTGTATTTGAAGGGTTTTGTCAGACGTCAAAATGCTGTCAGCATATAAGCTTGTTACTGGCCACCTTTAGAACATGAAGGACATCAATTTCTCTGCAGTTTTTAGCCCAGGTCTTGACATGCTTTCCCATATGATGCAACGCCGCCCAGGGTCACTTGCTGGTGAGGTGGGCAGCTACATACGTTTTTTCAATAAATAAATATTTTTTTTTCATTGGTTTTATCTCTTTTAATGTAATTATTGACTGTTTTAGCCTTGTTGAGCTCCATCCAGAGTCACTTGCCAGTGGGTTGGGTGGCTATATAAATTGCATAAATTGCATGAATTAATTAAATAAATAAATAAATGTGATCACAGTTCCCAGGCAGTAGACTTCATTCATTTTTACTTTTTATGTCCTCATTTTCAGCCACCTGCATTTTGATCTTCTCTGTAAAATATCAAAAACAGAGAGAAAAATTAAACATGCTTTCTGTTTGGTTGCTGCTTGGCATCCACTGATCTTATCGGCTGGATATCCTGCCTTTATCCTCTTTACAAAATGGAAGTTGAGGCTTGGTGTATATTGATATATCCAAGGATCAAGTAGTCTGAATGTCCTTTTAATTACATCCTTTGGGAATAATCGTCCATCAAGTAGGAGACCTTCTTATGATTGGGTGCCCTCTACTGGCTTCTGCTAGAAGGGCAGTCTGCAGTGTTACATATTTTAGAAGAAGCCTTCGGTAGACCAGCAAGTGTGAGCACCTAGCTGACCATGTCTGGGGTTTGAATTGAAGTAGGGTCACATCTGGTTCAACCAGGGAATCCCCAAGGGTGGTGTCAAAAATACATTCTGGAAAAAGTAGCGGTATGCCACTTCCGGAATGGTGCTGAGACCCTACAGGAAGTCAGTAGAGGGCATCCGATCACAAGAACATCTCCTACATGGTGGACAATTATTCCTGAGGGATGGTGTTAAAGTCAGTTCACCCTACTCAACATAGACCAAGCACAGCTCAGCCTTCATTTTGTAGACAGAATGAAGGCAGGATATCCAACCAATGCAGTGAACAACTGCAAAACAAATCTACAAGCAAGGGGGAAAAACATGCCTTCAGTGGGCCAGCAAGCATGAGCACCTGGCTGACCATGTCTGGGGTGTGAAATGAAGTGGGGTCAGACCTGGTAAGTTGTTGGGGAGCAACCAGGGAATCCCCAAGGGCAAAGTCAAAAATGCATTCTGGAAAAAGCAGTGGTGTGCCAGTTCTGGAATGGTGCTGAGATACTACAGGGACATCTGATCACAAGAACTTCTCCCAACCATGCAGAATAATTCCTAAAAGATGCTGTTAAAGCCAGTTCAGCCTACCTCATCTTCAGATATCTCAGTATAAACCAAGCAGAGCTCAGCCTTCATTTTGTAAGCAGGATGGAGGCAGGATATCCAACCAATGCAGTCAACAGAGGCAAGAGAAATCTACAAGCCAAGGTGAGGCATGGGGAGCCTGTCTCATTTTCTCCACGTTCTTGATATTTCACTGAGAAGATCATGAAAATGCAGCCGGCTCAAGATGGTGGCACAAACAGCATCAATGAATGAAGGCAACCGCCATCGACTCTTTCAGGTAGATAAAAACCGAAGCAGTGCGTAAAATGAGCATTAGGTTTGGGAAGTGGAATTTGGAAAAGAAGATGGGAAACAGGTCAAAAGATAAAGATAATTACCGAGGAAAAGAAAAAATGTACAAGTTACTAGATATTCTAAGAAAATGCTTGTTTGGGGGAAATATGGGAAAAAGTGATAGATCACGTATTTTTGGAATGATTTTTAAAACCATAAAAATAATTTATTTCTGGTCATCTTTATTTAGGAAGCCATTGTTCAGCAGGCAAAATGTTGCCACCGTTGTGGTTATTTAATGAACAAGAGTTGAACAAACAATATCATAGTAGGATGTGTGAGCCCCATCACTGAATGAATGAACTTGTTTAACATAGAATCTCGATATAATACCACATTATTTCTAGGTAATATGGTTGGAACTCAACTGACTTTCAAAGGCCTCTTCCCAGAAATATTCTCCTTATATCACTATTTAGGACTTTGTGACTAGGCAACAAATTTGTCTATGAAGCATGTACCTTCTGGTTTCATACTCTGGAATAAATAGGAATAGTGCTCTGGATATGTTTGCTCTCCCCTCACAGTCCTCAGGAGAGCTCCGGTGAAGCTGCTGCCACCTCCTCCTCCTCCTCCTCCCCCTCAGCTGACCTGCAGAACAGCCTGCCACTTTGCTGGTGGGAGGTGGAACAAAGAGAGCTGCAGACCATGTGGAAAACTGCACCCCCGTTCCCCATTCTGGCATGCCCTCAAGAGTCCCTCCCTCAAGGGAGGAAGAGGGGATGCCCATTGACCACAGATGCCCATTGACCACCAGCCAGCCCTACCTTGCCAGCAGGCATCCAAGTCACTCCCTCATCCTTCCCTCAGTGCCACCGCCATTAAAAGATTTCAGATTTCTACCTGATTTCCAAAGCAGCCAATCACCACTCTCCTGTTGGGCCTTGCCGCCAGCCAATTGGGTGCAGGGGACAAAGAGAATTGGGAAAGAGGTCAGGGATATGCCTATGATGATCACATGACCTGGTCTGACCGTGGCAGCATAATAGTGGAACAGTGCTGAAGCGGCCACAAATTTCCCAAATTTCAATCCCATGGGAGAAATGGGTCCCAGATTTGGGACACATTCTGTAAGTTAGCCCTTGGTTCAAAAATTGTTGCCCTATGATGCACCATTTCTCCCAGGTGAAGGTTACAGACACAAGAGTTTTAGTAATATATAGATGTGAACAACAAAAAAAGACATTTTATCATGTTGGTGGATATGTAAAAAAGCTAGAAAATTCTGAATTAAAATACCTACACTGATTAAGAGGATTTTAAAGATTAATATATAATTGAGACCAGATGTTTTTCTTTTGGGATTGATGGAGAAACAGTTGGAAAAAAGTCATGGAACTTTGTTTTTGTATATGAACACTAGCAAGATTAATTTATGCCCAAAGATGGAAAGATTTGGCACTACCCACAATGGAGGAATGGTTGGTGAAGATGATTGAACTTGTTGAGATGGCTAAATACTCTTCTAAATCTTGGGTGGTTCTTCTCAAACAAATTAGGAGATACTGAAAAATATCATTTGAACTTCTGTATGGAAACTAAATGCCAGTATTTACCTTAAAGAGAAGATGAAAACAACTGCACAATTTTCTCTAATGTGCTTCTTAATTCAACCTAGAGACACAAGGAATCCAAAACTCTTTGCATTGTTAGTCATTTCAGCAACTTCCCTCTTCTTCCAAGCTATCCCATTTATTGGGATACCAAAAGGGGTCTAATAGTGACAACTGCAAATCATGATGAGCAAAGAAGGGAGGGAGGTCTTCCCTACCATCTTTCCCCAATATGTCAAAAATAACACTGGACAAGTTATAGACAGTTCCTGGGAAAATAGATGCCTTGATTAAACAGTGAGAACTCTCACAAGTTGGTATGAATAAACCAGAAATTCAAACCAGCCAGAATTTCCACATCAGCAACATTTTCCAGCCCTGGATGTCTTGTTTTATACCTTCACCTTGGATTCTCCCTTATCTTCAGGTTCATCATTGAGGATCATTTCCTAGTGATTTGCCATAACCAAAGAGCCCCATCCTTCACATCTCTCCTTTTGATTGGAATAGTAAGAATGATCCCTATATTCATTACAATTCACATCAAGAGTAAAAAATAACATTCGGTTTTATGGTATTGAGTTGCAAACGTTACACACACAGGGCCAGTATATGAAACACCTTCAGGCAGAAAAAATAAAGTCAGGAAATGATGGCTGTATGTTCCATTCAGAAGAAGAGAAGAGCTCTGAGGCTGCATTAGGTGAAGGGCTCATGCATGCTGGGTCACAGTGTGCAACCAGATGTGATTGGTAAACTCGCCCAGGAGGGGGTGATTGTCTCCTTCCATTGTTCTTCACTAGCAACCAGTATTTCAGGCATTCTGTCTTTGATAGCAATCAGACATTTCAGGCCCTGATCATCCCATTCTCTATGTATTCTCAAGTCCCTTTGTAAAACCATCTCACCTGGTGATCATTACTTCTGACATCAGCACATGGCATAGCTTCAAAATGCAGTGTAAGAAGTTAAACCTGAACATCTACTTCAGAACCATAGCAATAACAAATCATCTGAATTTCTTGCAGAACCCAATCCATTGTCTCAGTTCAGCCCTCAAAGCACCCTGCATCTCTCTGTTCCTCAAACAGTATATAAATGGAACCAGAAAAGGAGCCACAACAGTATTCAGAAGAGCCAGTATTTTGCCGAAGTCTAATTCACTGGTGCCTTTTGGCATGATATACATGAAAATGCAACTGCTGTAACCAATGGAGACCACAGTTATGTGAGATGCACAAGTGGAGAAGGTCTTCTTCCTCCCTGTAGCTGATGGGATGTGCAGAATTGTGCAAATGATTTTGACATAAGACACAATGTTGACACTTAAGGTCCCAAGCAGAGAGAATGTGGCAGTCACAAAACAAATCAGTTCTAGGAGCCTGGTGTCAACACATGCTAGTTTGATTAGTGGTCCAGAGTCACAAAAGAAATGGTTGATGATGTTAGGGCCACAAAATGGCATCTGAAATAAAACAGTGGAAGGAACTAGGATTAGCGATAACCCCCCAGCCCAGCAAGAAAGTACCAATAATGAGCAGATTTGTCCATTCATGATGGTTGAGTAGTGAAGAGGGTTACAGATTGCTACGTATCGGTCAACAGACATTGCAGCCACTAGAAGAAACTCAGTGGTGCCAAGGACAAAATAAAGAAAAAACTGTATGAAACAGCCAACGAAAGAGATGCTCTTACTGCCAGTGGCTATGTTGGCCAGTGCTTTGGGAATGATGGTACTCATATACCCAATCTCTACCCATGCCACATGTCGGAGGAAGAAATACATTGGGCTATGGAGTTGGGCATTCAACAGTGTGATAATAATAATCAGCATGTTTCCTATTAATGTCAAGAGATAAATCCCAGACAGGAGGAGAAAAAGGCCAACTTCAAATTGGTTGTTGTCAGTCAGCCCCAACAGTATGAATTCCCTTATTATGGTCCTATTTGCCATTAACTCATTCCTAAAAAAGAGTGAAAGGAAAATTAATTCCAGGGATCCAGTTTTTTAGTAAAATATTTCAAATGGGCATTATTTCATTAGTTTTCATTCTTTGCATTAAAATCAAACAGAAGGTTAAATAATTATGGTTTGAATCAAACCAAGATACTTCTAATATGATGTTCTACGTAGGGTAATTCTTGTATGTACTCTAATTCCAGTTGTGGTTAATCCAAGAGGAGCTAAGAGATGATCCCCCATGTTTTAACTAGCCCAAAACAATTCATCCTTGTGAACGTGCAAAGTTCTTTTCCTGCATGAAGATTGTCTGATTATTTCACCTTTGCCCAGTGTTCTCCAGACACTTCACCTTAAATGGCTTCACATTCCCTTTCAATATCTTTAGATTAATCCAGTGTTAACTGGCAGATTGAAGGACATTCCTAAAGCGTTTTCACTGATCTCATGGAAGCTCTACAGAACAGAGCAAATTTAGAGTAAGAAGAGGTTTTGGAAAATTTCTAGTCCATCCACCTTCTCACTGTAGCTGTTAGTAGGCAGGATACAATAATAGCATTTTTGACTCTCCATGTCTCTGGAGCCTTCTCATTTTGCTAAAGAGAAATCCATGAATCTACAAACGCCATTAGAACTACATTTCAATATCCAGTTTAGTGTAACAGCTAATGAGTATTCACCAGCTTTCCTTCCTTGCAACTGTGCTAATGGATATTAAGAAAAAAAATTGGTACTTCAAATTCACAAAGTTTAATGCCCCCCTCAGAAAAGGTAACTCCACCACTGTTAACAAAGTAGTTGCATTTAACACAGCACAGCTAGTCAAATGTGTAGCTACTCCTCAGTCCAGATACATCCTGCTGCAAGAATGGTAGATCAGCTGCATCCTTGGATAGCTTCCTTCGACACACTATGGATTCTAGTCCCTTTTGGGAATTTTTGAACCAAAAAAGTGCAGAAAAAGAGCTGAGGAGGCAGATAAAGTTGGTTTCTATACTAGACACAATCAGAAGAACCCTTCTTCCTGTAGCTTCTCTGTCCTATGTCCCCACCTCCCACTTGTAGCTGGAAAGGCATTAAAAGAAGGATGATGGTCCTAGAGTGACATCAGTTTTGGGGGGCCACTCTATGACATCATCTCTGTGTTGGCAGCATGAAAGAAAAATTAACCTTCTCTTCAACCTCTTGTCCTGTTTGGACAACCCATCAGAGAAGGAAGATTGGTTTAACCCAGTAGTAATCCAGGGCTGCTTGAGAGTAAAACTGATCTTCCTTCTGATCCCAGTGTTGACCAAGTTGTAGCTGCTCTAATGACACATTATTCTCACAATAGAGGGGATTTTTCCCAGCCTGGTTTTGGGTCATTTCTCCTTCTGTCATTTTATCAGGTGCTTCCAAGGAGTCAGCATGAGGGCAATCTGTCCTGCGAAGAAGTGCATTTGATTTTCATTGATTTCTAAGGGTCTGTCAGTGCCGTGGGACCGAAGGAACAGTGTAATTCAGGAGGAAGCTTTCTTTCAGAGGTGCATCTCTGCCCAAGCTGCTTCTCTCGATGCTCTTCCCTTGCCGGATTGGATCAGGGCAACTGAACAATGGATCAGCCACACTGTGCCTTTCGGGGTTCAATTCAGGAACCAAACTTAATTATAAATGGGAGAGTGGTGAAAAGACAACAGAAAGACAACTGCCCGATTTTCAATCAGCCAATTTCTAAACATGACCTTTCATAAAGTGTTCTTCCAAAATAAGGCTGAATAAGAGATATAAGTTAGACATTCAGATTTCCCCAACCATTTACAGTCAAAATCTGCATTTCTGAACTGCATCTGGAAATAAACATGAAAATAATTCTGGTGTTTTCATCTCTACAATATATGTTCATCAAAGAAATCTAGCCCAAGGGTTTCTTTAAAAAATAATAGTGATTATTCTAAATAATACCAAGTGCCATTGCACCTAGTTTTAATGTGGTTTATATGTGGCATGGAGTAGGCATTTATGGTTTATGGAATAGTGTAAAGGGGAACTTCTGCCAATTGTGGCTTAATTTAAAAACGATTAAAGCAAACATCATTTGGAAGTAATTTCTACTGAGTCCTGTAGTGTATTCCCATATAAATGATTGGAACCAAATTTAATTTATTTTTACTTCTAAACCAGTCCTAAGCATTACACATAAGAAAGTGCCTGACTTAATCAACCCCTTTTGGACTCTGCAAACCATTTCTTAGTTTTACAGAGCAATTTTACAGCCCACCACTCTTGAGGACCACAGGCATGAAAAATTGGCAAAAATACTCACCCCTTGCTAACTGCACTAAAAAATTATTCATAAAATTTTCTAGATCTCTTTCTAAGTCAGTTTTTGGGAAGCATCACATTCTCCATTCTCAATGCTTTGAGAAGACGCCTTGCCTGCTTGGCTCAGAGGTGTGTCCTCTGTGCAATTTGGCTGCCTTCTTCCTCCGTATCTTTTCATGGCAATGAACCTGGAAGCAACCTCTTATAAACAATGGAGTTAGTTCCTGTTTGGAAGCATATGATGCCAGAGGTACTTGAGGTTGGCTTCTGAAGATACCCCAAGGATTTTTCAAGGAGCAAAGAAACGTATTGTGATTTGCAGGAAATGTCTATCATGCATTCTCTGTCGGCTTCCTCTACTGAGGTCGAACCCAAAGGCAGAGAAAACCATTGTGTGCATGTTCCCAATGTATTGTACTCTATATTGGCCTCTCTCGTGCAATACACCAAGTTTTGTTGTGGGTTGCTTTTGCCTTAACATGTGTGAACTCAACCTTTGTGATCTGTACTCCATGGTATAGAGCTTGTTACTTTTTGAAACATAAAGTGTAAAAGGTGTTAGCTCTTTGGGGGTGATAATTCCCAAAGGGTGATATCTTTGCTTTCTCACAGAACAGAGAAACGGAGGAGGAGGAGGAGGAGGAGGAGGAGGAGGAGGAGGAGGATTCCTAGCATTTTTCCTGCATGTGCAAGGTCTACTTTTTTCTGATCAACCAAATCTTGAGACTTCGGCTGCGACAGGAATTGACCAACTGGCTTGTCTTCTGAGCCTGACATTGGGGCCTGAGAGGGAATGACTGGCCCAACGTAACCCAGGGGGCTTTCATGCCTAAGGAGGGACTAGAACTCCTGGTTTCTGGACTAGACCAAACTGGGTCTCTATTATGCACTGTATTATGCCATATAGAAAATACCTGTGTGGTATAAGAAAGTCATCTGCACCATGGTTCCTCTATCTGCTTCCTGAATGGCTACTCTTTTGGAATCCAGACACCCAAGGAACCCTAGTGTGCATTTTTTCCCCACACAATGCCCTCTATATTGAACATCAGATGCAATTAAATATTAAATAACAATTTTTTCCTCTAGTGGTATCTTGGAGTGATGGGAAAGACCTCATTGGTGGTTTGGAATGTCTAAGGTGACAACTTTTGGGAGAAATAACTATATCAAAGATTTTCATACAGTACGTCTAGGAATGGACTGACCACTTCACAACAGTGGTAGGTAAACTCCCCTAGGTTTCAGCTGTTTGTTTACATTTGTTGAATATAAATGCCATCTTCCTGCAATAGAAAAGTCAGGATTGGCTGGATTTTTAATCGCACTAAATCAGTTTTCTAGTTGAACACAAAATTTCATCTTGACCGTTAATGATTCCCAATTTTTCCACCTGTTTCTTTCATCCTGTCCATCCATGTGGCTGATGTTCCTTTTCCTACACAGCTAGGAATAGTGGAAGGAGCAGCCCTCCCAGGAAGCATTGAGACACCGGTGTTGTGGGCTTCAGGATTGGAGAAAGAGTGAAAAGTGGGGTTGTGTTGAACTATTGGGGGTGTATGACCCAGCTGGCATTTCACAACATATATAGGAATGGATTTATATCACTTTCCTTCCATTGCAGCCCTACTACGATGAGCCAACAGTAATTGATCTGTGTTTGGACATGTCTTTTCCTCCCAACCACCATATTCACATACCTCTAAATATCCATGACTATTTTTCACCCCTATTTTTGCTCTATTCTCCATTTGCAGGTGTTTCTCATACAACTCAAATAACAATTGGGAACAAATCAGATTATTAAAATCTATATCAACTAAATGTTTCTTTTAAGTGTTTTAAACAGCATTGGTACTGTGACACAAAAGGGCATTTTTCAAAAGGGTGTTGTGACAGTCTCACATCACCTGGGTGAAAATAATTTCTTTCCTTGCATACTTACACACGCCTTTGAAACTCCATCACCAGATACATTCCTCTAATAGAGACTTAGAAAGTCAGATAAAAGCCAAGGAGAGTGAAAGGTTAAACAAGAGATGCTGAGATATAAGGAACAGTCAAACAAGAATTTCAGTCCCAATACAGGAGAATTCCAGTATTGGTCCTCAAAATCCAACTCTATTTAGATTTGTTTGAGATCAGCCAAGGTTGGCTAAGTGCTTCCAATGCCTTCCTTCTCACGAGTTATGTTTTTGCCTCCGCAGACACTCTTGGAAAGCCTCCTTGATCTTCTCGTTCCTCAGAGTGTAAATAAAAGGGTTCAGTAATGGGATAACTACAGCAGTAAGAACTGCCACTGCTTTCTGGACATCCCGAGACCGACCCTCACTGGGGAAAGAGTACATGAAGATGGTACTGCCATAGAAGATGGAAGCAACTGTGAGATGAGAGGCGCAGGTTGAGAAAGTCTTCCTATGGCTTCCACTGGTCTGCATGCTCAAAACAGTGACAATTATGTAGAGGTAAGAGACAACAGTTACACACAAGGAACTGAGCAACACCAGAGCAGAGAGGATAGATTCCAGAGCCAGGAGAGTATCTACATCATTGCAAGAAAGCTTTATCATCGGAGCATAGTCACAGAAGAAATGGTCAATAACATTAGAGCTGCAGAAGGACAGTTGGCTCAGGAGAATCACAGGCCCAAAATTATTAATGAAAGCACCAATCCAGCACCCCGATATCAAATTCACACAGACACGGCCATTCATGATGATGATGTAGCGCAGAGGATGACAAACAGCAATGTAGCGATCAAAGGCCATCACAGCAATCAGGATGATTTCACAGGTACCAAGAAAGAAATAAGAATAGCACTGAATCATGCAGGCTAAGAAAGAGATGGATTTATTCAGGGAAACCAGATCCATCATCATCTTTGGTGTGATTGTCAGAACAAAAAGTATCTCCAGGTAGGAGAGGTTGCAGAGGAAGAGGTACATGGGGGTTTGGAGGCATTGGTCCATGACCACCAGAGGGATAATCATGAGGTTCCCAGCTAAGGTGAAGAAAAACACAATCAGAAGCAATGAAAGAAGAAAGAGTTCCATGTTCCTTGGAAGTTGGAAACCAATTAAGATGAACTCTGTCACTTGTGCCGTGCTGTTCTGATTCCTAGATCCCATCGTGAATTTGCTGGTGGAGAAGGATGGAGCGGAGGAACAACCCAGTGAAGAATGGTACAATTAAAAAAATTTTTTTTTTTCTCCTCCCAAGTTCAAATCTGAAGACTTCTTGCAGAAGAGCACGAGAAACAGCCTCCTGAAGGCCATAGAGCTTGACATAGTTCATCATGCCTCTTCTCATAGAAACATACCAGCGTTGAAATCTCTTCTCCCAAGCAGGAGAAATTGAGAACTTTTCCTCACAATGTGACTCTGCAAAGGAAGTCAGTTTAGTTTGATCACTGCTTCTTAGGCACTAAATACAGGTGTGGTTTTTAATATACAAGGAGTTCTGTTGAGAAGGAAGGATGGAAGGATGGAAGGATGGAAGGATGGAAGGATGGAAGGAAGGAAGGAAGGAAGGAAGGAAGGAAGGAAGGAAGGAAGGAAGGAAGGAAGGAAAGAAGGAAGGAAGGAAGGAGGGAAGGTTTACTTACTTCTATAATTTATTTGTGTGTATATTAAAATGTTAATATATTGTATATCAAGCACAGCATAAATTCATTGGAAGTGTATTCATTTCTAATTTCATATTTTCTAAAAAATCAAACAATCTCAATCTTCCAACTAAACTTAAAAGAAACACTTCAAATTTCAAACTTTATTAACAGTGCAACATCAAACTCATACAAACACAGCAGTTTGGGATGATGGCATATGATGAGAGACTCAGGTTTCCAGAACTGGGAAAGTATCTATATCATTGCAAGAAAGCTTTACCATTGGAGCCTAGTCAGAGAAGAAATGATAAATTATTTCTTAGAGGCCTAGAAGGACAGTTGGCACAAGAGAAAACTTGGCCCCAAAGTGCTAATGAAAGCACCAGTCCAGCAGCCCAATATCAAACTCATACAAACACAGCAGTTCAGGATGATGGCATAGCCCAGTGGGTGACAAACAGCAAAGGCCATCAGGGCAATCAGGACGATTTCATAGGTACCAAGGAAAGAATAAGAACAGCACTGAAAGAAAGGGATAGTTTTGTCCAGGGAAACCAGGGTCGCCAGCATCTTGGGAATGACTACAAGGACAAAGAAGATCTCCAAACAGTTTCTTCAGAGGAAGAAGTACCTTCTTAAGAGTGCAGTAATATGCACTACAGTATAAATTCCATCAAATATTGTAAGATCTATTTCTGGAGAGCTTTTACAATCTAGTGCGGAAGAATGGAAGTAGGTAGATCCTATTTTCACTCCACATCCTAAACTTTCAGCAGAAAGATCTCGTGTGTGAACTTCCAATTCACTACTGTTTAGACTGGCATTCTGTTGGCTGTGCCTACACAAAGGATAATTATTTCTCTATAACACGAACTTCAAACCCTTAGCAGTTGATTAATTCCGAGGCTACAAAACCTTTTCTTCACAACCAGATAAACAGAACATTAAAAAAAAATCTAATTTGAGATACTTCCTTGGAGATGTATCAGTGCCTTAATAGGTTTCCGAGGGACTAAAATCTATAAATTAATGTATTAATCCTGATGGCTTGAAACTTTAATGACATTGGGCCTGAGAGGCAATTTTTCCTAGCTTGCAGTGCATAATTTCAGCCCCATAAGAGTAACAAAACATAAACACACACACAAATGAATGAGGGTCAATTGAGCAAGAATGCTAAAACCCATCGTAACATAAGAAGACACCAAGGGAAGAAGTTATTTCACCTGATGCTGTGAAGAGAAGGAAGATAGAGCCAGGCATATTTCTGTAGGGAGGAATTTCCATGGACACTCTTCTTCGACCCAAAAGCCCTGTTATGGCCTTCAGAGATCTGATGCAGAAGTCAGGGATCCTAGTCCTAAACCAAATAATTCCTGATAAATAGGGTGTCCGGAAAGAATAGGGAGCCGATGAGATCAGTTTGTATATAGGGGGTTCAGGATCTTCTTTCTCCATGTTGGTTTAAGATGCAAACCAGAGAAGCATTTTGGAGTTACTGTTTTCATCTTCTCTCTAAAGCAAACATTTTAATCTCCTGAAATTCAAGTATACATATCTAGAATATGAACAGAACATCAATACTGGGATACTGGCCATATACACTTCCTCAATAAATAAATAATTAATGCATTTAAAAAATCCATGTTAATATTATGTAAGTAAGAAAGAAAAAATAGAAGATAACAGGTCAGAACTATATATCTCAATAGTCAATCATTACCTATCATCATGATCATGATCATGATTATCATCATCACTTTAATAGTCTTTCCAGATTGATCAAGATATGTTTCATCCTCTGAGAACACAGTATTTGAATTTAATCAGTAACCTTTTCCATAAGTGCAGTAGACCATAACTTGGCAAAGTGTTTAATAATAGGTTATCTAAAACATCCCATTTCTGAGCCATTATTGATTTAGCAGCCAGGACTAAGAATACAATAAGCTGCTTTTTGTTCAGTTTCATGTTTTAGCATGTGGTGGAATACATTTAGGTGGCATTCTGAACTTCAGATGGCCAAACAGTCATTTTGGCCTAAAGTAGACCTTCTCGGGTTAATATATGCAACCACATTGCCAGAAAACATCTAACAGTGAAATATCCAAAGCACTGTTTCTACTTATTCTAGAGTAAAAAACCAGAAGGTTGGAGTGCATGCTTGTGCTCAGATGCCCTCTGCTGACTTCTTGCAGGGTCTCCGCACCATTCCAGAAGTGACAGACCTCTACTTTTCCAGAACGTATTTTTGACTCCACCCTTGGGGATTCCCTGGTTATTCCTCAACAACTTACCAGGTCTGAACCTACTTCACTTCACATCCCAAACAAGGTCACCTAGGTGTGCTCACACTTGCTGGTCTACCAAAGGCTTGTTTCTAAAATGTGTAACACTGCAGACTGCCTTTCTAGCAGAAGCGAGTAGAGGTCACTCAATCACAAGAATGTTTCCTACATGATGGACGATTATTCCTAAAGGATGCAATTAAAATGACATTCAGCCATCTTGATCCTTGGATATATCAATCCAAACCAAGCCTCAGCTTTCATTCTGTAAAAAGGATAAAGGCAGGATATCCAGCCGATAAGATCAGGGGATGCCAAGCCAACCAGGCAGGAACCAAACAGAAAGTACATTTAATTTTTCACTCTATTCTTGACTTTTCACTGAGAAGATCATCAAAATGCAGGTGGCTGAAAATGAGGACATAAAAAGGAAAAATGAATGAAATTTACTGCCATCAACACTTTCAGCTAGGTAAATAACTAAAAAACTGTACCTTTCAAGCAGCCTGTAAAAACAGCGTATATCTTGGGAAGTTGAATTTTAAACCCATGATATGAATCTGTTGTGTCAGAATATACCTCCGAAAAGAACGAATGTACAAGTTATGTAGGTTTCCTACAGATTTGGGGGAAAATATGGGGGGAAAATGATACATCAGCTATGCATATTTGGATTGTTTTTTAAAACAATATAATTTACTGGGAATTGTGATCACAGTTATTTATTTATTTATTTTATTCATGCAACTTATACAATTTATTTAGCTGCCCATCCCACCAGCAAGTGGCTATGGGGGGAGCTCAACAAGGCTAAAACAATCAATACCTACATTAAAAGAGATAAAACCAATGAAAACAAAAATATTTATTTATTGAAACAACTTATGTAACTGTCCATCTCACCAGCAAGCAACCCTGGGCGGTGTTTCATCATATGGGAAAGCATGTCAAGACCTGGGCTAAAAACTGCAGAGAAATTGATGTCCTTCATGTTCTAAAGGTGGCCAGTAATAAGCTTATATGCTGATACCATCCTGATGTCTGACAAGACCATTCAAACTCACGTTGACCATGGAACTGAGTTCTCCCAACATCACAGAGGAGGTGACGGAGTTCATCTTAGTTGGTTTCCAACTTTCTAAGCCCTTGGAATGTTTCCTTTTTGGGATGCTCCTGATTGTTTTTCTGCTCATGCTAACTGGGAACCTCACCATCATTGGACTGGTATGCACTGATCAGCATCTCCAAACCCCTATGTACTTCTTCCTCTGCAACCTCTCTCTTGTGGAGACCCTCTTTGTCTTCACAATCAGCCCAAAGATGCTAGTAAGCCTGATTTCTTTGGACAAAGCTATTTCGTTTTGGGGATGTATTGCCCAATGTTATTTCTCCTTCTCCTTCAGTACCTGTGAGAGCAGTCTGATTGCCGTGATGGCGTTTGATCGCTATGTTGCCATTTGCTACCCACTGCACCACACCACCATCATGAGCAAACATTTCTGTGTCTTCTTGATGCTGGGCTGCTGGATTGGGGCATTCCTTCTCCTTTTTGTTCCAATGTCCTTCTTTTTTCATCTCTCCTTCTGTGGCTCAAATCTCATTGACATACCATGGTGGACGTGGTATGGACCAGGAGCTTTTAAATGGTTTAGAAGTTGGACCGGGGGCTGGGTATGGGGGGGCCCCCTCTTGCTCCCCTCCTGAGAGATGGGAGTGGGCTGGGGGTGCTGCTGCTGATACCCAGATATACATCTCTGATGATGCTGTTGCGGGGCTGCAAGGGCCTGGAGGCCGTAAGGGTCTGGATGGAGGATGAAGGGACTTCAGCTCAACCCTGGCAAGATGAAGTCGCTCTGTGGTTTTGGCCCCCCAGGGTCTGGTGACTCTGGTATTCTCTTTGACTCTGGACAGTGTTGCTCTCCCCCAGACCGAGCTGGTGTGCAATTGGTGGGTCCTCCTGGACTCACGGCTCCTGCTTGAAGAGCAGGTAGCAGCTGTGGCTAGGGGGCCTTTGCACAGATCTGTCTTGTGCGCCGATTGTACCCTTTCCTGAATCGGGAAGCTTTGCTCACAGTCACACATGCCTTAGTCACTTCCCATTTGGATTACTGCAATGCGCTTTACATGAGGCTGCCCTTGAAGACCACTCAGAAGTTACAGCTGGTAGAGAATGTAGTGGCACACACAGTATTGGGTGTTCATAGGTTTGCCAATGTTACACCTCTATTGTGTGAGGTGCATGGGCTCCCAGTTTCCTTCTGGTGGAATTCAAGGTGCTGGTTATCACCTTAAAGCCCTTCATGGCACGGGATCCAGTTATTTGTGGGACCGCCTCTCCCTAAGAATATCTGCCCATCCCACTAGATCAGATCCTACTGTCTTTTCCGTGGCTGCTCCCACCATATGGAACACCCTCCCGCTGGTGATTCAGCAGGAACCCACCCGTTTGGCCTTTTGGAGGGCCATCAAGTAATTCTCTCCCCATGCCACAGACATATGAGTTCCTTTTTAATGTGCAAAATTAAGATGACTTTCATACAGAAGGCCCTGTTCCAATTTGACAGGCTAAATTCCCTGAAAAGAGACAACACTGTCTGGAAGCTTCCTGTAAAGCAGAGAAAAGCTGCTATTGTCTCCAAACAGAAACAAGCAGTTGCCCTAGAGAAACACATCAAAATCTATGTATAGATGTATTGAATGTAGCAAAACAAATTTGAAAAAAATGACACATATCCCCTGCATTAAAAAAAAAAATCCTTTAGAAATATGACATTGAAATCACTCAAAGCCACTTACTATGACTCCACATTTCCTGGCTATCTATGTGTTTCATCCCTATCTCTCTCTATATCTTGATCTTGATCTCATTCTCAATCTCTATTGATCTCTGTCATCTCCATCTCCATCTCCATCTCCATCTCTCTGTGCGTCTATATATCTATCATATCTATCTATCTATCTATCTATCTATCTATCTATCTATCTATCTATCTATCTATCCATCCATCCATCCATCCATCCATCCATCCATCCATCCCACCATCCTTCCACCTAGTTACAGTACCTGTTACTGAAATTTTGTTTACATCCCTTACAGTCAATGAGACTATAGAAAGAGTGGGTCTTTCAGGGTCAAAGGAGCATCATTAGATTTTTGCTGCACAATGTTTTTATTTTTATACTTAACAGAATTATATACTGCATAATCCCACTTTCGTCAGCCCAGAAGGGTTTTCAGAAAAAACCTAGGTCCATAAACATCAAATTCAGGTTTTTTTCTTGTCTTCTCCTTTCAATTATCTTGAAGTAACTCATATTTTATGAGTGGTCCTCTTGCAGTTGAAGGCATCTTTCAAAGCATCTTTGACTTGCTTGTTCCTCAGAGTGTAGATAAATGGGGTCATAAGGGGACAAACCACATTGTTGAGAACAGCCACTGCTTTGTTGAAATTTTTCCTTTCATCTTCCTCTGGTACGATGTACATAGAGATGCAACTGCCATAAGTGACAGAGACCACAATGATGTGAGCAGCACAGGTGGAGAAGGCCTTTTTTCTTCCTGACACAGATGGAATGTGAAAGATGGTGGAAATTATCATTATGTAGGATACTGTGGTGATTGCCAAGGTTCCCAGAAGTGAAAAAGCAGAAAGGATGAAACCAATGAGCTCCAGGAGATTTGTATCCCCACAGAGAAGTTTCAGCAGTGGTTTATTGTCACAGAAAAAATGGTCAATTGTGTTTGAGTTACAGATGGGAAGTTGTACATAAAGCATGATTGTACTAAAATCTATGGTGAATGCTCCAGTCCAAGAAATCAGTACCAACCAAGTACAGAAATGCTTGTTCATGATGGTAGCATATCTTAGGGGGTTGCAGATGGCCACATACCTGTCGAAGGACATCACTGTCAGTAGGAAAAAGTCTGTAGTCCCCAAAAAGAAATAAAAAAACAATTGGCTTATACATCCCACATAAGAGATAGTTTTCTTCCCCAATGCCAAGTTGATCAAGGCTTTGGGGATGACAGCTGAAGTGTATCCAATTTCCAAGACGGCGTAATTCCTGAGGAAATAATACATTGGTGTCCTGAGGTGGAAGTCCACAAGAGTGATAACAATGATCAGAGTGTTTCCAGCTATGGCCATCAGGTACATGATCAGAAAGAGAGCAAACAGAAGCCTCTCCAGCTGCTGATCTTCAGTAAACCCTCGCAGTAAGAACTCCTTCACCCTTGTTTGATTCTCCATGTCATCTCAGTTGGGAGCCAACTGCTGACATGAACCCTTAGTGAGTTAATTTAGCTTTCACTGTTGAAGAATCTGAAACTGGCCAAATATCTGGAATCACCAGTAGCACCAGTTACACCTTTGCAAAGCTGACATGTGGAAGAAGGAGTCATAATCTTTGGTTTGTTCCCTGTTAATAGATTGTCTTCTGCCCAGCTGTGGGTTCATGATTGTAGATATTTCTTCTTTGTCTTGAATTCAGATGGCCACATGCTCCCTCTTCAGCCTAACATGCCTCTTGTGAAAATGATGAACATTGACTGATGTCTGTGTTCTTTTCTCTGCTGCATTCTTGGCTGCTTTTTAGTATTGCAAGAGTTTGAGCATTGGGGAGAATCTTTCTCAGTCTATATTTGTGTATGCCTTCCACATATACTCATATCTGTCCTTTTTCTAAATTAACATCTCCATAGTTTTTCCCTCTCCTTGTACAAACACCAAGGTGACTTTCTAAAAGATTGTAAAATATACAAATACTTATCAAATTATTTCAACAAAGAATCTTCTTGTGTATAGAAGAATATCCAATCAGACCTTCAGCTCAGATCTATACGTGAAATACTGGATTAAGATACCAATAAAAGAAGAGGCAAAGAAAAACAGATTAGCATACAATGCTAGCTGTTCAGTATTATTAAACTATATTTGTGTGTCCATCTGATCCATCAAACTCTCCCATTCCACCTCCCTTTTATGCAGTTTTCAAGTCACGTTTTTGGGAACAAATGTTGATTGTAATACATGATCATGGATAGAGATGCTTTAAACTTGGCTTTTTTTTAACCTGGAAAAGATTATAAACATTTGGATCATATTACTAATAAACGGAAAGGTTTTGATTTCCCCTGTTGCTGTACATGTTGATTAAAGTCATGCAGAAACAAGGCTAGATTCTGAAGTCTCTTTCTTTGTGATCTATTAATATCAGAGCTTTTATCCAAGCTGTAGTTAAGACATATTAGGTCCAAAAATTTGTAAGTCAAAAAGGCAAGAGTAGCTGCCAGTCCTGTGAATCAACAAAGCAAGAACTGTTAGGAATCAAAAGGGGTCCTGAACCCACCCACTCCTCAACTTAACTTTGGATCCAGACAAGGCAGCTTCTGTCCCTCTAGCAAATGCCTGGCAGCCGAGTTGAGAAGGACATGCATAAATGTGGATGAGTGTGTATGTGAGTGTGAGAAAGAGCAAATGTCCACTGTAACCAGGAAAGTTTTGCTGTTCCTTTAAACTCACTGGGTCTCTGTGTATTCCGAAGAACCTGATGAGCCTCAGGGTTCAGTTGGAGAGGATCTGTGTGTGTCCCTCATTATTTCCCGGCTGTTGACCAGGGCTGTGTGTCTCGTGTGTTCCAGCCGCACCTATCTGGAAAACCCAGGTACAAAACAAGGGGGGCTTACAAGATCTGCGTGCCTCAACAGGCTGAGAGTGTGTGAGTGAGTGACCATAAGCCGAACCTGGGAGCGCCTGTAATACATCTTTCCCATGACTATAAAATCCCTTCTACAGAAACCATTTTATCCAAGCAGTAGTTCAGACATATTAGGTCCCAAACAGTTTAAACTAGCACCTTTTAACCACTTGTTTGTTTGTTTAATAAAAGGAGGTTTTAATCCAATTCTTTTTCAAAGTTTGCTCAATGAAACTAGCTCCATTTTCTTTTCCTTTCTTTCTTTTGGGTGGTAGTGGTGGTGGAAGCTTTTTGGAATCATTCTTGGAAAAAGAGAAGGAAAAAAGGTGATTGCTTCAAAGTTTGGACCACTTCTAGCTAAAATTAAAATGTTGCTCTAGGTATAGAGAACTGTTATTGCACTGCTATCCTGTCACTTTACACCTAGCACGATGGTCGGCAAGTTCCCTTTTCTTTCTTTTTTTCGCCACAACAACCACCCAGGAGGTAAGTCAATTCAGGGAGCTCTGTAGTCCAGTGGAGACTTGAACTTGGACTTCAATAACTGAACTATTTCACTACCGTATCAGAACATGCATTTGCTGTTAGAAGCGAGTAAAAGCAAATAGATCAGTACATGAACAAGAGAGGCTGCAAACTTTGACATTATTTAATTTTTCTTATATCTACCAACGGTGTCCTTCAACAATGATATGGAGCAGGCTCTTATTCCCATGCCTTGATGGAACTCAAACAGCCCCACCTCTACTGAATCTACTTACAGCTTCCATGAAGATTCCCACTGAATAGATCTGCAAATTGTTCCCAATCTGGGAAATATAAAGTACTGTATGTGAAGACTGAACATCATGTCTAGATGTCTCCCGAGATGATGCAGGCTCTGGAGAATGTCATTGTGTTAATACCTCGTTTCTAATTAATTTTCAATTAGAATTAAATGTTTCCATGGAGAGAAGTAAAGGCAAGAGTTGTCCCAAACCAGCAAGCAATGAATTCCTCTACTACTGAAGTGACTTGGATGTGATGGTCACTTCTACATCCTTGTTCCATGATTTATGATTTGATTATTCATATTTACATATTGCAATAGAAGAGAATATCTGTAGCTCAGGGTTGGACGGTGAAGTCCTTGGTGGTCTCTGAGTTGGTTGTTTGCTTGCAGAAGTTTCATTACCCAACTAGGTAACATCATCAGTGTAAGTGAGTGTGGGATTTTCTTCCATCTAAAACACTATTTTCTTTTTCCATTATGGTGCTGAAGTGGATGTCTGTTTGATAGGCTCACTTTGCTGGGAATTTTGAGGATGATGAGGATGGTGTATGGAGGTGTTTGATGGTCCTTGTCAGTTCAGTGGGTAGCCAGCCATGTTAGTACCAGTTCTCTGGGCCAGCAGGAGGAGTGGGAAGAGCAGCAACAGCGAAGGCAGGCAATGCAGTGGAGGGGACAAATCCTTGAAGGGGCCGATGGATCCCTGTTGACCCCTTCCTGGGCAGCAGCCAATCAGGACTGCTTTCAGTGGTGGCCCCTCCATTGCAGAGGCTCCTTGGTGAGCAAGATGCAGGCAGCAGAGCTCAGTGATGCTGTGGATCATCTGCCTTTGCTCCAGCTGATGGGTGGCACGGACTGGACTTCAGAGAACCCAGCAGCATGGCAGAGCTAGCAGCAACAGACTAGTGGCTTATCCCCTCATCCTCCATCTTGGGTGTCCACCACAGAGAGTACAGGGACAGTCTAGGCCGGCACAGGTCAAGAAAGTGGCGGTGGCCACGGGGTCCGTAGGAGTCCCAGTGGAGTGGAGGGCTCAGGGGCCTGGCACTTTGTGGCAGCGGAAGCAGAAGCAAGGCAGTGGGCCTGGGGGGGGGGGGGCTGCCTGGTGTCTTGCAGCTGCCGCTGAAGCGGTCACATGGTAAAGCAGCCATTTTAGTGGATTCCCTTCCTGTCTGGGAGGACCTGGGATTGAAGGTGCTGGCACCCAGATTGAGGACATTGGTATGGACCAGGAGCTTTTACATGGTTAGGAAGTTGGAGTGGGGGCTGGGTATGGGGGGGCCCTCTTGGTCCCCTCGTGTCAGAGATGGGGTGGGGTGGGCTGGGGGTGCTGCTGCCTATACCCAGATATACATCTCTGGTGATGCTGTTGTGGGGCTGTCCAAGGGCCTGGAGGCCATAAGGGTCTAGATGGAGGATGAATGAAATGTCTGCAAGCAAACAATGCAGCTTGGAGAGCACCAAGGACTCCACATATTACACTTTTTACCTTTTTGCTTCTGGCTGCTATTCTGATGTTATTCTCATTTTTCTCCCACTCTAAACTCTGTACCTTATGAAGGGGCCAGCTGGTTTCAGGCAAATTTCATAATTAAACAAGGATATAAATAGGTATATAAATATTCAGAAGCTTCAAAAAAGCATGTCAGTTTATCAATTTTTTCGTTTGCCAACTACAGTGTTGTTTGCTGCACAATGTTTTTATTTTTTTATTTAACAGTTATATACTCCATAATCCCTGTGCAGCATAAAAAGGTTTTCAACAAAAACTCAGTCCATAATCATCAAATTCAGAAGTAAAATAAATTAATTCACTATAAACTATTTAGCATAACAAGCACATCAGCATTAGAAGATCAGGCAAATTCAACCATAAATTATGATCCTATACTGAAATGAGAATGTTCAAAATGACTGTTCTTGGTCAATTTAGCCAGCTGCCAAAAAATGGTGAAATATTTGGCAGCCCTCCAAAGAAAAGGTCAGATGCACCAAGTCCAAGAGGGACAGAGTTTTCAGGGTTTCCGTGGACCTTTAGCAATGGCTTTGAACAGTCTAAATAGATCTTTCAAGGCTTCCTGAACTTGTTTGTTTCTCAAGCTGTAAATGAAAGGATTGAGCAGAGGGGAAACAATTGTGTTCAGGATAGCCACCATTTTGGCTAACTCCATTTTGCTGTCCTGGGCTGGATTGATATAAAGGAAGATGCAGCTCCCATAGGTGATGGAGACAACAATGAAATGGGAAGAACAAGTAGAAAATGCTTTCTTTCTACCTCTAGCAGACGGGATGCTCAAGACAGTTTTAATGATGTTGATATAGAACACCACTGAAATGGTCAAAGTCCCCAGCAATGAAAGAGAAGCAGTGATGAACCCCAAAAGTTCAAGAAGTCTGGTGTCCCCACACACAAGGTGGTTCAGAGGAGTGTTGTCACAAAAGAAATGGTCCAGGATATTTGAGTCACACATTGGAAACTGTAGGAAGACCACAGATGGACCAATGATGAAGAGAAAGCTTGCAATCCAGCAACAAAGCGTAAGGAAGGTGCACAAACTCTTTCTCATGATGGATGGATAGCGTAGGGGGTTACAGATGGCTAGGTATCGATCATAGGACATGATGGCTAAGAGAAAAAACTCTGTAGTGCCCAGATAGAAGTACAAGAAAGATTGTATCATGCAACCAACATAGGAAATATTTTTATTGCCCATTAGTAAATGTGACAAGGTTTGAGGGGTGACAACGCTGGTGAAACCAATTTCCAAGATGGAGAAATTCCAGAGGAAGAAATACATTGGGGTGTGGAGCCGGTGGTCTATATTAGCCAGAATGATAATCACAGCATTTCCTGTAATTGTCAGAAAGTAGGAAAAGAAAAGGATTGCAAAGAGCAGGAGCTGCAGTTTACGAGTGTCTGTGAAGCCAAGAAGTATGAACTCACTGATTCTTGTTTCATTACTTTTCATGGTGACTATAAAACTGGGATCAGGAAATTGATAGAAAATTATTTCTGTTAATATTAATGCTCAGATGAATAACTGTACATCTGCTTTGAAAATGCTACTCTGACTAGAATTTGGATGTGACGCAATTCCTTTAAATTAATGTTGTCCTGAAAATGACTCCCACATCTCTGGTTCCACAAGATAGTTTTCCCTTCTGAGGGGTTAAAAATATGTTCATGGCATAGAAATAGAAAAAGGAGAAAGTAAACCACTTGATGATCCCAGAGATCCCAGAGACCATGGAGACAGATAATTGGTGTTTTTTCTCTGTTGTGATGAGAATCAGTATATGGGCACCATGAACAATCATGGTTTATCATCATGGGCAGCAGGGTAGGGCATGGTGTCGTGTTGGTAGAAGGGATTGCCAACCTTGCAAGGTAGCCCACACAAGAAGCACCCCCAGAAGTAGTACCTCTAATTCTATTGTAAGGTTTCATTAACAGAATCTTGCAAGTCTGAAAGTGCATCTCTCCTCCCTTGGCCTTTACACTCCAAGAAATGATTGAGGGTCCCTTCTGAGATGTTTTCCACACCCACATTCCTTCTGCAGGCCCAGCTGCCACTTCTCTGACTGTTGTCTTGTCTCTGGATCTTCCTTCTGTCTCCCTAGGTCGTTCTTACATAGCATTATAGGAATTGAGGACTGTTTGGGCACCCCCAGTAAGGTGCATTATCAGAGCATTATCAGATGCTACATTCTGGCTGTAAAGGTCACAGGTTGATAGGCAATGCTTTCTTTCTCATTCCTGTGTAAAACAGAGCCTAGAACTTGTTTTCATTGGGGCTCTGTTGGGGAGACTTGGTTGCATCTGTCACCAAACACTTTGTTTCCATAATGAAGTGGGCATTTTCCCCATGACACCTTATATATGCACTTACGTGGGAGGGAACCACTGCTTTTCAAAACATGGGAGGAATTCAGAGGTACATTATGGGTTTGCTCAATCACTGAAGATTTTCCCATTATACTTAACAATTTGTGACATTCTATCTGCTCTTTTTCCCCAAATGCTGTAGAGTTTTAAACATTCCTGGCTTCAAACACAGCTTGACAAAATCCAGAAGCAGAACGCAAATGTAATATTTCCCATTGATGTTCTATATTGTGCAGGTGAATAATTTCTCCCCCAGTTTCAATACCTTTAAAATTTGTCTGTATTTTGCAGCCAATGAATGGACATGGATATATTTCAAAAGTTATAGAAAAATCTTACAAAATACTGTATATATTCAAAGAAGAATCTAATCCTTGCAATTCTACATTACACTGTCTTTTTTTTTTTTAAGTTCATTTAATCCATTGGCTTCCTAAGCGAACAGTTCTTTGCTTGTCTGAGAATTTATAAGATATACTCACATTTTATAATTCTTCAGTCTTGGAGCACTAAAATAGGGAAAGATCTTAGTCCAGAATGAACAAGCTAGGTGTCTCGGGATCCGTGTGTCCATGTATTTCCCTTGACCAAGGCTCACTTGAAGCCTCTTTGAAAATTGCTATTAAATGGGAGGTTGTGCTCTGGCTCTGATGCAAAGGCTAAAAGGTGACTGTGAGCATGTGCGGATATGAAGATAGCAGCTCTCTCTGAGTCCTTCTGAGAAATGCTTCTTTCCCTAAGACCTGCAGAAGGCAGGCAAGAGAAAATATTCTTTGCTTTAAGCAGCTACATTGATATCCCTGAGGGACTCTGTTTGGGGTTCTGAGCTAGAAAAAAATTGCAGGTCTCTTGAGCAACTTCTGCACCACCATAATCTGCTAAAGGCTGTAGAATCCAGATAGAAACTTTGGAGAACTTTCTATCAGAGTTATTGATCAAGTCCACATGTCGTTTCTTGAGTGTAAATCTTTCTTCTTTATTGAAAAACGTCTAGACTGGAGAATACGTAGCACTTCCTGATCTGAAACAAAATAGACTAGGTCTTACTTCTACTAAAGACGCCCTTCACCTAACCCAATTTTGCTTGTTCCATCCCAAATCTGCTTAACATGGGTACATAAATTAAATTTTATTATGTGTGCATATCTATATGTGTGTGTGTGTGTTTCTGCATGTACATACAGAAATACAAACAAGGCATGAAAATTGATAGGGTTTATGCTGTTTGCATTAATTTACATCACTTGTGAAATTTCATAATTGACCTTTAATGGACACCCAAATGCAATGGACAGGTCTCCTCCTCCCCTCTTGAGTTATTATATTGAGGTTTTACTACATAGATATTTACTACATAGATGTTTTTGCATTTGTAGGTGTTTGAATTCCAACATAGAGGAGAACATATGATTTGTTAAATAGAGAATTTTCACTGATGAATTTGTGGGTGAGATCTCATCTCTACATATCTTGGTAACATTTGATTTCTTCAGCATGGATACTGGGGGATTCTGTTGCATGTCCAGCCAGCTAATCAGCCATTACCTGATTCAATACCATTCCATTCCATCTCTTTTCACCACTAACATGGTCATGGCCATTAAAACATTCAGGCCTTCCAAGGAAATGCTCACCTTTTCTCCACAACCCCCACTTTTAAAAAATCTCTCTCTACTCTTTAGATTTAGGGAAAAGAAACAGATAAAGAAAACAGACAATGCCTATCTGTAACTTAAAATTAAAACCGCGTCTTGCAGACCACTCTGTGCTGGAGATCTTCCAAGGATATCCACTGAAATTAGTGGGTTCAACCACAGTGCTTTGTCAACATCAAATGCTACCCAAAACTACCAAATAACAGGTTATTTGGCAGCCCTCCAAACAAAAGGTCAGATGCACCAAGTCCAGAAGGGACGGAGTTTTCAGGTTTTCCCTGGACATGTAGCAGTGGCTTTGAACTGTCTCAATAGATCTTTCAAGGCTTCCTGAACTTGTTTGTTTCTCAAGCTGTAAATGAAAGGATTGAGCAGAGGGGAAACAATTGTATTCAGGATGGCCACTATTTTGCCGAACTTGGCTTTGCTGCCCTGGGCTGGGCTGATATAAAGGAAGATGCAGCTCCCATAAGTGATGGAGACAACAATGAAGTGAGAGGCACAAGTGGAAAATGCTTTCTTTCTTCCTGTAGCAGATGGAATGCTAAAGACAGTTTTAATTATCTTGATATAAGAAACCACTGAAATAGTCAAAGTCCCCAACAATGAAAGAACAGCAGTGTTGAACCCCAAAAGTTCAAGAAGTCTGGTATTCCCACAAAGGAGGTGCATCAATGGTGTGTTGTCACAGAAAAAATGGTCCAGGATGTTTGAGTCACACATTGGAAACTGTAATAAGAACAAATATGGACCAATGATGAGAAGAAAACTTCCAACCCAACAACCAAGAACAAGGGAGGTGCACAAACTCTTGCTCACTATGGATGGGTAGTGTAAGGGGTTGCAGATGGCTAAGTATCGATCATAGGACATGACAGCTAAGAGGAAGAACTCTGTAGTTCCCAGATGGAGATACAAGAAGAATTGTACCATGCAACCAACGTAGGAAATATTTTTATTGCCCATTAGTAAATGTGACAAGGTTTGAGGGGTGACAACGCTGGTGAAACCAATTTCCAAGATGGAGAAATTCCAGAGGAAGAAATACATTGGGGTGTGGAGCCGGTGGTCTATATTTGCCAGAACGATAATCACAGCATTTCCCGTAATTGTCAGAAAGTAGGAAAAGAAAAGGATGGAGAAGAACAGGAGCTGCAGTTTCCGGACATCTGTGAAGCCAAGAAGTATGAACTCACTGATTCTTGTTTCATTATTTTTCATGGTGGCTATAAAACTGGGATTAGGAAATAGATAGAAGAAAATTATTACTCTTAATAATAATAGTCAGACGAATAACTGTACATCTGCTTTGAAAATGCTACTCTGACTAGAATTTGGACATGACAGAAGTCTTTTAAATTAATGCTGTCCTGAAAATGACTCTCACATCTCTGGTTCCACATGACAGTTTTCCCTTTCTGGGGGTTAATAATATGTACGTGGCATAGAAGTAGAAAATGGAGATAGTAAACCACTTGATGATCCCAGAGAGCATGGAGACAGATAACTGCTGTCTTTTCCCTGTTGTGATGAGAGTCAGTATGTGGGCACCATGAACAATCATGGTTTATCATCATGGGCAGCAGGGTAGGGCATGGTGTATTGTTGGTAGAAGGGATTTCCAACCTTGCAGGTAGCCCACACAAGAAGCACCCCCAGAAGTAGTACCTCTAATCCTATTGTAAGGTTTCATTAACAGAATCTTGCAAGTCTGAAAGTGCATCTCTCCCCCCTTGGCCTCTACACTCCAAGAAACGATTGAGGGTCCCTTCTGAGATGTTTGCACACCCACATTCCTTCTGCAGGCCCAGCTGCCACTTCTCTGACTGTTGTCTTGTCTCTGGATCTTCCTTCTGTCTCCCTAGGTCGTTCTTACATAGCATTATAGGAATTGAGGACTGTTTGGGCACCCCCAGTAAGGTGCATTATCAGAGCATTATCAGATGCTACATTCTGGCTGTAAAGGTCACAGGTTGATAGGCAATGCTTTCTTTCTCATTCCTGTGTAAAATAGAGCCTAGAACTTGTTTTCACTGGGGCTCTGTTGGGAAGACTTGGTTGCATCTGTCACCAAACACTTTGTTTCCATAATGAAGTGGGCATTTTCCCCATGACACCTTATATATGCACTTACGTGGGAGGGAACCACTGCTTTTCAAAACATGGGAGGAATTCAGAGGTACATTATGGGTTTGCTCAATCACTGAAGATTTTCCCATTATACTTAACAATTTGTGACATTCTATCTGCTCTTTTTCCCCAAATGCTGTAGAGTTTTAAACATTCCTGGCTTCAAACACAGCTTGACAAAATCCAGAAGCAAAATGCAAATGTAATATTTCCCATTGATGTTCTATATTGTGCAGGTGAATAATTTCTCCCCCAGCTTTCAATACCTTCAAAAGGTTGTCTGTATTTTGCACCCACTGAATGGACATGGATATATTTCAAATGTTATTGCAAAATCTTACAAAATACTGTATATATTCAAAGAAGAATCTAATCCTTATAATTCTACATTACACTGTCTTTTTTTTTTTAAGTTCATTTAATTCATTGGCTTCCTAAGTGAACAGTTCTTTGCTTGTCTGAGAATTTATAAGATATACTCACATTTTATAATTCTTCGGTCTTGGAGCACTAAAATAGGGAAAGATCTTAGTCCAGAATGACCAAGCTAGGTGTCTCAGGATCCGTGTGTCCATGTATTTCCCTTGACCAAGGCTCACTTGAAGCCTCTTTGAAAATTGCTATTAAATGGGAGGTTGTGCTCTGGCTCTGATGCAAAGACTAAAAGGTGACTGTGAGCATGTGCGGATATGAAGATAGCAGCTCTCTCTGACTCCTTCCGAGAAATGCTTCTTTCCCTGAGACCTGGAAAAGGCAGCTAAGAGAAAATAGTATTTGCTTTAAGGAGCTGCACTGATGTCCCTGAGGGACTCTATTTGGGATTCTTAGCTAGAAAAAAAAAAAGCAGGTCTCTCATGTTACTTCTCCACCACCATATTCAGCTAAAGACTGTAGAATCCAGATAGAAACTTCAGAGACAATTCTATCAGAGATATTGAGCAAATCCACATGTCCCTTCTTGAGTGTAAATCTTTCTTCTTTATTGAAAAACTTCAAGATTGGTGAATAGCAGTTCCTGATCTCAAACGATATATACTGTGCCTTACTTCTACTAAAATCACCCTTTACCTAATCCAAAACATAGTTTGGTGGATCATTGGTCTAAGATACATTCCACTAATGAGCTATGGATCATTGTATCCTCCCAAAGCTTATCTTCAAAGTTATTTTGTTCCTTCGATATGATAGATGTGTCACTCCAGGGCAAACAATTTCAGATATACAGTTGTAAATATTGTTCTTCAGAATATCCTTTGGGGCAATACCTATATATACAAAGCAATATGTAATATATGATAATATTAGCTGCTCATTACAGGTTCCCCAAACCCCCATGTGATATGATGAAGCACCTAATTTTCCATTTTGTTTTAAGTCTAAAGAAAGAGGTTGCATTACCTCGATAACTTTGAGTTCAAAATATTTAAGAAGGGTCATATCTGGTTCCTATTTACAATACATGAGAGGCCACCAGAACATCTCAGAGCTCTAAGATTATCTGGGAAGTTTAAAACAAAATAAAAATCCTCAAAGAAAGCAATATCAAATCACTGCCCTGTTTTAGCCAGGAAACTACATGGATGTCTCCAAAAATTTGGCAGGATCAAGCTCAACTGGAAGGAGTTTTTGCTAATTTATATTCATCATTTCATGTGCTCCTGAGGAAGCTACTGAAGTTGTGAAAGAAATAGCACTGTCTTCTTGAGAAGTTTGGAACTTGGTGCTTAATGACTATCTCTTGGTCATGGTTGGGGGGGCCATCTGGCATTCAGTCCTACAAAGAGTTTTGGTAATATGAAACTCAGCGTAGAGAGAGAGGTCCATCAGAAATCGTCAACAAAGACTTTAGACTTTCTACATTCATTTAACTCTACTGTTTGTACGCACACAATAAACTATTGATTTTATGGGTATGTGATTTGTGAAAACAGCAACCTGGAATTGGTGAATTCCTGGGGAAAGCTTGTCTCCACATAACTCTTGTAACCCACCCCTCCTTGTCTTTCAGTAACTTTTGCTTTCTTCAGAATGGCCACTGGGGGCTTCCATTCAGGGTTCCAGCCAGTCATCTAGGCAACACCAGTCCATTCCATCTCTCTCCCACACAGTCAGAAATCCGTAGTCATGAACACGCTTGGGCCTACCTGGACAATTCTCTCCCTTCTCTCCCTTCTCTTCCTTCCCCACTTTTTAAAACCTTTCTGTGTACATTAGGCATGTAGGTATTCCTACAAATATTCAGCTTTCCCTGACCCTGCTCCTTATTTATTATTATTCAGCTGTTCCTAAGGCAACTGAGAAGCCATGTTTCTATGGTGCTTGAAGATGGCAGTCTCTGATTGAGGTTATCTTACAAGATCTTCTCTGACAGACAAAAATTTGTAGGTGCAGGTAGTCCCACAGATGCCCAGGACCTGAACCATGGAGGGCTTTAAAGATGACAACAACCTGCACCTGGGAGCCAAGTGGTAGCCAATGCAGCTCTGAGTTTCATGGTGTGCCATGAAGTGTACCCATAATTACTTGAACAGCTGCATCCTGGAACATGTGTAGTTCCTGACAGCTCTTCAAGGGAAGCCCAATGCAGAGAGCATTGCAGCAGTTGAACCAGGAGGTGACTAAGGCATGTATGACGTTGAGTAATGCCTTCCATTTCAGGAAATGTTGCAATTGATGCACAAGATAGAGCAAAAGCCCTTTTGGCCATAGCTGCCAAGTGCTCCTTAAGTAGGAGCTATGAGTCCAAGAGGTCCTCCAAATTGCAAACCACCTCCATTCAGGGAAATGCCACCTCATCCAGAGCTTCTAGTAGAATCTCACTAGAATTGAGAGGCCTTCAAACCCAAAGCCATTCCAATTTGCCAGGATTGAGCCTTAACCTATTCCTCCCTTCAAGTCCCAGACAGATTCTGGACACCACAACAGCACATTGAGAGCCTCACTTATTTGCCAGAAGCTGAGATGTACAGTTGGGTATCAGGAGCATGCTTGTTGGAGGTTGTAGTACTCTGCATATGTATCTCAGCAGTCTTGAAAGCGGGAATCCGACTTCAGCAGAATTAAGGAAGCAAGTTTTATTGCTCTAACACAAAGAAGATTTATTTCCAGGAAATACGTTATAAGGGTAGGCAAAGCCTAGCATGTAGCCAGCTACATCCAACTAGAATGAGAGTCCAAGAGCGCATGCTGTGTGCTGTGTATCTGGGAGGTGATCTTAGATTAGCAATATCTTAACAAAAATAGTCAGCAGGGGTGATCAAAAAAAGTCAAGATAGGGATCACGAGTACCTGACGGAAGTCACATCCCTGTGCATTTGTCTGGAATAGTGACACCTGTATAAAAGGGATGAGGCTTCAATCGTGTAGTCACAACCACACCATCCCTCCACACTCTTTTGGATAAAGAGCCAGAAGGAAATCCTTAATTCTCTTCCTACTGTCCCCTTGTGCTCAGGAGATCATGTGGTTCTGAAGAGTCCATTCCATTGGAAGTGGACCTCCAACATGTCTAACTTCCTTTTGGACACGTAGATGATCTACGTGAGGCTCTACTGCACACAGAAAAAGCCTGTTGTTAATATATGTGACTTTATATGTGGGTACCATTTTGTTCTATTCAACCAGCTATGGTAGACCAGAATAATGGTCATTTGCCATTCTTTCCTTTCGCGTTTGTATGAAGCTCCTGGTGAAGCTCTCTAGGCAAGACAAGAGAAGTGAATTCTTCAGCATCCGCTTGAGACCCAAATTCCCCTGACATTATATATCTACTTGAAAATGTATAGTAGATAACAATGAACCTCCCCAGGTGCCTTCATATAAATATCTCCTTAATACTTTTATTATAGGTAATAAAAAAATCAAGAAGCAGATAGAAAGCTTTAGAATGTCTTAATGAGCTTTATGTTATATATCATAATGTGTCAAAAACGTACTTCAATCCTTTTAACTTTGCCAACACTACACACATCCTGGAATAACAAAACCAATAAAGTTTTGCTCCTCCCCAAACCTATACTCCAGTAAAGGTGACTAGTCCTGAAAAAGAGACAAAATTCTGTGTCTATTTTATAAGAGTTAGAAACTAATTGATTCCACATTGGTGTATGAGAATTAGACCTGGATTTCTAATCTCCTATTCTCAGGTAAGGTTACTGAAGGTCAAAACCAATGAGAAAGATTAATACATTTGCTTCTTTCCTTTATTCCCTAGAAAATTAATTATCAGGTTAATAATTTGTAACAGGGAACTTTTAGTCCACAGAGACCTTTCAGTTTACTTTTGTTTTATTATAGGTGATAAACAAATTAAGAAGCAGGTAGAAAGCTTTAGAATGGTTTAATAAGCTTTATGTTATATATCATTGTGTGTCAAAAACTTACTACAATCCTTTTATATAGTCTTTCCTATGAAATGAATGGCAAAGATCCTGTATTATAAATCTCAGAGTGTTGACTCACACTATACAAAAATCAATGAGAATAATTAATTACAACTAACTAACATCTCATTAATTTCAATGAGTCTGCTGTAAATAGAACTGGATCTCCATCTATCCCAAATTAAGTTACCTTACTTTCTCATTACTGTCTCTTTTCCTGCAGTTTTATTTCTTACGCTTCCTTTGACGGAGGGTGCAAAGAATTAAAATAGAAAAATAGTTTGTTACTAGAGATAAATAGGAGACATTCATTTGCTCTGACAAATTGTAACTGGGAAACAGTCACCACACTGAAATCAGTCTGAATTATTTAACATCTGTTAATATGGTTTTGTCTTTGCCATTTTGCAAAGCCTGTTGAATGCTTGCACCAAACACAGTCTTCCAATGCCTGAGGTTTGCAGACTAGCAAACAATAGAAAAAATGAAGAGGAGAGGAAATCTGATTCTGAAGAGTACATCAGGCAAGTATAACCAATCATTTCACAAGGGACAATCACCGGAAAGAGAGGGCTGAAAGACATAGGCTACTCTATCAATTTCTCCTTCTCATTTATTTATTTTCCCACCCATCCATTTGTTATGTATGTCATTCTGCTCAAAAATTTCTAATTTATCTTCAAAATATAGTTTCGCCAGGAATTTTGTTAACACTTGAATTTAGGTATATATTTATTGTTAAGGTTGAGCGAGAGTGACTGGCTGAAGGTCACTCAGCTGACTTCATGCCTAAAGTTGGACAAGAACTCACAGTCTTCCCGTTTCTAGCCTTAGTGCTTTAACCACTAAGGTAGAAGTGTAGACCTTGTCTTAATTCTGTGTGGACTCAGCCATCAAGCCAAGCCACAATATGGCTCATTCCTTCAGGAATGTTAAGTTCCTCCAGCCTAGGAAAAGCTTTCCTGAATGCCAGGTAGAACGTTGACCCAAATGATGCAGCCCAGAAACCAAGGGGACTCCCACCTTTCTCTCCTGGAGTAGAAGTAGTTTTCCTCTCTGGGATCAGAGCCAGGGCTACAAAACTGGCAACTTAGTGTGTCTGTCTGTCAGTGGGTGAAGAACCAAAACAGATCCTGCCCACACAAAACATATGGGATACAGGAAGACACCACTGGTAAGTAGGGCATATTTGTTGAGATAAGCATGAAGAATTCAACTATTTTCTTTCCTTTTTGGATAAACTATTGCAGTATTCTTTATGGGTGTGGGTGTGTTTTGTGTTGTCTTTTTCTGTCTCTTAATCTCATTTTCTGAATTGTAATTCATATTCTATATTAAGCATTGCAAATCTATGAAGTATAACCATAGTTTAGCAGTGGCACAGACAGTTCTGAATGCCCCCAGGGGAGCCCATATAACACCGCTGTTACACGAGCTGCATTGGTTGCCAGTTTGCTTCCAGGTCCAATTCAAGGTGTTGGTCATCACCTTAAAGCCCTTCATGGCACAGGACCAGGTTATGTGAGGAGCCGTCTCATCCCCATTGTGGGGTCTGCAACACGACCCACTCGGTCCTGCAGAAGGGGCATGTTGCGGACCCCACAAGTCAAGGAATTTCAGCTAGCAGGGTCTAGGAAGAGGGCCTTTTCTGCCATGGCCCCCGATCTGTGGAACAACTTACCACCCGAGGTGCGGTGGGCACCCACTCTCACGGCCTTCAGGAAGTGTGTGAAATCTTGGCTATGCCAGATGGCCTGAGGGGTTGATGGGGGCTCGCACCATTGGAATTGGCTTGTGGAGTAATTGATTCTAACCCCCCCAATCATCTTGAATTTTAGTCTTTTTATGTATATAGGGTTTATATATATATATATATATATATATATATATATATATATATATATATAAATTTTTAATGAAATTAATGCGGCTATTTATATTTTTAACTGTTTTTGAGGTTTGATTTTAACTGTGAGCCACCCAGAATCACCCTTTGGGGGAGATGGCCAGCATATGAAAAAGAAAGAAAGAAAGAAAGAAAGAAAGAAAGAAAGAAAGAAAGAAAGAAAGAAAGAAAGAAAGAAAGAAAGAAAGCAAGCAAGCAACAAAGGTTTAACCGGAATCAAGACTGAGAAGAAACCCCTTGGTTTCCATGCTGAAAATCACCCTCTTAACCTGCTTTTGCCTCCAGATTTTATGTTAGTGGCAAATGGAAATTCTGAGAGGAAATTGTATGGTTTGGATCAGGAAGAATTACGAATGAGACTTGCAAAATTCAGTGCACAAGCAGCCTTTGGTGTAGTGAGTGTGTCTCAAGTTATAACCTTTGTTCTTTCAGGTGCTGTTCTTAAGAACCAGAAGAAAAAATTGAATGGAGAACCAAAGTGTGTCTGAATTCATTCTCCTGGGCTTTTCCATTGGCCATCCAGCAGAGCTCCTGCTTGCTGTCCTCTTCTTAGCCACGTACATTGCAAGCTTGGGGGCCAATATCATCATCCTCTGCATTATATTGGCAGATAACCGCCTCCATACCCCAATGTACTTCTTTCTTGGCAATGTCTCCATACTGGACATCTTCTTTACCTCTGTCATCAGCCCACAGTTGCTCAAGAATCTCTTCTCTGGTGACAAGTCTATCTCTTTTGCTGGTTGCATGACACAGACTTATTTCTATTTCTTCCTCGGGACAGTAGAATTCCTCCTGTTGACCTCCATGTCTTATGACCGCTATGCCGCCATATGCAGCCCATTGCAATATCATGCAATCATGAACAGCCAGGTCTGCATCCAGATGGTACTGGGTTGCTGGCTGGCTGGGTTCCTCTCTGTTCTTATTCCCATCATCATGATCAGCAGGCTATCCTACTGCAAGTCCAATGTCATCAACCATTTCTTTTGTGATAGTGGCCCACTGCTGGATCTGTCCTGCAGTGACATCCATCTGATAGAGTTGATGGACTTTGTGCTGTCTTCTGTTGTTATCCTCTGCTCGTTGGTCTTAACGCTAGTTTCTTACATATGCATCATCTCAGCAATAATTCGCATCTCCACTGCTTCAAGTCGGGCAAAAGCCTTCAACACTTGTGCTACACATCTGACAATCATCTCCATCTCCTGTGGCATCAGCATCTTTATGTATGTCACACCATCCCAAAAGGAGACCCTTGAAGTCCATAAGGTCCCTGCTCTTCTCACCACAATTGTCTGTCCACTTCTGAACCCTTTCTTCTTCACATTGAAAAATGATCTTGTGAAACAGGTCATAAGAGACATGTTGAGGCAAAACACAGAGCTGATTGCTCATAAAGTTTGGGGTGTGTGGAGGAAGAAGGACCAAAATAAGTAGGGAGACCATAGAGGAATGTAGAAACAGAGCACAGGGAAGGAAAGATGCATCTTATTCTTTGTGATTCTTTAACCTCTATGATGATGACAAGAATTGAAAATAACAGTCAGTTCCTTATGGGTATCCTGTTTATTAAAAGGAGAGGAACCCTCTCAGATGCAAATCCAATACTGAGCTGATTATACAAGCTCCAGTTGGAAAGTGATAGATTGACATAACTCAATGCCAATCTTTCCCTAGAAGTTTGCTTCTCTTTTGGGGTCCTAAAACCTTACAGATCATTGTGTCCTCTGATTCCAAGCTAATTGTTCTTTGTGAAGTTCATATGCGGAAATTACTTTCACCAGATCCTCCATTATTTTTAGCAGAGGCCCTGAAATTTCACATGTGTTGAGTATGGAGTTCTTGATCAAGGTTTTGAAGTCAAGGAGGCTACCTCTATGCGTTTGATTTCATCTTCTATATACAAAAATACACACACACACACACACAAACACACACAAATTCCCAGCCTCAAGTTGTATGAACTGTAGGCTATAAATGAGGTCCATTTGGTTCACTGAAGGTAGACTTTCATGCCCAAAATCCTAGGGAGGAATTTCACTTCTATGAAATCCTAAAACAATATGGCCAATAGTCAGCTGAAGAGTTATTTGGTTCCATTTTTTCCCTCAACACTGGTAATATTTCCATTTGGTGAAAAGAAGGGACTTCTTTGTCTTAGAGCTACCAACCAATGGATGTAGTTATATATGCAAAGTGTTGTTATTGTTTCAACATAATGGGGTACAACTTGGAAAGATGTGAGGGGAATGTTTTGAGGCACAACCTGGTTATGCAAATGTCATTACTTCCCAATGAAGTATGAGATGAATGCTGAAAAATGCCTCTCCAAACATAAGATGAACTCTCAATTTTTTGAATGCCAGTTGGGTTTCATGACTACAAATCATTCTTGAATGAAGATTTGATGTTGCCAGAATGGCAATCAATACATTTACTCACAATGTTATCTGTAAAGTGTTTGCTCCCCACCATTCAGTGGTCATCTGTGCCCATTTCCTTGGTCTCCGGTTTGGTGGGGTTGGTCTTGAGCATGGAAAATGTGATGAAGGTTGGAAGTCATTTCTTTATGTATTTCTTTTCTCTTTCTTTATTATATTCTTACTCTTTTTTCTCTCTTTTTTCTCTCTTTTTCCTTGCACTTTTTACTCATTCTCTATTTTTTTTTCATTCTTTAAGTTTAGTTTGTATTGATTTTATCATTATAATCAAAACTCTTAATTAAAAAAACCCTAAAAACTCAGCCCAGCCATAAAAGCATTCAGAAGGCCAAGAGATTATGCTGAGAGGTGAGCAGAGCTCGGGGAAAGCAAAACCAGAAATGATGTGCATGGAATAGGTGCCTGTTTGTTCTTTCAGAACCCCACTGTCTTTGTAGTCCTGACCCTTCACCTCATAGTTGCACCCTAATGGCCTCGCTGATCTCACTAGGCACATGATCTGTTCTAGCCAATGAAACACCTGGCTGCTATATCCAATCACATGCACATCCTAATTTACATCAATCTAGAAAGAGGGACTGTAATCCCACCCCTCTTTAGCCCTGTCTTTGCATCCAGCCCTGCCAACAAACCAATTTCTGCTTCAGTGTAACTCTGTCTGGATCTCTGGTTCAAAGGACTCCCTTTGAGGGAAGTATTTTCTACTACACAAACAATGTGTCAGAAAGGTGATGGCTCCTCTATTCACTGCAATATTAGGTTCCAATAATTGCATTGAATGGACCAGATAAACTTGGCTTGATAAATTTGAAATGACATGTTGGCATATAATCAATCAATCAATCAATCAATCAATTAATTAAGAAATAGGTTGGGGATAGGAAAGTCTGAGTTACTTAAGTCTACCTACAGCTGAGTCTGTAGCATGCTTTCCTCCATTCCAAAGAGAATAAATCAGGTATATAGCAGAACTGCACAGGTCAGAGACAGCAGCAGCAGCAGCAGCAGCAGCAGCAGCAGCAGCAGCAGCAGCAGAAGAAGAAGAAGAAGAAGAAGAAGAAGAAGAAGAAGAAGAAGAAGAAGAAGAAGAAGAAGAAGAAGAAGAAGAAGAAGAAAAGAGCTGAACTGAAAGAAAGAAACAATGGAGTATCAGTCTAACCAACTGGAGGTGTGTTACACAGAGGCATGCAAAGTTAGTCTTTTAGGCGAGGAAAATAAGTAAGTGTGCAGAGGACCCACCAAATGCCCCCCTTCCTCACAAGGCTCATGGGGGTGGGGTGGGGACAAGACAGCCAGCCTTCTCTGTATCAGCTCCAAATTTCTGAAAGTATAAGTAGGTCCCACAAGATTGCATTTCTGCAAGCGAGTCAATTCTGTATTACTTCAGTACAGGTTCAGTTTCAGCTGGTTGGATGTGGGGGGCCATCTTGGATCTTTAGTTTGACTTAGGATTTATAGTTTGACCTTCTTGTGATTGAATGTTGTATACTATCCAAAGTCCTTTGGGATTGGAGTAGATGATAAACACTGTAAAATAATTAATTCAATCACTTTAACTCTACTACTCCTAGTGATCCATAGGTTTATAGGTGTAGAAAGCCGGTGAGTGCAAAGCTGAATTCCAATACATTTGTCTTGATCAAATGTGTTCAAAAGGAGGTACTTGCTTCCAGAATATTAACTGGATCCTCTTCCTGTTCAAGTTAAAAGAATTTTGCATGAAGCAATGTGTCTCATCTTGTTATTCCATCTTTCAGCACCAGAGATCTTAGCCCTAAAAAAAAAAAAAAATTGGTGTTCTCCACCTTCACACCTTCCTTTCATGTTCATCAAATGATTTTCATAGTCACACCACTGAACTCACATTGCAATGGATCAAGGATATGAATTTGTTATCTCTTTTTTAAAAGTTTCTATCTCCCAAAAATGAGAAGAGAATGCAATATGTTAATACATTAATATATGGTCTAGATTTAATGAGAACCTTAAGGATTGAATTAATCTGATATTGTTAAGTAGAGTTATATGGATCACTTTTCTATTAACTAGTTGCTTTTTTCCCCTTTTCCCCTTTTACTTTATTTAACCCAGTATGTTATATCTAGGCTACCTTTTTCAAAAGTATAACTAGAATTATCTTTTTTTCTGTGGATGCTGTTGGGTTTTGTATTTCCCCGCCTTAACATTAAAAAAATACAATTAAATTTAATAAACGTGCATTCTACCTATTTCAAACTAGTGACATTGACCATAACTGGAATACTAAATTGTCTCTACGTAATAAGGAAGAGAGAATGATAGAATGGAAAAGAGTGAAGAAAGGGAAATAGAAAGGAGGACTATTGCATTTCAGAAGTGCCCACACTAAGATCAAAGTTTATTCCTTTACAGGTCAATGATGGCTTCCTCTCAAGATAACAAGCCTACAATAGTGCATATATCCATGGAGTTAATGCTCATCTTTTGCCTTCTCCCTCTAGCATTTCACATAATTTTGTAATCCTTATTGCAGAGATTTTAGTTCTTCTCTTGTATTAAGCCTCGGCATACTAATTTACCTACCACAAAAATGGAGTCAGCCTTTTAATTACTGATAGAGTGGAGAATATTTATTGGTAACCTTCTGGATACACTTCCTTATTTTAAGGTTTTGTTTTGTTTTGAAGCAACATTAAGCCCTTTTGGTCTTCCCATAATAGATATTTTGGAGAACATCCACCAAAATAGAAAACATTTCTCAAAATGGATGTGCACCATGTTATTTTGTGAGATTTGAAGTCTGCCATTGGTGGGAGCTCAAAATACCTCCTATGGGATCTCTCTTTATTCCCGTGATAACCCTGCAAGATGGAGGACAGTAGAATGAGGGAGAAGATCTGGCCCAAGTCTGCCAATGTTCCCATGGCTGAGGGTGGACCTGAACCTCGGACTTCACACTCCTGATCCAACCCCTTAACTTCTACATCAGACAGATATTCAGTGAGCTCACTTTCTGCCCAGGCTCAAGTTACTGAATCATAAGCACACCAACTGGCCCATTCACTCACCACACTAAGCCACAAAAACTTTTTCCAGGCTTACAGGTAAAAAAGCTTACAATGTTGCATTTATGCTACCTGGGAAGCAAAACTTCATCATCCTCTTCCCCAAAGAAGGCAACAGCAAGGTAAGGTATTCCCACATTCTTTCCCCAAAGCTAACACAGGTGTGTCAGTGAACTGATCTGCAGCTAAACATGACTTGAGTGAACTTTTTCATATGGTGCCTCTTTTCATTTGGTCCATATTAATTGGGCAGCATCTACAATGGTAACAAAGGATGAACAACGTTTTCTTCCAAGTCCCGTGTTTTTCCCCTGTCTTTCTTTTCTCTCAGTTTATCATCTTTATCATCTTAAAGATGGAGACATGGAGTCTATACGTTAAAGTCCAACCGATGTTGTCCATGCCGTTCCATTCATTCACATGTGCCTCAGGGAGCTCCTATATTGAAGGAGGCCACTTCCCTGATTAGAAGATGTTCATCTCCATCCACAGGCATCCTTCAAAGCTGTTTTCACCTGCCTGTTTCTCAGGCTGTAAATGAAGGGGTTGAGCAAAGGAGAGACCACATTGTTCAGAACACCAACTGTTTTGCTGAGGTCCAGCCCCCCACTTTGTGTGGGCTTCACATACATGAAAATGCAGCTCCCATAGGTGATGAAAACTACCGCAGTGTGAGAAGCACAAGTAGAGAAGGCCTTTTGCCTGCCCGTTCTGGAAGGGATGTGCATGACAGCAGCAATGATTTTAATGTAGGAAATGATTGTGATGGCTAAAGTCCCCAGGACGGTAAAGGTGGCCAAGAGAAAATCCAGCAGTTCAAGGAATTGGGTATTAGTGCAGGCAAGCTTGATCAGTGGCATGTTGTCACAGAAGAAGTGATTGATGACGTTTGGACCACAGAAGGGCAATCGAAACAACAGAATAAGAGGCATAATGAGATAAAGGAAGCTGACAGTCCAAGATCCTATCACTAACTGAGTGCAGAAGTGGCTGCTCATGATGGTTGTGTAACGGAGGGGGTTGCAGATGGCCACATACCGGTCAAAGGACATTGTGGCCAGAATGAAGAATTCAGTGGTGGCCAAAATGAAATAGAAAAAGGCCTGTGTGAAACAGCCAGCAAGAGAAATGGTGTTGTTGCCTGAGGCCAAGTTAAACAAAGCTTTAGGGATGGCAGAAGAAGTGAATCCTATTTCCAAAAAAGAGAAATTCCTGAGGAAAAAGTACATGGGGGTCTGGAGGCGACGGTCAACTAGAGTGATGTAGATGATGAGAAGGTTTCCCAGGATGGTTAAAAGGTAAGTGAGAAGGAGAAGCCAGAAGAGGAGGATCTGCAGCCATCGGATGTGGGTGAAACCCACAAGGATGAACTCAGAGACCACCGTTGTCTTGTTCGGTATTTCTGCCACTCCATTCTGAGTCATTTCTGGGGCAAAACTTTCAGAAAAATGGAAAAGTTCCAATGCATCCAGCCTTTCTTACAGACTATTGAAAAAAATGTTTGATTGCTTTTGCAGTGGTACTAATCAATAAGAAGAATTTAAAAAACAGGATGAATTGGAGAACTGTTAAACTGATATTACAGAAAACAGTAGTAAAAATGTCTACATGTATCAGTGGAGGAAAGAGTTGTTAGCAAGAGAAAGTGAATAATAACGCAGATTGGAGGGGGTAGGACAGAAACCTTTTTCAAGCCTTTTCCTCTCTTGTAAATGGAAAAAAAAATATATGCCAATGCCTCTGATGGTTTCCTGTATGTTCCTTCTGCAGCAATTCCCATTGTAATTAAAGAGGTTAATCTGTTAATGTGTTTATGGCACCACTGATTCGTCAGGGAATTCATTCCCTCTCTGTATGAAAAAAGTTCATCTGATTCTTCCAAAACCTGGGGTGTTCTCAAGCAAATTAGGTGTCGGCCCTCCAAGGCAGACCAAACGTGGAAACCAAAGACACACAAGCTAATACTCCTTTTATTATAAGGTTATAGTAACAGAATCTTGCAAGTCTAAATGTGCTTCCCCTCTCCCTCCCTTTATCTTTATAAGAACTACGGAGCATCATTTCTGAGACACTTCTGCTCCAGACTCAGATATTTTTTATCTGACCATTGTCTTGTTGTCTTGTTGATTTGTGCACCCCAACCTTGAGTGAAGGGATATTGAACGGAATCAAAATATTGATTCCATGCCAAAAATGTTATATCTCAGTCGTACGTTTGGAGGTCAAATGACATCCAAATGATGCTTCCTAAAAATGTTATTCTTATTTCCTTATTTACACACATGTAACACATGTCTATAAACTCTGTCTTCTAACCTCCCAGTTTCAACAGAAAATCTACTGCTCCAGCTATGTCTCTTAGTGCTCCAGTTACAGCAACATAGTCCTGTAAATTAAGATTCTGCAGAGAACCAATTTGTGCCATAATGTCTTTATGGCCATTTACACTTCTGAATCTACAAAACTCTCATGTCTTATTGTTTGTAACCTTCAATTGGGCAAAACTTACAGAATGTGTACAAAATTCAGGACCAATTACTCCTGTGGGATTGAAATGTGGGAAAGTTCTTGCTGATTCAGGTCACATGATGGTCATTTCAAGGCGCCTTGGAAGATTCCCACAAGTCAATGGGGAAACTGGTAGGAAGTCTAAACTCAGCTGTGGGAAGATGCATGGGTGGGGGATAGCAGAGAGGGAGGGAGGGAGGGAAGGAAGGAAGGAAGGAAGGAAGGAAGGAAGGAAGGAAGGAAGGAAGGAAGGAAGGAAGGAAGGAAGGAAAAGAAAGAAAGAAAGAAAGAAAGAAAGAAAGAAAGAAAGAAAGAAAGAAAGAAAGAAAGAAAGAAAGAAAGAAAAGATATTCAATGCTCCCTGTCAGCTTCCCACAAGGAAAGTCAAAGGGGAAGTCGGCCGGAAGCTGGACGTTGCTCCCACTCCCACTGCTTTTTTGCCCACCAGTGGTAATTCTGTTTCTCTGTTTAGGTATGGAAAAGATGTCCAAATGGGTCATGGGTTGTCTAGTGGAAACTAGATGTCTACAAATATTTCCTTCAAAGAGAAGATGAAAACAACTGCACAATTTTCTCTGATGTGCTTCTTATGCCAACCTGAAGACACAGGAGATCCCAACCTCTTTGCATTCTGAGTCATTTCAAGAACTTCCCTCTTCTTTCAAGCTGTGCCATTTATTGGGATAACTTCAGGAGTCTAAAAGTGACAGCTGGAAGCCATGGTGAGCAAAGAAAAGAAGGGAGGGAGGTCTCTCCTACCATCTTTCCCCAGTATGCCAAAAACAACTGTGGATGAATTTTTGGTAGATCGTGGGAAATGAGATGCCATGATTAAAGAGCAGGAAATCTTGTAGGTTGGTTTGAATTACCCAACAAATTCAAATTAGCTAGAATGGCAACATTTTCTAGCTTGGATATCACCTTGGATGGCATGGTTTTATGCCATCACCTTGGATTCTGTCTTATATTCAGGTTCATCAATGAGGAAAATTTCCTGGTGATTTTCCATAACCACAGAGCCCATAACCCACTTCTGTGACACCATAAGTGAATCATAGCAAAGCACTTTATTGTATTGTGTGGCATATGTCACATACAGTGCCAGTTTATGAAACATACTCAGGTAGAAGAAATAGTCAGGCTGTATTTTCCACTTTAGAAGATGAGAAGAGCTCTGAGGCTGCATTGGGTGAAGGGCTGATGCATGCTAGGTCACAAAGTACACAACCAGATGAGATTGGTAAACTCACAACTAGGACAGAAGGGTGATTGTCTCCTTCTATTATTCATCACTAGCAACCAGTATTTCAGGCATTCTGCCTTTGATAGCAATTAGACATTTCAGTCACTCATCATCCAATTCTGTATGTATTCTCAAGTCCTCTTGTAAAACCATCTCACTTGGTGATCATTACCTCTGATAGCAGCACGTGCCATAACTTCAAGATGCAATATAAGAACTTAAACCTGAAAATCTACTTCAGGGTCATTTCAATAGCAAATCATCTCAATTTCTTGCAAAACCCAATCCATTGTCTGAGTTCAGCCCTCAAACCATCCTGCACTTGTCTGTTCCTCAAACAGTATATGATTGGAATCAAAAGAGGAGCTATGACAGTATTCAAAAGAGCGACTATTTTCCTGTAGTCTGATTTGCTCATGCCCTTTGGCTTGATGTACATGAAAATACAACTGCTGTAAGTGATGGAGACCACAGTCATGTGAGAAGCACAGGTGGAGAAGGTCTTCTTCCTCCCTGTAGCTGATGAGATGCGCAGAATTGTGGAAATGATTTTGACATAAGACACAATGTTGACACTTAAGGTCCCAAGCAGAGAGAGTGTGGCAGTCACAAAACCAATCAGTTCTAGGAGCCTGGTGTCAACACATGCTAGTTTGAGTAGTGGTCCAGAGTCACAAAAGAAATGGTTGATGATGTTAGGACCACAAAATGGCATCTGAAATAAAACAATGGAAGGAACTAGGATTAGCAATAACCCCCCAGCCCAGCAGGAAAGTACCAGTAATGAGCAGATTCGTCCATTCATGATGGTTGAGTAGTGAAGAGGGTTACAGATTGCTACGTATCGATCAGCAGACATTGCAGCCAGTAGAAGAAACTCAGTGGTGCCAAGGACTAAATAAAGAAACAACTGTATGAAACAGCCAACTAAAGAGATGCTCTTACTGCCAGTGGCTATGTTGGCCAGTGCTTTGGGAATGATGGTACTCATATACCCAATCTCTACCCATGCCACATGTCGGAGGAAGAAATACATTGGGCTATGGAGTTGGGCATTCAACAGTGTGATAATAATAATCAGCATGTTTCCTATTAATGTCAAGAGATAAATCCCAAAGAGGAGGAGAAAAAGGCCAACTTCAAACTGGTTGTTGTCAGTCAGCCCCAACAGTATGAATTCCCTTATTATGGTCCTATTTGCCATTAACTCATTCCTAAAAAAGAGTGAAAGAAGAATTAATTCCAGGGATCCAGTTTTTTTAGTCAAATATTTCAAATGGGTATTGTTTCATTAGTTTTCATTCTTTGCATTAAAATCAAACAGAAGGTTAAGTAATTATGGTTTGAATCAAACCAAGATACTTCTAATATGATGTTTTACATAGGGTAATTCTTGTATGTACTCTAATTCCAATTGTGGTTAATCCAAGAGGAGCTAAGAGATGATCCCCCATGTTTTAACTAGCCCAAAACAATTCATCCTTGTGAACATGCAAAGTTCTTTTCCTGCATGATGACTGTCTGATTATTTCACCTTTGCCCAGTGTTCTCCAGATGCTTCACCTTAAATGGCTTCACATTCCCTTTCAATATCTTTAGATTAATCCAGTGTTAACTGACAGATTGAAGGACATTCCTAAAGCGCTTTCACTGATCTCATGGAAGCTCTACAGAACAGAGCAAATTTAGAGTAAGAAGAGGTTTTGGAAAATTTCTAGTCCATCCACCTTCTCACTGTAGCTGTTAGTAGGCAGGATACAATTATAGCATTTTTGACTCTCCATGTCTCTGGGCCGCCTCATTTTGCTAAAGAGAAATCCATGAATCTACAAACACCATTAGAACTACATTTCAATATCCACTTTAGTGTAACAGCTAATGAGTATTCACCAGCTTTCCTTCCTTGCAACTGTGCTAATGGATATTAAGAAAAAAAACTGGTTAGTTCAAATTCACAAAATTTAATGCCCCCCTCAAAAAAAGTAACTCCACCACTGTTAACAAAGTAGTTGCATTTAACACAGCACAGCTAGTCAAATGTGTAGTTACTCCTCAGTCCAGATATATCCTGCTGCAAGAACGGTAGATCAGCTGCATCCTTGGATAGCTTCCTTCGACACACTATGGATTCTAGTCCCTCTTTTGGGAATTTTTGAACCAAAAAAGTGCAGAAAAAGAGCTGAGGAGGCAGATAAAGTTGGTTTCTATACTAGACACAATCAGAAGAATCCTTCATCCTGTTGCTTCTCTGTCCTATGGTCCCACCTCCCGCTTGTAGCTGGAAAGGCATTAAAAGAAGGATGATGGTCCTAGAGTGACCTCAGTTTTTTGGGGGGCATTCGATGACATCATCTCTGTGTTGGCAGCATGAAAGAAAAATTAACCTTCTCTTCAACCTCTTGTCCTGTTTGGAGAACATCAGAGAAGGAAGATTGGTTCAACCCAGCAGTAACCCAGGGCTGCTTGAGAGTAGAACTGATCTCCCTTCTGATCCCAGTGATGACCAAGTTGTAGCTGCTCTAATGACACATTATTCTCACAATAGAGGGGATTTTTTCCAGCCTGGTTTTGGGTCATTTCTCCTTCTGTCAGTCTCAATTTCATCAGATGCTTCCAAGGAATCAGCATGAAGGCAAACTGTCCTGTAAAGAAGTGCATTTGATTTTCATTGATTTCTAAGGGTCTGTCAGTGCCGTGGGACCGAAGGAACAGTGTAATTCAGGAGGAAGCTTTCTTTCAGAGGCGCATCTCTGCCCAAGCTGCTTCTCTCGATGCTCTTCCCTTGCCGGATTGGATCGGGGCAACTGAACAATGGATCAACCACACTGTGCCTTTCAGAGTTCAATTCAGGGAACCAAACTTAATTATAAATGAGAGAGTGGTGAAAAGACAACAAAAAGATAACTGCTCAATTTTCAGTCAGCCAATTTCTAAGCATGACCTTTCATAAAGTGTTCTTATTTAGGGCTGAATAAGAGAGATAAGTTAGACATTCAGACTTCCCCAACCATTTACAATCAAAATTTACATTTCTCAACGGCACCTGGAAAGAAACATGAAAATAATTCTGGTGTTTTCATCTCTACAATATATGTTCATCAAAGAAATCTAGCCCAAGGGTTTCTTTAAAAAATAATAGTGATTATTCTAAATAATACCAAGTGCCATTGCACCTAGTCTTAATGTGGTTTATATGTGGCATGGAGTAGGCATTTATGGTTTATGGAATAGTGTAAAGGGGAACTTCTGCCAATTGTGGCTTAATTTAAAAACGATTAAAGCAAACATCATTTAGAAGTAATTTCTACTGAGTCCTGTAGTGTATTCCCATATAAATGATTGGAACCACATTTAATTTATTTTTACTTCTAAACCAGTCCTAAGCATTACACATAAGAAATCACCTGACTTAATCTACCACTTTTGGACTCTGCAAACCATTTCTTAGTTTTACAGAGCAATTTTACAGCCCACCACTCTTGAGGACCACAGGCATGAAAAATTGGCAAAAATACTCACCCCTTGCTAACTGCACTAAAAAATTATTCATAAAATTTTCTAGATCTCTTTCTAAGTCAGTTTTTGGGAAGCATCACATTCTCCATTCTCAATGCTTTGAGAAGACGCCTTGCCTGCTTGGCTCAGAGGTGTGTCCTCTGTGCAATTTGGCTGCCTTCTTCCTCCGTATCTTTTCATGGCAATGAACCTTGAAGCAACCTCTTATAAACAATGGAGTTAGTTCCTGTTTGGAAGCATATGATGCCAGAGGTACTTGAGGTTGGCTTCTGAAGATACCCCAAGGATTTTTCAAGGAGCAAAGAAACGTATTGTGATTTGCAGGAAATGTCTATCATGCATTCTCTGTCGGCTTCCTCTACTGAGGTCGAACCCAAAGGCAGAGAAAACCATTGTGTGCATGTTCCCAATGTATTGTACTCTATATTGGCCTCTCTCGTGCAATACACCAAGTTTTGTTGTGGGTTGCTTTTGCCTTAACATGTGTGAACTCAACCTTTGTGATCTGTAAATCATGGTATAGAGCTTGTTACTTTTTGAAGAGTGAGGTGCAAAAAGTGTTAGCTCTTTGGGGGTGACAATTCCCAAGGGGTGATATCTTTGCTTTCTCACAGAACAGAGAAATGGATTGTGCACTGTAGGAAATACACTTGTGGTGTAAGAAAGGCATCTATACCGGTCAGGCCCAGCCCAAGAACAACAATGAGGCAGTCCAGTCCAGTATAGTTCCTTTATTAGCCTGCACCCTAAAGACAGAATCTCGCCAGATGAAATCTATGCTAAAGCAACTAGTGGATATGCCCCGTGAGACTCTAGGAAGGGGCTAGCCTAAGCCTCTTCTTCCTCTTCTCATGGTCTTGCTGCGGGCTGAGAAAGCGCTTGCCCTGTGCCCTCTCCTGGAATGTACTCCCTCCCTCCTGATAGCCTTGCTCTTCCGTTCCGTTTCCTCCTCGCACATGCCTTCCATTACAATGCCATGGGTCCTCCGTCTGCTCTCTCACTGGCTACTGTTTTGGAATCCAGACATGCAAGAACATCTTTACGTGCATTTTTTCCACAGAATGCACTCTATATCAGCCTCTCTGATGTCATACACTGAATTTTGTTGTGGTTTAGTTTTCTCTTCACGTATCTGAACTCAACCACTGTGATTCGTAAATCATGGTTTACTGGTGGATCATGTTGTGGGAGCCTAGGCGATTTTCAATCTCCAGCCTGAATCCACTTTCCCAGGGGGAAGTTCAGTTTTATTAAAACTGTCCGATGGACACAGCCAAGCCCATTGGATTTCCATCATTTTGAATGAGCTTTGGAAATGTGCCCTTGCACGCGTCCACTCAAAATTGGTTTGAACAGAACTGATGTGTATTCTGTGATCTGAACGGAATGGATAATCAAATCAATCTTACAACTGGAATGGAGGCAGAGTTGCAAATCCCTTGCAAATAATTGCAAAATGCCTTGTGTAGGACAGGATTTCGATGGGTTTTATAACTGCGTGTGATATGCAATTAAATCCAAGTTAATATAGTTCTCAGATACATTTCTTAAAACAGCACTAGACGCAAAATAACGAATGTGTATCAAGTCTGGAGTATTGTCTTTCAAACATCAGATGCAGCTGGCTTATTTATTTATTTATTTATTTATTTATTTATTTCCATTTTTTGAATTTAGACACCACCCATCTCCTGAGGAAGTGACTCATACATTACAGTTAAATGTCAGTTAAATATTAAATACCAATTTCTGTTCTAGTGATATCTTGTAGTGATGGGAAAGACCTCATTGGTGGTTTGGAATAGCTAAGGCGACAACTTTTGGGAGAAATAACTATATCAAAGATTTTCATGTGCCCAGGATTGGACTGCCCATTTCATTATAGTGGTAGGTAAACTCCCCCAGGCTTTAGCTGGCATTGGTTCAATATAAATGCCATCTTCCTGCAGTAGAAAAGTTAGGATTGGCTGGATTTTTTGTCACACCAAGTCAATGTTTTAGTTGAACACAAATGACCATCTTGACCATGAATGATTCCCAATCTTTCTACCCACCTCTTTCATCCCATCTGTTCTGTTTCAAGGTAGCAGACCCAGTTGCCAAGGAGCAGAAGCAAGCAAATTGCGAAACAAAGACTTATCAAAGTCAAGTACTGTTTGTAGTCCGAGAAGCAAAAGAGTAGTCTAATTACAATGCCAGAAGTCACGAAGTGAAGTCACGTAGTCAGCCAGTCCAGAAGTCGGGAATTCAGGATGCATACAAGAGATGAGCTAGTTTTCAAATGGTTGCTTTCCAACAGAGAGCGAAGGCAAAGCAATTCCGTCAATCTCTTGGCTGGCAGCTGGCTGCAATGATTCAGGCCTCACCCTTTGCCTTGCGAGGAGTCTCCTCAATTGACGCTGCTCTGTTCACCTCTGCATGTGTCTGGACCTGGGGCTTGGGGGTTGTGCCTCATCATCTGACTGCTCCAGCTGATCATGAGATGCCTGTGCCTGATCAGCTGGAGCAACATTGCCGGAATCAGATTCAGAGGCAGACTCTGAACCATGGCTCATGACACCATCCATCCATGTGGCTGATGTTCCTTTTCCTACACAGCTAGGAACAGTGGAAGGAGCAGCCCTCCCAGGAAGCGTTGGGACACCGGTGTCGTGGGCTGCAGGATTGGAGAAAGGGTGAAAAACAGGGCTGCGTTGAACTATTGGGGGTGTATCACCCAGCTGGCATTTCACAACATATATAGGAATGGATTTATGTCACTTTCCTTCCATTGCACCCCGGCTAGGATGAGCCAACAGTAATTGATCTGTTTTTGGACACAACAACTTACTTTTTTCCTCCCAACCACTATACTCACATACCTCTAAATATCCATAACTATTTTTCACTCCTATTTCTGCTCTATTTTCCATCTGTAGGTATTTCTCATATAAGACTTTATTTAGTGATTTATTTATTTATTTTATTTATCAATGAAACTTGTATGCTGCCCATTCCACTATACAAGTGCCTTAAATCACAACTGGAAACAAATCAGATCATTAAAATCTATTCAACTAAATGTTTCTTTTAAGTGTTTTAAACAGCATTGGTACTGTGACACAAAAGGGCATTTTTCAAAAGGATGTTGTGACAATCTCACATCACCTGGATGAAAATAATTTCTTTCCTTGCATACTTACACACGCCTTTGAAACTCCATCACCAGATACATTCCTCTAATAGAGACTTAGAAAGTCAGATAAAAGCCAAGGAGAGTGAAAGATTAAACAAGAGATGCTGAGATGTAAGGAACAGTCAAACAAGAATTTCAGTCCCAATACAGGAGAATTCCAGTACTGGTCCTCAAAATCCAACTCTATTTAGATTTGTTTGAGATCAGCTAAGGTTGGCTAAGTGCTTCCAATGCCTTCCTACTCACGAGACATGTTTCTGCCTCCGCAAACAATCTCGGAGAGCCTCCTTGACCTTCTCGTTCCTCAGAGTGTAAATAAAAGGATTCAGTAATGGGGTAACTACAGCAGTAAGAACTGCCACTGCTTTCTGGGCATCCCGAGACCGACCCTCACTGGGCATAGAGTACATGAAGATGGCACTGCCATAGAAGATGGAAGCAACTGTGAGGTGAGAGGCGCAGGTTGAGAAAGTCTTCCTAAGACTGCCACTGGTCTGCATGCTCAAAACAGTGACAATTATGTAGAGGTAAGAGACAACAGTTACACACAAGGAACTGAGCAACACCAGAGCAGAGAGGATAGATTCCAGAGCCAGGAGAGTATCTACATCATTGCAAGAAAGCTTTATCATCGGAGCATAGTCACAGAAGAAATGGTCAATAACATTAGAGCTGCAGAAGGACAGTTGGCTCAGGAGAATCATGGGCCCAAAATTATTAATGAAAGCACCAATCCAGCACCCCGATATCAAATTCAAACAGACACGGCCATTCATGATGATGGTGTAGCGCAGAGGATGACAAACAGCAATGTAGCGATCAAAGGCCATCACGGCAATCAGGATGATTTCACAGGTACCAAGGAAGAAATAAGAATAGCACTGAATCATGCAGGCTAAGAAAGAGATGGATTTACTCAGGGAGACCAGATTCATCATCATCTTTGGTGTGATTGTCAGAACAAAAAGTATCTCCAGGAAGGAGAGGTTGCAGAGGAAGAAGTACATGGGGGTTTGGAGGCGTTGGTCTATGACCACTAGAGTGATAATCATGAGGTTCCCAGCTAAGGTGAAGAAAAACACAATCAGAAGCAATGAAAGAAGAAAGAGTTCCATGTTCCTTGGAAGTTGGAAACCGATTAAGATGAACTCTGTCACTTGCGCCGTGCTATTCTGATTCCTAGATCCCATCGTGAATTTGCTGGTGGAGAAGGATGGAGTGGAGGAACAACCCAGTGAAGAATGGTACAATTAAAAAAAAAGTTCTGCCTTCTCCCCCCAGGTCCAAATCTGAAGACCTCTTACAATAAGGCACCAGAAACAGTCTCCTGAAGGCCATAGAGCTGGACATATTTCATCATGCCTTTTCTCATAGAAACACACCAACATTGAAATGTCTTCTCCCAAGGAGCTGAAATTGAGAACTGATGCTCAACTTTCCTTCAGAATGTGACTCTGGACACGAAGACAGTTTTGTTGGATCACTGATTTTCCAGACACGAAACGCAGGTGTGGTTTTTAATAAAACAAGGAGTTCTGAGGAAGGAAGGAAGGAAGGAAGGAAGGAAGGAAGGAAGGAAGGAAGGAAGGAAGGAAGGAAGGAAGGAAGGAAGGAAGGAAGGAAGGAGGGAGGGAGGGAGGGAGGGAGGGAGGAAGGAAGGAAGGAAGGAAGGAAGGAAGGAAGGAAGGAAGGAAGGAAGGAAGGAAGGAAGGAAGGAAGGAAGGAAGGAGGGAAGGAAGATTCCCGTACTTCTATAATTTATTTGAATATATATTAAAATGTTATTATATATCAAGTACAGCATAACCTTCACTGGAAATGTATTTATTTCTAATTTGCATATTTTTTTAAAAAAAATCAAACAACAGTCTCAATCTTCCAACCCAAGTTAAAAGATACGCTTCAATTTTCAAACAGTATTAAGAGTGCAATCATGTGCAACACGGTATAAATTCCACCTAACACTTAAGACCTATTTCTGGAGAGCTTTTACAATCTAGTGCATGTTTATCTGAAATTAAATACATTTACTTCAATAGGATCTTCTCTCAGGTAACAGTGTGTAGGATTACAGCTGAAATGACTTTCTGAAGCATTTTACTAAACTCATCAGTACTATGATAATAAGATTTTAAAAATGAGAAATCAAACACTACTCTCTTGTGGATTTTATCTCCATTTCAAGTGATATTGTCTTGCTGGCATTGTTGCTGTTATGCACTCTTCACTCAAATTATTTATTTTCACATTGCATGTTGAAATACTCTCTTTGATATTAAAGCTCTAGCATGCTGAACTATATAGAGAAGAAAGATATATTCAGCAGAATATGCAGAGGTGAAAAGAGTATGGAAATGGCACCAAGGGAAAAGTGAGACTCCCCCAAAACCATGCAGGAACTCTTAACTTACCATGCGTGGATTTCAGTTTCTCTATCAGTACAAGTAAAACATACTTTCCATAAGAGATATTCTTTTAAGATACGTAGAGCTCGCAGTAATAAGGTAAAACCTCATGGGTGACATTGATGTAGAAGTGGGTCCTCCCCCCTGCACTTTCTTCTGTCAATGGAAATTTGCATCCTTCACCTTTGAAACTCCCAGCGCTGTTGGCTCTCATTCCTTGTTGACTGATGGGAGGAATCTTCATCTCAAACCTTTGTTCAAGCATCATATGACTATGAAGTACATGTCCTCTTCCTGAAGCCTATGTCTCCTGGAAGGAAGAACCAAGCTGGTCCTCCGGGACTGAAATTTTATAACATAAGAATTACTCCCAATGACCCCCAAACCATGAAACATAATTACTGATCCTCATTGTCTGTGCTACTTCAAGCAACATATTGGAAGCTATGAAATTCTGTACCATCATAGGCAGTGAAGTTCTCCTGCTTGTACTGTTGACAAGTGGCCCTAGAAGTCATCCAGGACAAATGAGCATTCAAGGTGACCTTTTCCCAGTTTAGGGTCTCCAGTTTTAGCCTATACCTCCTCTTATGACTTCCTCTTGGCCATATCTGCTCCAGGCGATGGGAGGTAAAGGCCACCAGACTGATTCTGATCTCTGGAGGTTCCTATTGCTATCTCTGAATCATGCCTAGGCATGATGAAATACATGTTTTATCTGGAAGCACCTCAAGAGTCCTTCTTGTATGGAATACGTGAATTAGGAGAAAATACTGGCCTGGAAAATGGAACTCTGGGAATTAACAGTGTCGTTAATGAGAGGTCTGGCTATACTGTGAACTTTAAAGCTTTAGCAGCTGATTAATTCCAAGACTACAAAGCCATTCCTTCACATCCAGATAAACAGAACAACATTAGAACAAGCCTAAGTTTAGATCATTCCTTGGAGACACATCAGTGCCCCAATAGGTTTCTGAGGAACTGAAATTTATAAATAAGGTATTAATTCTGGTGGCATGAAACTTTAATGACATTAGGCCTGAGAGGCAATTTTTCCTAGCTTGCAGTGCATAATTTCAGCCCCATAACAGCAACAAAACATAAACACATACACAGATGAATGAGGGTCAGTTGAGTAAGAATGCTAAAACCCACCATAACATAAGAAGACACCAAGGGAAGAAGTTATTTCACCTGATGCTGTGAAGAGAAGGAAGATAGAGCCAGGCATATTTCTGTAGGGAGGAATTTCCATGGAGATTCTTCTTCCACCCAAAAGCCCTGTTATGGCCTTCAGAGATCTTGTGGAAAAGTCAGAGATGCTACAGTATTTCTAAACCGAATAGTTCTTTAACATCATTATTTTTGCTCAGTTTGTTATTTTTCCAAACTTTGGTTTATTTATTTGTTTTATTTATATTTGAAATTTAGATACCGCCCATCTCACGAAAAGTGACTCTGGGCAGTTCACAATAAAACAACAATAAATATCAATTTAAATACAATTAAAACAATATAAAATACAGTAATGATAGAATAAAAGCAGACACATACACAAATAATAATTGCTTCCAAGATCTTGATGATCAGTAAGATGTTAATATATGGGAGCACCTTCAAGGCACTAGCCACCCCCAGGGTTAGTTGCCCCTTTTTTCCCCCCACGCCAGTTGGCAGAGCCAGGTCTTGACTGCTTTCCAGAAGGACAAGAGAGTTGGGGCCTGCTGGGGGAAGACTATTCAATAGGGTGGGGGCCACAGCAGAGGAGGGTCTCTTTCTGGACCCCCAAGTCGACACTCTTTCATCGAAGGGGTCTGCAGCATACCCCTCTGCCTGACCAGGTAGGATGGGTAGATAGAATGGGGGTGAGACTGTCCCTCAGATACCTGTTCCCATGCCATGTAGGACTTTAAAGGTGATAACCAACACCTTGAATTGGATCTGGAAGCAGACTGGCACCCAATGCAGCTCACCCAGCAAAGGTGTAACATGTGCCATCCTTGGGGCACCTAAAATTGCCCATGTCACTGGATTTTGAACCAGATGAAGCTTCTGGATACTTTTCAAGGGTAGCTTCATGTAGAACACATTGCAATAGTCTATGCGGGAGATGACCAGGGCATAAGTGACTGACTGGTGGGACTCCCAATCCAGGAAAGGGCATAACTGATGCACAACACGTAGTTGAGCAAAGGCCCTCCTGGCCACAACTGCCAGCTGATCTTTGATCAGGAGTCATGGGTCCAGGAGGACCCCCAGATTACACACCAGGTCTGTTTGGGGTAGCGCAACCCCCTCCAGAACCAAAGATGGTAAACTTCCAGATATAGAGGATCCCCCAACTCACAGCCACTCCGTCTTACCAGGGTTCAGATGAAGACTGTTGCTCCCCATCCAGACCCCCACAGCCTCCAGGGACCGCGAAAGGGTAGAAACAGCATCACTCACATCACCTGGGATGGAGATCTATATGCAGGTATCATCTGCATATTGATGATACCTCATTGCATGGTGGTGGATGATCTCACCCAGCAGTTTCATGTAGATGTTAAAAAGGAGCGGGGAAAGTACCAAACCCTGATGCACCCCACAAAGAAGGGCCCGCGGGCTGGACCTCTCGCTCCCTATCACCACCGATTGGGACCGGCCTTGGAGGAGGGCGATGAACCAGCACAAAACTATCCCACCCGCCCCCAACTCCCCAAGCCGACCCAAAAGGATACCATGGTCGATGGTATCGAAAGCTGCTAAGAGGTCAGGAAGAGCAAAGATGGATGCACTACCCCCATCCGCTCCTGCCAGAGATCATCCAAAAATGCGAGCAATGCTGTTTCAGTCCCAAGTCCGGGCCTGAAACCCGACTGAAAAGGTCCAGATAATCCTTTTCATTCAGGATCCTCTGGAGCTGCAATGCCACCACCTTCTCAACCACCTTCCCTAAAAAGGGAAGGTGGGAGACTGGACAAAAATTGTCCAGTAAGGTGGGATCCAGTGATGGTTTCTTGAGGAGGGGGTGCACCAGTGCCTCTTTAAAGGCCACTAGACACACTCCCTCTCTCAAGGATGAATTCACCATCACCTGGACCCACCCACACATTACCTCCCAAGCTGCCTTAACCAGCCAGGAAGTGCATGGATCTAATTGACAGGTGGTGGCATTTACAGCTTGGAGGACCCTGTCCACTTCCTCAGATCCAACAGGATCAAACTGTTCCCAGATAACAGGATAAGTATGTACCCCAGTCATCTCCACAGGCCAGGCCACATGCTTGGCATCCAACTGGGATGTATCCGAAAGATTTTATCCACCAGATGCCCAGAAAATTCCTCTGCATGGCCCTGTAGGTGGGTCACTGGACCCACCTTTCCCAGAAGAGATTGATCTTAAACTGGGCTGCTGGGTGGCATTCTGCAGATGCAGTAAGAGCGGAGAAATATTGGTGTTTTGCCACTCTTACCACCACAAGGTAGGCCTTAATAGTGGCTCTAGCCTGTGTTCAGTTGGATTCGGACCTTGTTTTCCTCCAGCGGCACTCTATATGTCTCTTAATTCTTTTCAGAACCCTCAACTCCTCCGTAAACCAGGGGGAGTATTGGGCTAAATGGGTCAAGAGAGGTCACACGGGTGAAATCTTGTCCAAGTCCTCGGCCACCTTCCTATTCCAGGTGGTGGCCAGGGCCTCTGCTGGACCGTGCAGCAGTTCCTTGGGTTTAGTCCCCAGCTCCCTCTGGAACTCCATTGGGTCCATCAGTCGCTGGGGGTGGACCAATCGAATGGGTCCTGCCTCCCTGCAGAAGGGGGTGGCATAGGAGAATCTCAAGGCCACCAGGGCATGATCAGGCCATGACAGGGGGGACAGATGTAATTCCCCCTTCGGATCACATTGCCACTGCTCAGAAAAGAAAACCAAGTCTCGTGTGAGGCCACTCTCCTGAGTCGAGTTGTGAATAATTTGGGAGAGGCCATCTTTATCCTGTGCCATGTTTTTTAGGAATTTTTTTTTTAAATACGATCAATTTTAATGCTTTTTTAAATACATGAGATCAGTTTGAACTTACTGACATCTCTATTGCATTCCAGTATTGTCACTATCTTTCTCATAGCCGTAATCTACTCAGTGAGTAGGACAATCCAATTTCAGCGCTCCCCAGGCAGGCCTGGCTACAGACCAGGAAGCAAATAGGTATTTTTCCCCTCCTTCTCTTCTACGGAGATTTAATCCATTGCATGGAGGATCTGTAGGAACACGTTCATACAGATCAGATTTATGGTTTGTGAGTGAGGTGGAAGATGAAGAGTCTCTTGCATCCAAATCTTATGTTTTTGACCCTTCCCAAATTCAAAATATGCCCCATTTTTTATCTTTGCAGCCCTCAAATTTCAAAGACAAAAATCAGTCAATAGCCAAAATATACAAGATCAATGTTCCTACTTTTTTCTCATGGAGGAAAAAAGGAAAAAATCAAATCAAGCCACCAAAATCTTCACATAGTCATTGGAATCAGCTTTGTGAAGCTTTGTACAGATACTGTATTTGTGGATACCGTTACAGGCTTCATATGGAATCCAAAGTCTGTCAGCTTCCATTGAAGTCCATTCAATTCAGTGGCACTTAATTTTTGCAGGAAGATATAAATGCCAGCATTCTTATTACAGAATCAGAATCAAAAGGGTTCTACCACGCTGGATCTAGCACCAGAAACAGAATAGATTCTTCATACCACCTCTGCATATTCCAAATGTTCTCTTCATACCCCAGAAGGAAGGAAGGGATGGGAAGACTAATCACTTAGTGCTTCCCACTAAATTATGTTTGGAGGTCAAGTGACATGAAAAGGACCCTTCCCGAAATATGTTATTCTTATTCCCCTATTTATGTGATATATCCAGCTAATTTGTCTATGAACTCTCCTTCTAACTTCCCCATTTCCAACTTTATAAGAGACAATTGCAATAGAAAATTTAGTGTTCCAGTTACATAGTCCTGTGAATTAAGATTCTGCAAACAACGAGTTTGTGCCAACATGTCTGTCTGGCCATTGGAACTTCTGAATGGAAACTAAATGTCTACACATATTTCCTTCAAAGAGGAGGTGAAAACGACTGCACAATTTTTGCTGATGTGTTTAACTGAACCTGAAGAGACAGCAGATCCCAAAACCCTTTGCATTCTGAGTCATTTCAAGATCTTCCTCTTCTTTCAAACTATCCCATTTACTGGGACACCAGAAGGGGTCTAACAGTAACAACCACCAACTATGGTGAGCAAAGTAAAAGAAGGGAGTTAGGTCATGAGATGCCATGATTAAAAAGCAAGACATCTCAAAGATTGGTTTGAAATAATCAGCAAATTCAAACTAGCCAGAATTTCCTCACTGGTAACATTTTCCAGCCCTGGATATCGCGTTTTATGACTTCACCTTGGATTCTCTCTAATCTTCAGATCCATTATTGAGAATGATTTTTTAGACGTTTTCCATACCCACAGAGCCCCATTCTCCCCTTCTGTTCTTCTGCTTGGGGTAAAACTGCAAGAACAATCCCCATGTTCATGATAATTGACACTCTAAATAAAAACAAAGGCTGCAGTGGGTGAAGGATTCGTGCATGCTAGGTCACACAGTGTACAATCAGATGTGTTTGGTAAACTCACAACCAGGACAGGAGGGTGATTGTATCCTTCCGTTGTTCCTCACTAGCAGCCAGCATTTCAGGCATTCCTCCTTTGATAGCAATCAGATGCCTCAGTCCCTGATCATCCCATCGTCTATGTATTTTCAAGTCCCCTTGTAAAACCATCTCACCTGGGGATCATTACAACTGATAGCGACACATGACATAGCTTAACAATGCAGTGTAAGAAGTTGAACCTGGAAATTTAGTTTAGGGTCACATTGATGGAAAGTCATCACAATTTCTTGCAAAACCCAATCCATTGTCTCCATTCAGCCCTCAAAGCATCCTGCACTTGTCTGTTCCTCAAACAGTATATGAAAGGGATCAAAAGTGGAGCCACAACAGTATCCAGAAGAGCCACTATTTTGTTGAAGTCTAATTCGCTGGTGCCTTTTGGCTTGATGTACATGAAAATACAACTGCTGTAAGTGATGGAGACCACAGTCATGTGAGAAGCGCAGGTGGAGAAGGTCTTCTTCTTCCCTGTAGTTGATGGGATTTTTAGAATTGTGGAAATGATTTTGACATAAGACACAATGTTAACACTTAAGGTCCCAAGCAGAGAGAGTATGGCAATCACAAAATCAATCAGTTCTAGGAGCCTGGTGTCAACACATGCTAGTTTGATTAGTGGTCCAGAGTCACAAAAGAAATGATTGATGATGTTAGGACCACAAAATGGCATCTGAAATAAAACAATGGAGGGAACTAGGATTAGTGATAACCCCCCAGCCCAGCAAGAAAGTACCAGTAATGAGCAGATTCGTCCGTTCATGATGGTTGAGTAGTGAAGAGGGTTACAGATTGCTACGTATCGGTCAACAGACATTGCGGCCAGTAGAAGGAACTCAGTGGTCCCAAGGACAAAATAAAGAAAACTCTGTATGAAACAGCCAACGAAAGAGATGCTCTTACTGCCAGTGGCTATGTTGGCCAGTGCTTTGGGAATGATGTTACTTGTATACCCAATAGCCACCAATGCCAGATGTTGGAGGAAGAAATACATTGGGGTATAGAGTTGGGCATTCAGCAGTGTGATAATAATAATCAGCATGTCTCCAATTAATGTCAAAAGATAAATCCCAAGCAGGAGGAGAAAAAGGCCAACTTCTAATTGATGGTTGTCTGTCAACCCCAACAGTATGAATTCCCTTATTATGGTTCTATTTGCCATTAGCTCATTCCTAAAAATAGAGTGAAAAGATTAGAGATTACTCCATGGCTTCATTTTTGTTTCAACCACATGTTTCAAATGAGTACCATTTCACCGGCTTTGATTCTCAGTAGCAAAATCAAATGGATAGTCATTGATATTTATTTATTTATAAATCACATTTATACACTGCCCATCTCACTATACAAGTGATTCTAGGTGAATCACAAATAAAAGCTATAATAAACAAATAAAAGATATAAATAAGAAGTAACGGTTTGAATCCAACCAAGGTAATTCTAGTCATCAATTTAACAAAAGCTAAGAAGCCACACCATATTCTTACCTGTCCAAATTGATTCATACTTGTAGTCATGCAAAAATCTATTTTTTCATGTTTAATGTATCTGATTATTTTATCTTTGCTCAATGCTATCTCTGAGAAGGCTCCACGTTCCCTTGCATTGGAAGAAAATTCACATAGAGCTTTTACTTTTCTCATAGAAATTCATTGAATTTTGCTAATATGGAATAGGAAAGCAGTTCCAAAAACATATACTCCAACCACCTTCTCACTCTACCAGTTACTTGACATGACACAAGTGTAGCATTTTTATGGGGGAAAGCCTTACAATAATATCATGACTACTATAATGGCCAGTGAATATTAACTAGCCTTTTACCTATATAACTGTGATAAGTAGCTATTTCTACTAATCATGGGTTTCAAATTGATAACATTCCAAAGTTCTGAAGAAAAGGCGATCCAATCATTGTTCTCAATGTTGCTGCATTCACACAACGTAGCTGGGTGGGTCAGCAGCTACAGTACTCTGGGTTTAAGACTTATCCTGCTGCACCAGCAGAAAAGGATCAGTCTCAGTTGAAAAGGAATAATTCTTGATAGCTTCCTTGAACAGGCTGACACTTCCAGCCACTATTTTTAGTACTTTTTGAACAAGGGAAAAATATAGAAAGAAATATAAGAAAAAGAATCTGTGTGGTCAAATTGGAAATGTCTGTACTATAGATAGATTGATTGATTCTGTGCATCAAGCCATTTTCAACTCCTAGCAACCACATAGATAGATTTTGTCCATGATGGTCTGTCCCTAAACTGGTCCCTCAACTCTTCCAACTGAGCCCATCCACCTTGCTTCTGGTCATCCTCTTCTTCTCTTTCCTTCCACCTTTCCCAGCATTAGATCCTTCTCCAGAGAGCTAGGTCTTCATGTAATATGTTGCTCCTTTGTTTCCTTTATTTCCTATGGTCCTCCTTTCTCATGTCTGCAAGAGGATTCAAAGTAACAGAGATAATGTACCTAGAATGACTCCAATATTTGCAGGGCCACTCTATGATAATACCTTTCTGCTGGTTAATTCCTCCCTAGCATCTTCCCATGAGGATAAAGAGGGAAGATGAATTCAACACAACACTAATCCAGAGTAACTTCAGACTCACGAAATCTCCAGCGAAGTACACATAATTCAGATATGGTAGTCATGCAAGTACAAACTATGTGCTTACAAACTATGATCAAAAGAAACTTGATTCAGAAGTAAGTTCCAATGAATACTCTAGGGCATGTTTCCATATGATAAATTATATAACTGCAAACAAATTTACTTGAGTTTTGTTTCTAAACCAGTCCTAAACATCAAACGTTAGAAATCCTTTACTTAATCTACCAATCTGGAACTCTGCAACAATTTCTTGGTTTTACAGAGCCAAGCATTCAAACATTTGTAAAATGCTCACCATTTGCAATGTACATTAAAAATGTTCATACAATTTTCATGAACCCTGTGCTATGTCATCATCTTCTTTCTGCAACTAAAACCATCTTCTAGTTTATTAGACTAGACTGAATATGTTGACGAATCAGAAATCAGTCTGCAGTGTTACATATTTTAAAAACATGCCTTCACTGACCATGTCTGGGGTGTGAAATGAAGTGGGGTCACACGTGGTAATACAGGTGGCTGAAAATGAGGACATGAGCAGTAATAATGAATGAAGTCTACTGCTGTCAACACTATCAGCTAAGTAGACAATGAAAAAACAATGTACCTCTGAAGCTGTGTTTAAAATCAGCATATATTTTGGGAAGTTGAATTTGAAACCCATGATCAAAATCTCTTGTGTTGAAAAATAAGGACAATTACGGAAGGAAGGAAGGAAGGAAGGAAGGAAGGAAGGAAGGAAGGAAGGAAGGAAGGAAGGAAGGAAGGAAGGAAGGAAGGAAGGAAGGAAAGAAAGAAAGAAAGAAAGAAAGAAAGAAAGAAAGAAAGAAAGAAAGAAAGAAAGATACACATGCAAAAAAAATCTACCAAAAAAAAAAAAATCTGCCTCATTTTCTCCACGTTCTGAGAAGATCATAAAAATGCAGCTGGTTCAAAATGGCGACACAGACAGCATAAATGAATGAAAGCAACTGGCATCAACTCTTTCAGGTAGATAAAAACCGAAGCAGTTTGTAAAATCAGCATATATTTTGGGAAGTTGAATTTTGAAAAGAAGACGTGACATAGTTAGGTCAAAAGATATGGACAATTCCCTAGGAAAAGAAAGAATGTAGTAGTTAGTATGGATTGTAAGAAAATGCTTGTTTGGGGGAAATACGGGAAAAAGTCATGCATCACAAATTTTTGGAATGATTTTTGAAGGAATAAAAAAAATATATTTCTGGACATTTTTATTTAGGAAGTCATTGCTCAGCAACCAAATGTTGCCACGGTTGTGGCTATTTAATGAACAAGAGTTGAACAAACAGTATCAAAGTATGATGCGTGAACCCCGTCACTGAATGAAAGGACTTGATTAACATGGAATCCAGATATCATACAACAGTTTTCCTAAGCAATATGTTTGGAGCTCAACTGACCTTCACAGGAGTCTTCCCACAAATACCGACCCTCCTTAGATCAAGAAGTAGGACTTGGTGACTGTATGGAACGAGGCAAACTTTGGTTTCCTACTCTGGAAGAAAGAGAAACAGTGCTCTGGACACTTCACTCTCAGATCTTTTCTGGCAATAGATCAACATTGTGAGAAGATCTACTTTGGGCCAAAATGTCTGTTTGGCCCTCTGAAGTTCTGGATGAAACCTAAAAATCTACGGTCACATGTGAAAACGTGAAACTAAGCAAATAGCAACTTATTGAATTCTTAGTCCTGGCTGCCAGACCAATCATGGCTGGAAAATGGCATGTTTTAGAGGACCTATTATTAAACAATTGGTTTGTCAAATTATGGCCTACTGCTCTTATGGAAAAAGCTACAGATTGAATTCAACTCCTGTCTTCCCAGAGGGCGGATCACGTCTTGGTCGATCTGGAAAGTTTATTACATTTATGATGGTGATACTAATAATACACCATGATTGATGATTGAGACGTATTGTTGTGACCTGTTATCTTCTATTGTTTCTTTCTTCCTTATGGAATGTTAACATGGATTTTTTTTAATGAATTGTTTGTTTGTTTGTTTGTTTGTTTATTTATTTATTTATTTATTTAGGAAGTGTATATGGCCAGTATCCCAGTATTGATGTTCTGCTCATATTCTAGATACGTATATTTGAATTTCAGGAGATTAAAAAGTTTGCTCTAGAGGGAAGATCAAAACAGTAACTGCAAAATGCTTCTCTGGTTGGTACCTTATACCAACGTGGAGAAACAGAAGATCGTAAGCTACCTGTATAAGAACTGATCTCATTAACTCCCTAGTCTTCCCAGACACACTATTATATCAGTGGGTCAAGAGCCCTGTAGTAGTGAGAAGTGAGTCATTCTGGAGGCAAAGACCCGGTTAAAAGGGTGATTTTCAGGATGAAAACCAAGGGGTGTCCTCCTAGTGTTGACTGAAGTCAAACCTTTCCTGGTTATGCTTCATAGATTTGCAATACTCAATATGGAATGTGAATTACAATGCAGAAAATGAGATTCAGATAAAGAAAAACAGCAAACACCCTGCCTCCCACTTAGAATAATACAATCAATGTGTTGTAAAAAGAAAGAAACAACTGTTGAATTCTTTATGCTTACCTCAACAAATATCCCCTTCTTACCAGTGGCATCTTCCTGTATCCCAAATGTTCTGTCTGAGCAGGATCTGTTTGGCTTTTTCACCCACTGACACACACACTAAGTTCCCAGTTTTGTATCCTGGCTCAGATCCCAGAGAGGAAGACTATTTCCATACCAGGAGAGACGGGCGGGAGTCCTCCTGGTTGCTGGGCTGCATTGTTTGGGTCAACGTTCTGGCTGGGATACAGGAAAGCTTTTCCTAGGCTGGGGACCCCCAAATTAACATTCCTGATGAAATGAGCCATATTGTTGCTTGACTCGATGGCTGAGTCCACACAGAATTAAGACAAGGACTGTGCTCCCACAACATCACGAACAAATGTCCCAACATCATTCTAGCCTAATCTGGCATATTGTATGACCCCCAACCATGATTTGAAGCTAGACTGACTCAGAGTTGTAATCCAATTTGTATCCTACCTGTCACAGAGAGAGAACTTCTTCTCTCTCTACCAAAGAAAGACCTGGAACATATCTCTCTGTGCTTGGCCTCTCTCACTAAATATGGCAACCTATTGTAGACAGGGTTACCTGATTTTTCAACACACTCTCATCTACTCTAATCTTCCCCCAACCTGGACTCACTCCAGTTCTGTGGACTGTGATTTCCAGAATTCCCTGCAACAGCCAAGAGGGCTGGGAATTCTGGAACTGAAGTGTGAGGGTCTGGGCAATGCCCACCTGGAAGAAGGTGGCATATTCCAGAAGAAACAGCTGACCAGTCCCCACACTTCTGAATAGTGCATGTAAGTTTTTTGTTGTCAGTTTTTGCCATTTTTTTGCTACTTTATAGTTATATCACTTTATTGTTATTTTGTGTTTGTGTGTTTACCCTTACTTTAAATGAAGGTTGTTATCAAAAAATCCAACTTTTGTTTATTGTTTTGTAGGGTAAATTAGAATTGTTTTAAACAGAAGAAGACAAATAGCCAATGTTTGGGTGGGAAAATAAGAGAATTAGAGTAGAAATTGACTGAGTAGCTTACTTTTTCCAGTGCTCTTCTTCCAATTCAGGTCTCTTACAAAAAGATTCTTTATACTTGCCTGATGTGTCCTTCAGAAACAGATTTCCTCTTCTCTTCCCCTTCTCTGTTGCTTGCTATCTTGCAAACCTCAGGCTTTGGAAGATTGTGGTTGGAACAAACCTTCAGCAGCTTTTCGAAAACGGCTCTTGATGGAATGAAACCATTTAAGTGCCTGGAGAGATGCTGAAGTGAAGAAAAACTCTGCCTTATCCACCTGGAATAAACTTCTGAGAATGACAAGTATTTTCTTTTTAAACCTCAAAGGATGCAGGAAACAACTGCTAGTTCAGATTATGCTCTGAAGGAGCAGGCTTTCAGGGACGGGTGTCTGTGGGGGAGATAAAAAAGTCAAGATGGCAACTATGCCAAGGTGATTGAAGTCCTGCTCCAGTTGCATGATGATGTGCATAAAAAGGGATGGGGTGTCTTAATGTTTTGGGTTTTTTTACTCCCTCTGTAGACCCTCTGCTTTCAGGAGAAGCACTGAACTGAACGGAGCTTATGTTCTCCCTCATATTATATATTTTAATACATTATGAATAAACTCATATGGTGAAGACTTTTCCTTATTATATACATAAAATGCATACATATAATTCTTAATACTCTAGTAACACTTCTTCTTGTCCCATTTATGTTTTGCTTATGGAACAAACACATCTGGGATGGCTTGAGAGCTGTCTTTGAACAGTGTGTTGGTGGGCTTCAAAGATCTTCAGATGATTGGGTGTACCGCCCTGTAAACACCATAAAGTAGAACGGGACATTATCTTTCTAATTTCTATAAAGTTTCAGTTAACTCAGCTTTCTCCAGTCTGGTGCCCTTCAGACCTCTCAATTTTTAGTCTCCATACCAAAATCTGTTTTTAATATGAAGTACAGGGATTGCAGTCCAACATTACATCTCTTGGCTATTATTCAAGACTCAGGGATGGGTATTAAGGATTTGTATACAATAAAATATCTCAGTACTAACTCTCTCTCTCTTATCTATGATCTGTCTATTGAAGTATTAAATATTCAGTTTATCAGGTATGTATTTTTAGTGTAACCTGGACTCTCTGTCTGCTCAGGTTACTGAGCAGGATTCACCGCTGCTACCTTGATATTACTGCTGTCCTTGATGAAATATTGCAACTACGGGTAGTTCTTCCTTAATGATTATAACTGGGACCAGAATTTCTGTCGCTAAGCAATGCAGTCATAAAGCACAACATCACGCGACTGTGAGGTTCAATGACAGCTGTTCTGGCAGTCCCTGGTTGCCATTGTTAAGCGAGGACTTCATGTGACCACAACTTCCAAATTCCCGCTGGCTTCCCCATTGACTTTGCTTGTGGGAAGTCAGCAGGGAAGGCTGCAAATCGCAATGACAGGATCGTGGGACACTGCAACGATTGGTTCGAGGCCTGGCCATAATTATCACTCGTTCAGTGCTGTCGCAAGTTCGAACTGTTGCTGGACATATGGTCATTAAACGAGGACCACATGTATTTCTTATCAACCAAGCCCTAGATTATTTATGCAGAGTGTGCAACCCTCGCATGAATATGGATTTTAGAATTTCTTGGATGGTCCCTTGTGAAAATATGATGTTTGCTCCCCTTTTCCTAAGATATGTTTGTTTCCCCCCCCCACTTATGATTTCAAATCTATTAAGCCGATTTTATCTGGTCCACTCAATGCAGTTATTGGAACCTATTATTGTGGTGAATGTGGGCCCACCACCTTTCTGAGACACTGTTTGTGTGGTAGAAAATACTTCCCTCAAAGGGAGTCCTTTGAACCAGAGATCTGGACGGAGTTACATTGAAGCAGAAATCAGTTTACTGGCAGGGCTGGAAGCAAAGACAGGCCTAAAGAGGGGTGGGATTACAGTCCCTCTTTCTAGACTGATGCAAATTAGGATGTGCATGTGATTGGATATAGCAGCCAGGTGCTTCATTGGCTAGAACAGATCATGTGCCTAGTGAGATCAGTGAGGCCATTAGGGTGCAACTATGAGGTGAAGGGTCAGGACTTCAAAGACAATGGAGCTCTGAAAGAACAAAGAGGCAGTTATTCCATGCACGTCATTTTTTTTTTTTTTTTTTTGCTTTCCCAAAGCTCTGCTCACCTCTCAGCATCTTTTCCCAGCTTATCAGCATCCTTGGCCTTCTGAATGCTCTTATGGCTGGGCTGACAGTTTTAGATCTCCTGGAAAAGTGTTTTGGTAAAAGGGGGAGTTGCCTAATTTAACATTATATCACTGAATCCCTGCTTTGTTTTCCTCTGGAACATGTCTTTGGGTTAGGGGCTTTAAAGATGACTCCCACAATTTCTGCTTCCACAACGGAAGAAAGCTTTTTCTAACCTTCAGTCAGAATCTGCTTTCCTGCATTTTAAGCTGATTATTCTACACATCTCCTCTTGACCTTCTTATAGGTGGCATCCTATCAGAACTTGGCTCAAAGCTAAACATACAGACCTCCATCAATTCTAGATGTCATTCCAAATAAAGTGGAAATAAGTCAACTTCCCAGTCTTGGGAGAGAGAGCTCTTATGAAATGTGTCCTCTCCAGACCACTCGTGGCATCTCCTTAAATTTTCCATCTGCAGACCCTCTCTTCTTCTCCAATGAGACATTCTTTTAGGTATTTAAAGTGCTACTGAATTTCAGGAAAGAAGAAAATATTCATGAATCTGTATTTATATGTAGGAAGGGAGGGAGGGAGGGAGGGAAGGAAGGATTAAGTTGCTATTAATGTGAGAATGCCATCTTTTTTCAACATTCCCTACTCAAGTGGGGTTGGAGCTACTGACTGTAGACAACAGCAAAATTTAAGAGTATTATCTATCTTCAGGAAAACTAAGTCATACAATACCTTTTTCCATGCCTAAGGTGAACCCTACTGCTGTGAAGACCAAGGAAATTGGCATAGATGGCCACTGAATGGTAAGGAGCAGATACTTTGCGGATAACATTGTGAGTAAGTGTATTGATTGCCCTTCTGACAACATCAAATCTTCATTCAAGAATGATTTTAAATCATGAAACCCCAACCGGCATTCAAAAATTGAGAGTTTATTTTATGTTTGGTGAGGCATTTTTCACCATTCATTTCATACTTGCATTGGTTAGTAATGACATTTTCATAATCAGCTTGTGCCTCAAAATATTCCCTTCAGATCTTTGCAAGTCCTACACTATTACTTTGAAGCAGTAGCAACACTTTGCACATGGGTTCATGGGTTGATAGCTTTAAGACAAAGAAGTCCATGATGTGGTGTGATTCTGGCAGTCTGACTCATGACAGGTGCCCATCTCTACCTTTTCTGCACTAATGGGAAATATTACCTGAAAAATGGAACCAATTAACTCTTAAATTATCAGCATAAAAATAGACTACTTTGGTTTCCAGCAGGATTGCACAGAAATCAAATTCCTCCCTGGAATTTTCACATGAAAGCCTACCTTCCAGGATCCAAAGAGATATCATGAATATCTTACAGTGTTGATGTCAGAAAACTCATGCAGGTTTATGCAGTGAACTCTTGTGTGACTGTGTAGGAGGTGAAATCAAGTCCATAAAAGTAGCCTCCTTGACTTCAAAACCTTGATCAGGAACTAGAAACAATAGATTTGAACACTGGGGAAATCTGATGAAAATAATGAAGAATTTGGTGAAAGAAGCTTTCTCATACGCTTGCCGAGGAACGACGACTTTGGAAATAGAGGAGATAGATATTTCTAGGTCCCCGAAAGAGAAGGAAACTAATAGGTGAAGAACAGATGCTGTTTAATGCCAATCTATCATTTTCCCGCTGGCGTTCAAGAAAAGCAGATTCACCAGAATCTTGAGAGGAAGTTGTACATGAGGGTTTGGAGGCATTTCTTGAGATTGTACTTCCTTCTCTTTCTTATACCTCAAGGACTTCGGGAGGTGGTTCCCTGGATCACTTCTGAGTGTTATCTCAAACTTCTGCACTTAAAAAATGTTTCAGCCCCTTTTGCCTAGGTAATGGTTCCTGCATATTTCGATCCAGGCCATCTACAATCCCTTTACTTTGCTGATCATGGTTTGCAGTTCTCACTACTACAGTTCTCTTGGCCCCATGATCAATAGGGTGTCAAGGAAAGGAGGGAGGGAGGGAAGGAGGGAAGGGGGAGGATTTTTTTTTTTAAATAGACCAGCAAGTAGATAGGTATTTTACTTTTATTATATTAATCTCTAATATTAGAGTAACTTCCTCCACCTTAAGCGTTAGAGGTGGAATCAACCTTATGAAACTTTTTACAGGTAAAGTATGTGTAGATAGGATGACCACCTCCATATGGAATCCAAAAACTGTCAAATTGCATTGACATCCCTGTGAACTCAGTGGCACTTAATTCTTTTGATCATACCTAAAAGTGCAGACAAATTGCCATACCTAAACATGCAAATCCAATTTCATATATACTATGCACACACAAAATACTATTCAATCAATTTGGGCAACCCTAGGCACAAAGATGAAAGTCGCTAAATGCAGATGGATGGAAATGGTCCTATTCTTTTCAATGTGGAAATGAATTCCTCAGACAGTCCTTGAAGACCTCCTTGACCTTCTCATTTCTCAGAGTATAAATAAAAGGATTCAATAATGGGGTAACAACTGCAGTGAGAACTGCAACTGCTTCTTGGGCACCTTGTGAATGGCCTTTTCTGGGTATAAAGTACATAAAAATAGCACTGCCATAGAAAATGCTAGCTACTATAATGTGAGAAGCACAGGTGGAAAAGGTTTTTTTTCGACCTTTGTTGGAGTCCATCCGTAGGATGGTGGAAATAATGTAGAGGTATGAGAACCCATTGACAGATAAAGAGCTGAGCATCAACACTGAGGAGAAAAAGGTCTGAAAGACCCAGAGAAAATGTACATTCTTGCTGCAAGAAAGCTTTAGAATTGGGGCATAATCACAGAAAAAATGGTCAATGAGATTAGAGCCACAGAAGGAGAGATGGAAAAGGAAGGACATCGGAACAAAGAGGAGAAGGAATGCCCCAATCCAGCAGCCCAGCACCAAGAAGACACAGAGATGTTTGCTCATGATGATGGTGTAGCGCAGTGGGTAGCAGATAGCAACATAGCGATCAAACGCCATCACGGCAATCAGACTGCTCTCACAGGTACCAAAGGAGAAGTAGAAGTAGCATTGGGCCATACATCCCCAAAAGGAAATCGCTTTGTCCAAAGAAATCAGGCTTACTAGCATCTTTGGGCTGATTGTCAGGACGAAGAAGGTCTCCACAAGAGAGAAGTTGCAGAGGAAGAAGTACATAGGGGTTTGGAGATGCTGATCAAGGCATACCAGTGCAATGATGGTGAGGTTCCCAGTTAGCGTGAGCAGAAAAACAATCAGGAGCACCCCAAAAAGGAAACATTCCAAGGGCTTAGAAAGTTGGAAACGAACCAAGATGAACTCTGTCACCTCCTCTGTGATGTTGAGAGAACTCAGTTCCATGGCCAACGTGAGTTTGAAGGGTCTTGTAGCATCAATTCCTGTAATTTCGATATCATCCCCATGGAAAGTTCAGAACAGATTGTCAGAAGTCAAGATTGTTTCGACATATAAGCTTCCAACTGGCCACATTTAGAACATGGAGGACATCAATTTCCCTACAGTTTTTAGCCCAGGTCTTGACATGCTTTTCCATAGGATGGAATGCTGCCCAGAGTCACTTGCTGGTGAGATGGAGGCTATATACATTGCATAAAATAAGTAAATAAATATGATCACAGTTCCCAGTAAGTTATATTGTTTTAAAAAACAATCCAAAAATGTGTACCTGATAATATCATTTTTTCCCCATACTTTGCCCCAAAGAAGTGTTTTCTTAGGAAATCTACATAGCCAGTATATTTTTTCTTTTGTTAGGGAGTTGTCCTTATTTTTTGACACAACAGATTCCTATCGTGGTTTGGGAAATTCAGCTTCCCAAAATATATGCTGTTTTTAGATGCTACTTGAAAGGTACAGTTTTTTAGTTATTTACCTAGCTGAAAGTGTTCATCGTAGTAGACTTCATTCATGTTTACTTTTTATGTCCTTATTTTCAGCCACCTGTATTCTGATGATCTTCTCAATGAAAAATCAAGAATAGAGAGAAAAATTAAATGTGCTTTCTGTTTGGTTGTTGGCTGGCTGGTTTGGCATCCACTGATCCTACTGGCTGGATATCCTGCCTTTATCCTCTTTACAGAATGAAAGTTGAGGCTTGGTTTATATTGATATATCCAAGGATCAAGTTGGCTGAATGTCAACTTTAATTGTATCCTTTAGGAATAATTGTTCATCAAATAGGAAACCTTCTTATGATTTGGTGCCTTCTGCTGGCTTCTGCTAGAAGGGCAATCTGCAGTATTACATATTGAACCTGGACCATGACAAGCAACATATTGGAAGCTAGAAGTTTCTGTACCATGTTGACCATGAGGTTCTCCTACTTATACTTTTGACAAGTAGCCCTAGAAGTCATCTAGGTGAACTGAGCATTCAACGTGACCCTTTCCCTCTTTAGGATCCCCAGTTTTAGCCTATAGCTCCTCTTATGACTTCCTATTGGCCATACTGCTACAAGCGAGTATGTAAAGGCCACCAGATTGATCATGATCTCTGAGGTTTCCTGTTGCTATCTCTGAATCACGCATACACAATTGCACAATACATGTTTTATCTGGAAGCACCTCAAGAGTCCTTCTTGTAGGGAGCACATGAATTGGGAGAAAATACTGGCCTGGAAAATGGAAGGCTGGGAATTGGCAGTATCATTAATAAGAGGCCTGGCTTGGAGCTGGAAGAAGAATTGGAAGTAGGTAGATCCTATGTAAGCTTCCACATCTCAAACTTTCCGCAGAAAGATGTCGTGTGAGAACTTTCAACTCAGTACTGTTTAGATTGGCATTCTGATGGCTGTGCCTACACACAGAATAATTTTTTCCCCTATACTGTGACGCTTTGTCATAAAGTGAGCTTCAAAGCTGGGAGTTGATTAATTGACTGATTAATTCCAAGGCAACAATACCATTCCATTACAACCAGATAAACAGAACAATATTTAAAACGTCTAAGTCGAGATACTTCCTTGGAAAAATATCAGTGCCTTAATCGGTTTCCCAGGGAGTAAAATTTATAAATAAATTTATTTATTCTGGTTGCACGAAACTTTAATAAGATTTTTTTTTTTAATTTATTTAACTTGTCCCCACCCATCTCCCCAGAATGGGGGACTCTGGGCAGCTTACAATAAACTAAAATCAGAAATACAATTAAAAGTTATAAAAACAAAACATTACAAAAATAAAAAAGCTAAAAAACCCAAGAGGCCGATAGGGGCCGCACCAGGCTGCTAAGCAGCAAGCCAACCCCATTTCTGATATCCTCCCTCCCCGCCCCAGGCCAGATGGCAGAGCCAGGTCTTCAAATCCCTCCGAAAAGCCTGGAGGGAGCGGGCCTGTCTCACCTCCGGGGGCAAGATGTTCCAAAGGGTGGGGGCCACAGCAGAGAAGGCCCGTCTTCTGGACCCTGCTAGTCGAAGTTCTTTTACTGCGGGGATCCGGAGCATGCCCTCTCTGTGAGATTGGGTGGGACGGGTTTTGATCATGGGGGCGAGGCGGTCCTTCAGGTAACCTGGCCCCATGCCATGTAGGGCTTTAAAGGTGATAACCAACATCTTGAATTGGACCCAGAAGCAAACTGGTACCCAATGCAGCTTACGGAGCAGAGGTGTTATATGGGTGCTTCTTCGGGCCCCAAAAATTGCTCGCACGGCTGCATTCTGGACCAGCTGAAGCTTCCGGATATTCTTCAAGGGTAGCCCCATATAGACCACATTGCAGTAGTCTATCTTGGAGATAACAAGGGCATGAGTGACTGTTCGCAGGGCATCCCGATCCAGGAAAGGGCGTAACTGGTGCACAACCCAAAGCTGTGCAAAAGCCCTCCTGGCCACGGCTGCCACCTGCTCTTTGAGCAGGAGCTGTGAGTCCACGAGGACCCCCAAATTACACACTGGGTCTGTCTGGGGCAGTGCTACCCCATCCAAGACCAACGATGACAACATCCCAGATACAGGGGAGCCATTAACTCACAGCCACTCCGTCTTGCCAGGGTTCAGCTGGAGCCTGTTGTTCCCCATCCAGACCCTCACAGCCTCCAGGCACCACGAGAGGGCAGTCACAGCATCACTTACCTCACCAGGGATGGAGATGTATAGTTGAGTATCATCAGCATACTGATGATACCTCATCCCATGATGATGGATGATCTCACCCAGCGGTTTCATATAGATGTTGAAAAGGAGCGGAGAGAGAACCGAACCCTGCGGCACCCCACAAAGGAGGGGCCGAGGATGGGACCTCTCGCTCCCTATCACCACTGATTGGGATTGGCCCTGGAGAAAGGAGGTGAACCAGCACAGAACTGTGCTGCCCACCCCCCATATCCCTGAGCCATCCCAATAGGATACTGTGGTCGACGGTATCGAATGCCGCTGAGAGATCAAGGAGAGCAAGGATGGTCGCACTACCACCATCCCGCTCCTGCCAGAGATCATCCATAAGTGTGACCAATGCCATTTCCGTTCCATAGCCGGGCCTGAAACCTGACTGATAAGGGTCCAGATAATCTGTTTCCTCCAGGACCCTTTGGAGCTGTGAAGCCACCACTTTCTCAACCACCTTCCCCAAGAAGGGGAGGTGGGAGACTGGACGAAGGTTGTCCTAATCCAGGATCCTAATCCAGGGAGGGCTTCTTGAGGAGGGGGTGCACCAATGCCTCTTTAAAGGGCACTGGAAACACTCCCTCCTGCAAAGATGCCTTAACCATCACCTGGATCCAACCACATGCCACCTCCCGAGCTGCTTTCACCAGCCAGGAGGGGCATGGGTCCAGATGATAAGTGGTGGCCTTCACAGTCTGGAGGATCCTGTCCACTTCCTCAGGAACCACAGGATCAAACCATTCCCAGCTAACTAGGCAAGAACGATCCCCTGGTATCTCCCCAGACCCTGCACCACGCTCGGAGTCCAACTCGGAATGAATCCGAGTGATTTTATCCTGCAGGTGCTCTACAAATTCCTCTGTGCAGCCCTGCAAATGAACCATCACATCCCCCTTACCAAGGAGGGACCTGGTGATCCCAAACAGGACCGCCGGGCAGCACTCTGCAGATGCATTAAGGGCGGAGAAGTATTGACGCTTCGCCACCCTTATCGCCACAATGTAGGCCTTCATCGTGGCTCTAACATGTGTTCAGTCAGATTCAGTCCGTGTCTTCCTCCAGCGGCACTCTAGACATCTCTTAACCCTCTTCAGCACCCTCAACTCCTCCATAAACCACGGGGAGTGTTGGGGCTGACGTGGCAAGAGAGGTCGCAAAGGCGCGATCCTGCCCAAGGCCCTGGCCATTTCTCTATTCCAGGCAGCAGCCAGGACCTCCACTGGACCATGCAGCAGGCCCACGGGAATATCCCCCAGCTCCCTCTGAAACCCTGACGGGTCCATCAGGCGCTGGGGGCGGACCAATCGCATGGGTCCTGCCTCCCTGCGGACGGGGGTGGCATAGGAGAAACTCAGGGTCACCAGGACGTGATCTGATCATGACAGCGGGGAAAGCTGTACATCTCCCCTCAGATCACTTTGCCATTGCTCAGACAAGAAAACTAAATCCAGCGTGTGGCCACTATCTCGGGTTGGGTCCCCCACAATTTGAGACAGGCCCATGGCTGCCATGGTAGCCATGAACTCCCGAGCTGCCTCTGAGGACCGTCCCAGGGATGGCAAGTTGAAGTCCCCCAGAACCAAAAGCCTGGGGAACTCCACCTCCAGCCCCAAGACGGCTTCCAGCAGCCCAGGCAGGGAGGTTGCCACGCAGCAGGGAGGCTGGTACAGTAGCAGCACTCCCAACTGTTCGCGGGCACCCAACCTAAGAAATAGTGTCTCACAGCCAGAAACTTGTGGAACAATGCCCCTGAATGCCACTAGAGACTCTCGGATGACAACAGCCACCCCTCCTCCCCTGCCCTGGTATCTTGGCTGGTGCCACACCGTAAACCCAGCTGGGCACATTTCCGAGAGGGGCACCCCCCCCTCAGGCCCCAGCCAGGTCTCGGTGATACATGCCAGGTCTGCCTCCTCCTCGGTGATCAAGTCACCTATGATGGGGGCCTTGTTTTTAACTGACCTGGCATTAAGCAGCAGTAGCCAGAGGCCAGGGCCCCTATGAACCTGCTGGCCAGGACCTGGGAGTGAACAAAGAGGGCCAGAACACGCCACCAGTAGCACACACCAGGGGCATCTTCCCTGAAGATGGCCCGCCCCCCTGCTCCCACCATAACGTCCCCTACCCATCACCACCTCGATAATGTGGCCCCCCCATCATCCCCGGGGGTGCCAGGCCCAAGTACCTCCAATCCCAGGCCCTCGGAGTCCCCAATCTGGGGCAAAGATCCCTCCATCCAATCAAACATCTACATTCAAAACCAAACACTCCCAGGAGAGGGGAGATCTCGCTCACGCACCAGCTCACGCTATCGGCGTAGGCTGAGACCCACCCCCCACCAACCTCACACCACAATCACACTCTGCCCCCCTGCATGACCTTTCTCACTAGTTGGCAGGGTGGGCATCCCATGCACACACTCACACCTCCTGACTCTCACCCAGCAAGTGGAGCCTCAGATCCCCATATGCTCCTAGACTCCCCCCCAGACTCTCACTACCAGGAGGGAGTCCCAAATACCCACTGGAGGGACCCCATGGCTCTGCACTGGCACTGGGCAGGATTGAGTAGGGGTGGCTAGATCCTGGAGCCCCAGTTTGCCCCTCTTAAAACAAGAGTCAATTGGGATGCCATCCGGCACCCCCCCTGCTGCCCCACTGTTCCTCCAAACCGAGGGATCTTCCTCCACAGTTGGGCAGCCACTTTGCATTGGGGCCTGCTGGGATTCGCCACACCGTCCGGGCTCGTTGGGGCCTGCTGATCCTACGAGGCCTGGAGTCCATTGGGTTGTTGTGCCCACTGGGCCTGGGGTTAGAAATGCCGTGTCGCGCCCTGCCAGAGTTCGTCGTATTCTGCTGTTGGTTGCTGGAGCTTGCCACACTGCGCTGTGGTTCATCTGGGTTCCCCGCCACTCGCTGTGCCTCACATGGGGCGAATAGTCCAAAAGCTTGCTGCTGGTCGCCATCCAGCCGAACCCTCCGTGCCGCTCCAGAACTCAATGGGCTTGCCATGACACACTGGCACTTCCCAGGGCCTGGCACATCGACCCCACCCTGCTCTGGGGATCGATGGGGCCTGTTGCCCCGCAGCAACACCACACCGGAGATGACTAGGTCTGATGCTCGTTGCCTGCCCGGTGTTGCCGCTCTCCGCCGCATTTGCTCTCCGCTGCGCTCCGCTGCTTCTCTACCCGTCCCGGGGTTTGCACCTGGGGGACCCATCCGAGGGGAAAACCCTTCCTAGGTCTCCCCCCGCACCCAATTCAGCCCTAGGAGATGGAAAGAATCCCGGGGGGAAGTAATCTCACAATCTTGCCCTTCAATGCAGTGGCCGCGCCTGGCGTTTGCTGGCGGTCGCCATCTTGGATTGGTTCTTAGCCTGAGAAACAATTTTCCTAGTTTGCAGTGCATATTTTTTACCTCCATAACAGCAACACCACATGTGCACACACACACATGCACACACACAGAAACATTAATCAGGGTCAATTGAACAAGAATGCTAAAATCCTTCATAACATAAGAAGACACCAATATTTCTATCTATTTCCAATTCTAAAGTTTCAGTTGCCCTCCTCTAAACAGTGAGACATCATGACATATTGGGTAATTCTGGTACCCTTGGGAAAACTGGACATCCCTTGCAGATATCTACAGTTTGTCCAATGTGGGCTTTGACATACTGGATTCCTGTGATTGAGAGTACTTCCTCCTTCCCTGTTAAACCGTTTAGTTAGGTCAGAAAAGGAAATCAACTCCACAGGAAGTGCAACCAGAATAAATAAATTTATTTATAAATTTTACTCCCTGGGAAACCTATTAAGGCACTGATATTTTTCCAAGGAAGTATCTCAACTTAAATGTTTTAAGTATTCTTCTGTTTATCTGGTTGTAATGGAATGGTATTGTTGCCTTGGAATTAATCAATTAATCCTCCCAGCTTGGTGTAAGGTTGAGCTTCCCTGTTGCATGTGAAGCCGGGCGTTCTCAGTTGCGCGTTGATTGCTGTGCTTTCGAGCTGCTGCGCTTCCCTTTCTCTGCAGTGCCTGAGGAAAGCCGGCGGACATACAATGTCTCCGCTTGCAGTCAAAGTTAAGTGCCGCCACCTGTTCCCAATCAGTTCGCAGTTTTAACTTCCCCTTTCCAAAGCTAGGTTTCTCCTCTTTCTCTCCTACAGCAGAGGTAAATTCTATCAAGAATTCAGAATTAAAGTTTTGATTTTAGATCAGACCCACTGACATCAATGGATATGAATCATTCCTTCTGTCCTCTTGGTTTGAAATCCTCAACTCTCAGCATTAGAACTGGAACCAACTTTGTGAAGCTTTTTACAGATACTGTATTGGTGGATAGGAAGACCACCTTTGTATGGAATCCAAAATCTGTCAGCGTGCCTTGAAGTCCCTGTGAATTCAGTGGCTCTTAACTCTTGTAAGTAGATGTAAATGCCAGCAGTCTTATTCTAGAATCATAACCAGAAGTGTTCCACCATGCTGTATGTGGTACCAGAAGCAGAACAGATGCATATTCCAACGCTTCTCTGCAGACCCAGGAAGGAAGGAAGGGATGGGAAGACTAACCACTTAGTGCTTCCCACTGATTTATGTTTGGAGGTCAAGTGCAAAGGACCTTTCCCAATATTGTTATTCTTATTTCCCTATTTATGATTAGGTGGAACTGATTTGTCTATGAACTCTGCCTCCTGACCTCCTGATTTCCTACTTTGCAAGAAGCAATTACAACAGAAAATTTAGTGCTCCAGCTTCGTCTCTTGGTGCTCCAGCTACATAGTCCTGTAAATTAAGATACTGCAGAGAACCAGTTTGTGCCAACATGTCTGTCTGGCCATTGGAACTTCTGAATGGAAACTAAATGTGTACAAATATTTCCTTCAAAGAGAAGGTGAAAATGACTGCACAATTTTCTCTGATACGCTTCTTAATTGAAACTGAAGGCACCGGAGATCCCAAACCCTTTGCATTCTCAGCCATTTCAAGAACTTCCCTTGTCTTTCAAGCTATCCCATTTACTGGGACACCATAAGAGGTCTAAAACTGAAAACCACAAACCATGGTGAACAAAGTAAAGGAAGGGAGGGAAGTCATGAGATGCTATGATTAAAAAGCAAGAAATCTGACCAGCAAATTCAACCCAGCCAGAATTTCCACATTGGTAACATTTTCCAGCCCTGGATATCGTGTTTTATGCCTTCACCTTAGATTCTCTATTTATTTATTTATTTATTTATTTATTTATTTATTTATTTATTTTGTTGGATTTCTCCCCCGCCCATCTCCCCCACAATAGGGGACTCTGGGCGACTTACAAAAAGCATTAAAACTATAAATATATCTAAAACACATAATACATCCAGAATTAAAAACAATATTAAAAAAGGAAGATCCAAGAAGATTGAAAATCAGGCTGTGGACAACTGGCCACTATGGGGCTAGCCATCCCCCTGCTTGAAGTATTCCCGCCCCTCCCCACCCCACCCCAGGCCAAGTGGCAGAACCAGGTCTTCAAGGCCCTGCGGAAGGCCAGGAGTGAGGGGGCCACTCGTACCTCCGTGGGCAGAATGTTCCAAAGAGCGGGGGCTACCTCAGAGAACGCCCACCTTCTGGACCCTGCTAATCAGAGTTCTTTTACTGAGGGGGTCTGAAGCATGCCCTCTCTGTGTGATCATGTGGGACAGGTTGAAGTCATAGGGGAGAGGCGGTCCCTTAGGTAACCTGGCCCTGTGCCATGTAGGGCTTTAAAGGCAATAACCAACACCTTGAATTGGACCCAGAAGCAAACTGGTACCCAATGCAGCTCGCAGAGCAACGGTGTTATATGGGCCTTTCTTGGGGCTCCAAAAATACCCTGCACGGCTGCATTCTGAACCAGCTGTAGCTTCCGGATACTCTTCAAGGGTAGCCCCATGTAGAGCGCATTGCAGTAGTCTATCTGGGAGATAACAAGGGCGTGAGTGACTGTTTGAAGGGTTCAGGTTCTTATCTTCAGGTTCATCACTGAGGATCATGTCGTACTGATTTTCTATAGCCACAGAGCCTCATTCCTACTTCTGTTCTTCTGCTTGGGATAAAACTGCAAAACCCATCCCCTTGTTCCCTATAATTGACACTCTCACTAATTAAAAACAAAGCACTTTATGGAATTGTGTTGCATATGGCTTCTGGGGAAGAAATAACCAATTGAACATGGCTCTGTTCTTTGTGGAGCCAACACCCATGGCAATTAGAGGAGCTGGCCTTGGTCCCGCTCTTTAGAATTGTCTCCAGATAAAAGAGATTGACAGGATCACCCACAGGTATTCCTTGCAGAGATTCACTGTGAATAGATTGCAATCTAGCAATCTCTAGAAGGTGGAGCGCTCTGGGAGTCAAGGGAGACATTGAGCCCAAGCCGTGGTGCAGAGCCTTCAGAAGGACACTAGATTTCCTTTACTTCCTCCTTTAACTAATATCGTAAACTGCCTATTTGTGATTTATGTGGCAATTAAAAACCTACTGAAAGACTAGTTGCTGTACGTCAGGAGAATTTCCAACCATCCTGGGAGAAAGAAGAACAAAGTAAATTTAAAGATCAAAAAGAAATATTTTAACGTTTGGAAACAGTGAAAGTGTATTAAGAATGTTGATTGGGGACAATTAAGAGGCTAGATGGATTTGAAAAAGCTCTTTTAATGACTGTTTTAAATGTTTAAGAAAATACAGTAAGAGAGTTTGGATTTAATTGCAAGAAAATCTGCCCTGGGAATAACCCAGGATAAGACTGAGCTGTCAAGGTCAGAAGAAATGCCAGAAGGGAAACCCCAAATCTCTGAAACCTTTTCTGAAAATATGTAGGAAGAGAATGGTTAGAGACTGTTATTTGGGGTTTTATTTGCAGAAGAGACTGAAGACGGAGCTTTTCAAAAAGAAGAGAAAGGCATTCAAAGTGGATTTATCAGATCAAGGTTAAATTGTTCATGTTTTGATTTTGGATTGTTAATATTGAATTTTCTTTTTCTGACCAGGACTGTAAGACAATGATTTATACCTGTAAAAGTGATTTATTTGGTTTAGTTTAAAGTACATATGTGATTATTGTAGGTCTTTTGTATGTTTAAGGGGAGAGATCTTTTAGGTTTCACTTCTCAGAAAAAATGTAGAACCTAAAATACAAAATAGACTTATTGGTTTAAGCTTAAAATATGTAGTTTATTATTACTGCCCCTCTTAATGCTTTTGCTGTTTAGATTGATTGTTGAATTTTTTTTGATAATTTGATTATTGTTTAGGGATGAGAATGGGGATGGACAGGTTTTTTTTTTTTTAGTAGCAATAGAGAAAGTGTTAAATTACTGTTAAAGCATATACTTGTTTGGGGGGGGGGAGTGTCTCTTTCTTTCTCTCTCTTCTTGTCTGTAGTTTTTTTTAGTCCTGTATTACTTCTTATACATATAAACATTAATAAATATATATATGTTTTTGAAGGAATTGTGTTGTGTATGTCCCCCACACGAGGCCAGTTTATGAAACATACTCAGGCAGAAGAAATAGTCAGGAGATAGTGGCTGTATTTTCCTCTTCAGATGAGAAGAGCTCTGAGGCTGCGCTGGGTGAAGGGCTCATCTATGCTAGGTCACACAGTGTGCAAATAGATGTGTTTGGTAAACTCACAAGCAGGACAGGGGGGTGATAGTCTCCTTCTATTGTTTCGCACTGGCAACCAGCATTTCAGGCCTTCTGCCTTTGATAGCAGCCAGAGGTTTCAGTCCCTGATTAACCCATCCTCTATTATTCTCAAGACTCCTTCTAAAACCATCTGACTTGGTGATCATTACTTCTGATGGCAGCACTTGCTATAGCTTAAAAATGTATTGTAAGAAGCTAAACCTGAAAATCTAGTTCAGGGTCATATCAATGGTAAATCATCTCAATTTCTTCCAAAACCCAATCCATTGTTTCAGTTCAGCCCTCAAAGCATCCTTTACTTCTCTGTTCCTCAAACAGTATATGAATGGGATCAAAAGAGGAGCTATGATAGTATTCAAAACAGCCACTATTTTGTTGAACTCTAATTTGCTGGTGCCTTTTGGCTTGACGTACATGAAAATACAACTGCTGTAAATGAGGGAGACCACAGTCATGTGAGAAGCACAGGTGGAGAAGGTCTTCTTCCTCCCTGTAGTGGATGGGATGCGCAGAATTGTGGAAATGATTTTGACATAAGACACAATGTTGACACTTAAGGTCCCAAGCAGAGAGAGTATGGCAACCCCAAAATCAATCAGTTCTACGAGCCTGGTATCACCACATGCTAGTTTGAGTAGTGGTCCAGAGTCACAATAGAAATGATTGATAATGTTAGGACCACAAAATGGTATCGGAAGTGAAACGATGGATGGAACTAGAATTAGCCATAAACCCCCAGCCCAGCAAGAAAATACCAGTAATGAACAGGTTCGTCCATTCATGATGGTTGAGTAGTGAAGAGGGTTACAGATTGCTACGTATCGGTCAACAGACATTGCAGCCAGTAGAAGGAACTCAGTGACCCCAAAGACAAAACAAAGGAAACTCTGTATTTTGCAACCAGCTACAGAGATGCTCTTATTGCCAGTGGCTATGTTGGCCAATGTTTTGGGAATGATGTTACTTGTATACCCAATCTCCACCCATGCCACGTGTCGGAGGAAGAAATACATTGGGCTATGGAGTTGGGCGTTCAGCAATGTGATAATAATAATCAGCATGTTTCCAATTAATGTCAAAAGATAAATCCCAAACAGGAGGAGAAAAAGGATAACTTCAAATTGATGGTTGTCAGTCAACCCCAACAGTATGAATTCCTTCACTGTGGTGCTGTTTGCCATTAGCTCATTCCTAAAAATACAGTGAAAAGATAAGAGATTATTCCTTGGCTTCATTTTTGTTTCAGTCACACATTTCATCTGAATGCCATTTCACCAGCTTTGATTCACTGTAGTGAAATCAAACGGATGGTCACTGATATAAATAAGACAAGGTGGTTTGAATCAGACCAAAGTACTTTTAGTCACCAGTGTAAAAGAAGCTAAGAAGCCACACCATATTCTCCCCTGTCCAAAATGATTCATACATGTAGTCATGCATGGTTAATGTTACTGATTATTTTATTTTTCTCAATGCTAACTCGACCTGACCTGAGATGGCTCCACATTTCCTTTCAGTTTGAAGAAAATTCACATAGAGATTTCAGTTTTCTCACAGAAATTCATAGACTTCTCTTAATATTGAACAGGAAGCAATTCCAAAAACATAGCCTTCAACCACTTCTCACTCTACCAGTTACTTGACAGGACACAAGTGTAGCATTTCTATGGGGGAAAAGCCTTACAGTATTTTAAGTCTACTATAATGGCCAGTGAATATTGAGTAGCCTTTCACCTATATAACTGTGATAAGTAGCAATTTCTACTCATCATGGCTTTCAAATTGATAACGTTCCAAAGATCTGAAGAAAAGGCGATCCAATCATTGTTTTCAATGTTGCTACATTCACACAACGTAGCTGGGTGGCTCAGCAGCTACTCTGGGTTTAAGACTTATCCTGCTGCACCAGCAGAAAAGGATCAGTCTCAGCTGAAAAGGAATAATTCTTGATAGTTTCCTTGAACAGGCTGACACTTCCAGCCACTATTTTTGGTACTTTTGAACAAGGGAAAAATATGGAAAAAAATATAAGAAAAAGAATGTGTGTGGCCAGATTGGAAATGTCTGTACTATAGATTGATCAGTTGATTATGTGTCATCAAGCCATTTTCAACTCCAAGCAACCACACAGATAGATTTTGTCCATGATGGTCTGTCCCTAACCTAGTCCCTCAACTCTTCCAACTGAGCCCATCCACCTTGCTTCTGGTCGTCCTCTTCTTCTCTTTCCTTCCACCCTTCCCAGAATTAGATCCTTCTCTGGGTCTTCACATAATATGTCGCTCCTTTGTTTCCTTTCTTCCCTATGGATCTCCTTTCTCGTGTCTGCAAGGAGATTCAAAGTAACGGAGATAATGTACCTACAGTGACCCCAGTATTTGCAGAGCGACTCTATGACAATACCTTCATGCTGGTTAACCCCTTCCTAGCATTTTGCCATGAGGACAAAGAGGGGAGATGAATTCAACACAACACTAATCCAGAGTAATTTCAGACTAATGAAATCGCCAACAAAGTACGCATAATCCAGATATGTTGGTCATGCAAGTACAACCCATGTGCTTACAAACTCTGATCCAAAGAAACTTGATTCAGAAGTAACTTGTCATATTAGAAATCCTTTACTTAAGGATTAACACACATTAATTAATTAATTAATTAATTAATTAATTAATTAATGATTTACACACATTAGATATCCTCTATTTAATCTACCAATCTGGAACTCTGCAACAGTTTCTTGGTTTTACAGAGCAGAATTAAGGCTCGATACTCTTGACTCAAACTTTAAAACATTTGTAAAATGCTGACCATTTGCAGTTTACATTAAAAATATTCATGCCATTTTCATGAACCCTGTGCTATGCCATCATCTTCTTTCTGCCAGTGAAACTGTCTTGTAGTTTATTAGACTAGGTTGGATAGGTTACGAATCAGAAAGAAGGCAAAAACATCTGTCAAAGTTTTAACCCCTAATTCAAATTCTGGGAAACATAATCTTCACCATCCAGAATGCCTTTGAGAAGATTCTTGGCTTAATAACATAACCTGGGCAATTTTGCTGCATCTGTACATACCTTCCATATCGTTTCACAGCAGTGAACGTAGAAGTAAGCTCTTATAAGCAGTGGGGCTAGTTACTGTTTTGAAGCATATGGTGCAAGAGGTGTTAGATATTTCCCTGTGAAGATACCCCAAGGAATTCTCAAGGAAAAAAGAAATGTACTGTGAATTGCAGGAAATGTCTATCACGCATTCTCTCTCCGCTTCCTCTACTGATGTAGAATCCAAACACTGAGACCATCGCAGTGCACATTTTCCCCATGTATTGTGCTTCATATTGGCCTCAATCATGCAATACACCACCCTTGGTCTGCAATACACCTAGTTTTGTGTTTTTCTTTTGTGTTAACATGTGTGAACTCTACCTGTGTGATTTGTACACCATGGTTCATTTTGGAGTATTTTGTGTGAGGTTAGACAATTATAACTTTCCAACATTCTATCTTCATCCAAGATAAGTCGAAAGTTCTATTTTATTGAAACTGTCCAAGAGAATTGGACATACCAAGCCTATTTGATGTCTACCATTTTAAATGAATTTTGCACATGTAAACAACTTCTCCTTCTCCTTCTCCTTCTCCTTCTCCTTCTCCTTCTCCTTCTCCTTCTCCTTCTCCTTCTCCTTCTCCTTCTTCCCCTCCTCCTCCTCCTCCCTCCTCCTCCCTCATTCTATCATCTTCCCTTCCCTTCCCTTCCCTTCCCTTCCCTTCCCTTCCCTTCCCTTCCCTTCCCTTCCCTTCCCTTCCCTTCCCTTCCCTTCCCTTCCCTTCCCTTCCCTTCCCTTCCTTCCTTCCTTCCTTCCTTCCTTCCTTCCTTCCTTCCTTCCTTCCTTCCTTCCTTCCTTCCTTTCTTTCTTTCTTTCTTTCTTTCTTTCTTTCTTTCTTTCTTTCTTTCTCTTTCTTTCGTTTCTTGGTTGGTTTTTCTTGTTTGTTTTTTGGAGGATCTATCTGAAAAACAAATAGTGTGAAACTTTGGCTACTAGCAACTCATTTCAAATTAGTGATGGATTTAAAAAAAAAATCTTTTAAATTTATTGATATGTAATAACAATGATAATCCTTTAAAATAACATTAATTTTTTAATTATTAATTTTAATTGAATAATTTTATACAATAATAAAAACAATATAAATTTAAGAAAAAACAGTAAAGAACAGTAGTGAAAAGATAAAGAAAGGAAAAAGAAAGAAAGAAAGAAAGAAAGAAAGAAAGAAAGAAAGAAAGAAAGAAAGAAAGAAAAAAGAAATGAAATGAAATGAAATGAAATGAAATGAAATGAAAAAGATGCAAGGAAGTGGTTTCTGATCTTCTTTACAACAGTTACAAACAGATTTATTCTCTCTCCTCCCTCTGGTGTGAAATTCTTATTCAATGGATTTGCTTCCTTCCAAAGTTGTAGATGGACAATCAACAAGAAAGCACAATGACTGGGAAAACTGTTAAACTGATATTACAGAAAGCAACATTTATTAGACAGATGAGGAAGCAGTTGTTAGACAAAGCGAACAGTAAAACAGATTGGAGTGGAAAGGAGAGAGATCTTCTTCTCACAGTGTCCTGTTTGCTTCTTATCTAATTGTTGTCAAAACAACAACAACATATCCATGTCTGTAATGGTTCCCTATATGTTCCTTCTGCTGTAATTTCCATCCTAATTAAAGAGGAAAACAGCTCCAGGTTCCTTCTCTGACTAGCCTTTTGATCCAACCTGGAGTATATAGAGATGGTCTTGTACTGAGAGTTGCAAACCATAGCAAGCAAATTAATGGAAGGGAGGGAGGGCCAGCCCGCCATCTTTCTCCAATATGTCAAAAAAAAAAAAATTGGACAATTGTAGGTAGGTCTTGGGAAATAACATGGCATGGTCAAAAAGCAAGAAATCACACAAGTTGGTTTGAACGAGTCAGTGAATTCAAACTAGTCAGGATTGATGGCATTTTCTAGTGCTTTATGCCTTCACTTTGGATTCCTTCATATATTCACCTTCATCTTTTAGGATCATTTCCTGGTGATTTCTGGTGACCATGCTCCAATTCTGTTCTTCTTGCTTAGGATAAAGTGGTAAGAACAATCCCCATGTTCATTGCAACTGACACCACAAGTAAATAAAAAGAAAGGGCCATATTATACTGTATTAAATTTGGCACAAATGGGGCCAGTTTATGATATATGTGAAGATGGAAGGAAGAGTCAGCAGACAAAAGCCCACTTCAACAATCAGGTCAATGGCTGTATGTTCTGCTTCAGAAGATAAGAACTTTGAGGCTGCATTTGGTGAAGACTCATTGAATCGTGCATGCTAGGACACACAGTGTGTAACCAGATGTGCTTGGTAAACTCACAACCAGGACAGGGGGGTGATTGTCTCCTTCTATTATTCTTCACCAGCAACCAGTATTTCAGGAATTCTGCCTTTGAGAGCAATCAGACCTTTCAATCCCCGATCACCTTATCCACTATGTATCCTCAAGTCCTCTTTTAAAGCCAGCTCATTTGGTGATCAGGGAAGATAGGTTCAATGCATAATTAACTGAGGGCTGCTTTGGACTAATTAAATCTCTGATAAAGTATTCTTACTCATCGCCTAGATATGTTGGTTGTGCAGATACAACCTGTATGCTTATAAACTCTGATCAAAAGAAACTTAATTCAGAAGTAAGTTGAAAGAGTTCGGTAGGGTGCATTCCCATGTAATGAGTTACAGTGACAGAATTGCAAAATATGAGGAAAAGCCAAGAAGGTGAAAAGTTAGAACAAGAGAGGTCCATCTCTCGTTCCTTTGCAAGAGTACAAAATTATTCTTTCACTGGGATTTTCTGGGATCTATTTTAGAGTTCCTACTCTAAGCTAGAGGAGAAGGTGATGGTTCTCTCATCCACATATCGACTATTTAGATTTGGCTGAGAATAGTCAGATCAACAAAGGTTGGCTAACTGTTTCCAATGGTTTCCTTCTCACGAGATACATTTCTCCTTCCACAAGTAGTCTTGGAAAGCCTCCCTGACCTTCTCATTCCTTAGAGTGTAATAAAAGGATTCAGTAATGGGGTAACCACAGCAGTAAGAACTGCCACTGCTTTCTGGACATCCCAAGACCAACCCTCACTAGGCAAAGAGTACATGAAGATGGTGCTGCCATAGGAAGCAATTGTGAGATGAGAGACTCAGGCTTCCAGAACCAGGAAAGTGTCTACATCATTGCAGGAAAACTTTACCATTGGAGCCTAGTCAGAGAAGAAATGATAAATTATTTCTTAGAGGCCTAGAAGGACAGTTGGCACAAGAGAAAAATTGGCCCCAAAGTGCTAATGAAAGCACCAGTCCAGCAGCCCAACCTCAAACTCATACAAACACAGCAGTTCAGGATCATGGCATAGCCCAGTGGGTGACAAACAGCAAAGGCCATCAGGGCAATCAGGACGATTTCATAGGTACCAAGGAAGGAATAAGAACAGCACTGAAAGAAAGGGATAGTTTTGTTCAAGGAAACCAGGGTCGCCAGCATCTTGGGAATGACTACAAGGACAAAGAAGGTCTCCAAACAGTTTCTGCAGAGGAAGAAGTACCTTCTTAAGAGTGCAGTAATATGCACTACAGTATAAATTCCATCAAATATTGTAAGATCTGTTTCTGGAGAGCTTTTACAATCTAGTGCGGAAGAATGGAAGTAGGTAGATCCTATTTTCACTCCACATCCTAAACTTTCAGCAGAAAGATCTCGTGTGTGAACTTCCAATTCACTACTGTTTAGACTGGCATTCTGTTGGCTGTGCCTACACAAAGGATAATTATTTCTCTATAACACGAACTTCAAACCCTTAGCAGTTGATTAATTCCGAGGCTACAAAACCTTTTCTTCACAATCAGATAAACAGAACATTTAAAAAAATCTAATTTGAGATATTTCCTTGGAGATGTATCACTGCCTTAATAGGTTTCCGAGGGACTAAAATCTATAAATTAATGTATTAATCTTGATGGCTTGAAACTTTAATGACATTGGGCCTGAGAGGCAATTTTTCCTAGCTTGCAGTGCATAATTTCAGCCCCATAACAGCAACAAAACATAAACACACACACAAATGAATGAGGGTCAATTGAGCAAGAATGCTAAAACCCATCGTAACATAAGAAGACACCAAGGGAAGAAATTATTTCACCTGATGTGGTAAAGAGAAGGAAGATAGAGCCAGGCATATTTCTGTAGGGAGGAATTTCCATGGACACTCTTCTTTGACCCAAAAGCCCAGTTATGGCCTTCCGAGATCTGATGTAGAAGTCAGGGATCCTAGTCCTAAACCAAATAATTCCTGATAAATAGAGTGTCCGGAAAGAATAGGGAGCCGATGAGATCAGTTTGTATACAAGGGGTTCAGGATCTTCTCTTTCTCCATGTTGGTTTAAGATGCAAACCAGAGAAGCATTTTGGAGTTACTGTTTTCATCTTCTCTCTAAAGCAAACATTTTAATCTCCTGAAATTCAAATATACATATCTAGAATATGAACAGAACATCAATACTGGGATACTGGCCATATACACTTCCTCAATAAATAAATAATTAATACATTTTAAAAATCCATGTTAATATTATATAAGTAAGAAAGAAAAAATAGAAGATAACAGGTCAGAACTATATATCTCAATAATCAATCATTACCTATCATCATGATCATGATCATGATTATCACCATCACTTTAATAATGCAGTAGACCATAACTTGGCAAAGTGTTTAATAATAGGTTATCTAAAACATCCCATTTCTGAGCCATTATTGATTTAGCAGCCAGGACTAAGAATACAATAAGCTGCTTTTTGTTCAGTTTCATGTTTTAGCATGTGGTGGAATACATTTAAGTTGCATTCTGAACTTCAGATGGCCAAACAGTCATTTTGGCCTAAAGTAGACCTTCTCGGGTTAATATATGCAACCACATTGCCAGAAAACATCTAACACTGAAATATCCAAAGCACTGTTTCTACTTATTCTAGAGTAAAAAACCAGAAGGTTGGAGTGCATGCTTGTGCTCAGATGCCCTCTGCTGACTTCTTGCAGGGTCTCCGCACTATTCCAGAAGTGACAGACCGCTACTTTTCCAGAATGTATTTTTGACTCCACCCTTGGGGATTCCCTGGTTATTCCTCAACAACTTACCAGGTCTGAACCTACTTCACTTCACATCCCAAACAAGGTCACCTAGGTGTGCTCACACTTGCTGGTCTACCAAAGGCTTGTTTCTAAAATGTGTAACACTGCAGACTGCCTTTCTAGCAGAAGCCTGTAGAGGACACTCAATCATAAGAAGGTTTCCTACATGATGGACGATTATTCCTAAAGGATGCAATTAAAATGACATTCAGCCATCTCGATTCTTGGATATATCAATCCAAACCAAGCCTCAGCTTTCATTCTGTAAAAAGGATAAAGGCAGGATATCCAGCCGATAAGATCAGGGGATGCCAAGCCAACCAGGCAGGAACCAAACAGAAAGTACATTTAATTTTTCACTCTATTCTTGACTTTTCACTGAGATCATCAAAATGCAGGTGGCTGAAAATGAGGACATAAAAAGGAAAAATGAATGAAGTCTACTGCCATCAACACTTTCAGCTAGGTAAATAACTAAAAAAACTGTACCTTTCAAGCAGCGTGTAAAAACAGCGTATATCTTGGGAAGTTGAATTTTAAACGATGATATGAATCTGTTGTGTCAGAATATACCTCCGAAAAGAACAAATCTACAGGTTATGTAGATTTCCTATGGATGTGGGGGAAAACATGGGGGGGGGGAAATGATACATCAGCTATGCATTTTTGGATTGTTTTTTAAAACAACATAATTTACTGGGAATTGTGATCACAGTTATTTATTTATTTATTTATTTTATTCATGCAACTTATGCAATTTATTTAGCCACCCATCCCACCAGCAAGTGTGTATGGGGGGAGCTCAACAAGGCTAAAACAATCAATAGCTACATTAAAAGAGATAAAACCAATGAAAACAAAAATATTTATTTATTGAAACAATTTATGTAGCTGCCCACCTCACCAGCAAGCGACCCTGGACAGCGTTGCATCATATGGGAAAGCATGTCAAGACCTGGGCTAAAAACTGCAGAGAAATTGATGTCCTTCATGTTCTAAAGGTGGCCAGTAATAAGCTTATATGCTGATACCATCCTGATGTCTGACAAGACCATTCAAACTCACGTTGACCATGGAACTGAGTTCTCCCAACATCACAGAGGAGGTGACGGAGTTCATCTTAGTTGGTTTCCAACTTTCTAAGCCCTTGGAATGTTTCCTTTTTGGGGTGCTCCTGATTGTTTTTCTGCTCACGCTAACTGGGAACCTCACCATCATTGCACTGGTATGCCCTGATCAGCGTCTCCAAACCCCTATGTACTTCTTCCTCTGCAACTTCTCTCTTGTGGAGACCTTCTTCGTCCTGACAATCAGCCCAAAGATGCTAGTAAGCCTGATTTCTTTGGACAAAGCAATTTCCTTTTGGGGATGTATGGCCCAATGCTACTTCTACTTCTCCTTTGGTACCTGTGAGAGCAGTCTGATTGCCGTGATGGCGTTTGATCGCTATGTTGCTATCTGCTACCCACTGCGCTACACCATCATCATGAGCAAACATCTCTGCGTCTTCTTGGTGCTAGGCTGCTGGATTGGGGCATTCCTTCTCCTCTTTGTTCCGATGTCCTTCCTTTTCCATCTCTCCTTCTGTGGCTCTAATCTCATTGACCATTTTTTCTGTGATTATGCCCTAATTATAAAGCTTTCCTGCAGCAAGAATGTGCATTTCCTCTTGGACTTTGAGACATTTCTCTCCTCAGTGGTAATGTTCACCTCCTTATCTGTCAATGGGTTCTCATATCTCTACATTATTTCCACCATCCTACGGATGCACTCCACCAAAGGTCAAAAGAAAACCTTTTCCACCTGTGCTTCTCACATTATAGTAGCTAGCATTTTCTATGGCAGCTCAATCTTCATGTACTCGATACCCAGCAAAGGACGTTCACGAGGTGTCCAAAAAGCAATTGCAGTTGTCACTGGCATTATTACCCCTTTACTGAATCCTTTTATTTATACTCTGAGAAATGAGAAAGTCAAGGAGGTCTTCAAGGACTGTCTGAGGAACTCATTTCCACATTGAGAAGAATAGCATGATTTGAATTCATCTGCATTTAGCGATTTTCATCTTTGTGCCTAGGGTTGCCCAACTTGATTGAAAAGTATTTTGTGTGTCCATAGTATATATGCAAATGGATTTGCATTTTAGGTACGGCAATTTATCTGCATTTTTATATGGAATAGGAATTAATTTTTTTCATATATATGTATCCCATATTTTGGCATTCAAAATGTCCTAATGACATTGCCACCTTCTCTATGAATGGCAACTGAGCAACAATGTAAGAAATAAGGAAGTAAAAATAGACTTTGTCTGACATCAACGGGAAGCACTTTGCTGTGAGAGATTAGTTTTCCCAGCCCTTCCTTCCTTCCTGGGTGTGCAGAGAAGTTTTGGAATATCCAGAGGTGGTATGAAGCATCTGTTCTGCTTCTGGTACCACATCCAGCATGGTAGAACCCTTTTGATTCTGATTCTATAACAGAATCAGAATATAATTAAATATAATTAATTATATTTATATTATTAATTCATATTATTAATTTAAATTTAATTAAATATAAACTAGATATTTATATCTAGTTACAAACATTAAGTGCAACTGAATTCACATGGACTTCAATGGAAGCTGAAAGATTTTGGATTGCATACGGAGGTCGTCACAATATCCAGAAATACACTATCTGTAAAAACCTTCATAAAGCTGGTTCCAGCTCTAAGACTCAGAATTGAGGAAGTCAAATCAAGGGGACGGAAGGAATGACTCACATCCATTAATGTCAGTGGGTCTGGTCTAAAGCTTTAATGAAGTCTGGTCATTGGTGTGTTTTACTAAAATGACTATGCAAAGACTTTCATGGCACTATATCCTTATTCATTTATTTGTTTGTTTGTTTGTTTGTTTGTTTGTTTATTTATTTATTTATTTATTTTTGTCAATGAGAGAAAAGTGGGATAATTGATCTTGTACATTTTCGTTATTGACTCGTTTCAGTACTGGAAATTTTAGGACGGCCAAGTTAAAAAATGGGGCATATTTTGAATTTGGGAAGGGTCAAAAACATAAGATTTGGATGCAAGAGACTTTTCAACTTCCACCACACTCCCAAAGCAGAAATCTGATCTGTATCAATGTCTTCCTATTGCTTGCAATGGAATAAATCTCCTTAGAAGAGAAGGAGGGGAAAAATACCTATCCGCTTGCTGGCCTGTAGCCAGGCCTGCCTGGACAGCACTGAAATTGAATTGTTCCACTCACTGAGTAGATTATTGCTGCGAGAAAGACAGCCATAATATTAGACTGCAAAGGAGTTGTCACTATGTTATGTTCAAACTGGTCTCGGGTAATAATAATAAAAAAACATTAAAATTTATTGTATTAAAAATGTATTTTACATGATCCTGTATTAAATAAATGATCTCCTGTATTTAAAAAAATGCAAAGTGCAATAGAATATGATTAGCAAAAATGTGTGTTGGTTGTAGATACTCACGATGCATTCAGAACTTCAGATGGCCAGACAGGCATTGAGGCCCAAAGAAGATCTTCTCACAATGTTAATATATGGAACCATATTTCCGGAACAGATCTGAGAGAAACAGATCCAGAGCACTGTTTCTATTTATTCCAGAGTAGGAAACCAGAAGTTTGGTTTGTTGCAAAGTCACAAAGTCCTAATTCCTGATATAAGAAGAATGTTTGTGGGGAGAGTTCTTTGAAGGTCAGTTGAGTTCCAACCATATTGCCTAGAAATAATGTGGTATTATGTCTGGATTCTATGTTAAACAAGTTCATTCATCCAGTGATGGGGCTCACACATCCTACTATGATATTGTTTGTTCAACTCTTGTTTATTAAATAACCACAAGGGTGGCAACATTTTGCCTGCTGAACAATGGCTTCTTAAATAAAGATGACCAGAAATAAATTATTTTATGGTTTTAAAAATCACTCCAAAAATACGTGATCTATCACTTTTTTCCATATTTCTCCCAAACAAGCATTTTCTTAGAATATCTAGTAACTTGGACATTTTTTTTTCCCTCGGTAATTATCTTTATCTTTTGACCTGTTCCCCATCTTCTTTTCCAAATTCCACTTCCCAAACCTAATGCTCATTTTACGCACTGCTTCGGTTTTTATCTACCTGAAAGAGTCGATGGCGGTTGCCTTCATTCATTGATGCTGTTTGTGCCACCAACTTGAGCCGGCTGCATTTTCATGATCTTCTCAGTGAAATATCAAGAACGTGGAGAAAATGAGACAGGCTCCCCATGCCTCACCTTGGCTTGTAGATTTCTCTTGCCTCTGTTGACTGCATTGGTTGGATATCCTGCCTCCATCCTGCTTACAAAATGAAGGCTGAGCTCTGCTTGGTTTATACTGAGATATCCGAAGATGAGGTAGGCTGAACTGGCTTTAACAGCATCTTTTGGGAATGATTCTGCATGGTTGGGAGAAGTTCTTGTGATCAGATGTCCCTGTAGTATCTCAGCACCATTCCAGAACTGGCACACCACTGCTTTTTCCAGAATGCATTTTTGACTTTGCCCTTGGGGATTCCCTGGTTGTCCCCAACAACTTACCAGGTGTGACCCCACTTCATTTCACACCCCAGACATGGTCAGCCAGGTGCTCACGCTTGCTGGCCCAGTGAAGGCATGTTTTTACAATATGTAACACTCCAGACTGCCTTTCTAGCAGAAGCCAGCAGAGGGCGCCCAATCATAAGAAGGTCTCCTACTTGATGGACAATTATTCCTAAAGGATGCAATTAAAGTTGACATTCAGCCAACTTGATCCTTGGATATATCAATATACACCAAGCCTCAGATTTCATTCTGTAAAGGGGATAAAGGCAGGATATCCAGCCGATAAGATCAGGGGATGCCAAGCCAACCAGGCAGGAACCAAACAGAAAGTACATTTAATTTTTCTCTCTATTCTTGACTTTTCACTGAGAAGATCATCAAAATGCAGGTGGCTGAAAATGAGAACATCAACAGTAAAAATGAATGAAGTCTACTGAGGTCAACACTATCAGCTAAGTAGACAATGAAAAAACAGTGTACCTTTGAAGCAGTGTTTAAAATCAGCATATATTTGGGGAAGTTGAATCTGAAACCCATGATCAGAATCTCTTGTGCTGAAAAATAAGGACAATTACCTAAGAAAAGAAATATATATATAATGGCTATGTAGATTTCCTAAGAAAACAGTTCTTTGGGGGAAAGTACGGGGAAAAAATGATACATCGGCTATCCATTTTTGGACTGTGTTTTAAAACAATATAATTTACTTGAAACTGTCATCATATTTATTTATTTATTTATTTATTTATTTATTTATTTATTTATTTATACAATTTACATAGCTACCAACCTCACCAGCTAGCAACTCCGGGCGGTGTTCCATCATATAGAAAAGCATGTCAAGACATGGGCTAAAAATTGCACAGAAATTGATCTCCTTCATGTTCTAAAGGGGGTCAGTTACAAGCTTATATGCTGAAACCATCTTGACTTCTGACAATTTGTTCTGAACTTTCCATGGGGATGATATTGAAATTACAGGAATTGATGCTACAAGACCCTTCAAACTCACGTTGGCCATGGAACTGAGTTCTCCCAACATAACAGAGGAGGTGACGGAGTTCATCTTAGTTGGTTTCCAACTTTCTAAGCCCTTGGAATGTTTCCTTTTTGGGGTGCTCCTGATTGTTTTTCTGCTCACGCTAACTGGGAACCTCACCATCATTGCACTGGTATGCCTTGATCAGCGTCTCCAAACCCCTATGTACTTCTTCCTCTGCAACTTCTCTCTTGTGGAGACCTTCTTCGTCCTGACAATCAGCCCAAAGATGCTAGTAAGCCTGATTTCTTTGGACAAAGCGATTTCCTTTTGGGGATGTATGGCCCAATGCTATTTCTACTTCTCCTTTGGTACCTGTGAGAGCAGTCTGATTGCCGTGATGGCGTTTGATCGCTATGTTGCTATCTGCTACCCACTGCGCTACACCACCATCATGAGCAAACATCTCTGCGTCTTCTTGGTGCTAGGCTGCTGGATTGGGGCATTCCTTCTCCTCTTTGTTTCGATGTCCTTCCTTTTCCATCTCTCCTTCTGTGGCTCTAATCTCATTGACCATTTTTTCTGTGATTACGCCCTAATTATAAAGCTTTCCTGCAGCAAGAATGTGCATTTCCTCTTGGACTTTGAGACATTTCTCTCCTCACTGTTGATGCTCAGCTCCTTATCTGTCAATGGGTTCTCATATCTCTACATTATTTCCACCATCCTACGGATGGACTCCACCAAAGGTCGAAAGAAAACCTTTTCCACCCGTGCTTCTCACGTTACAGTAGCTAGCATCTTCTATGGCAGCTCAATCTTCATGTACTCAATACCCAGCAAAGGACGTTCACGAGATGTCCAAAAAGCAGTGGCAGTTCTCACCGCTGTTATTACCCCATTATTGAATCCTTTTATTTATACTCTGAGAAATGAGAACGTCAAGGAGGTCTTCAAGGACTGTCTGAGGAACTCATTTCCATATTGAGAAGAATAGCGCGATTTGCATCCATCTGCGTTTAGTGGCTTTCATCTTTCTGCCTAGAGTTGTCCAAATTGATTGAAAATATTTTGTGTGTCCATAGTATATGGATCTGCATTTTAGATATGGCAATTTGTCTGCATTTTTATATGGAATAGTTATTAATTTATTTCATATATATGTATCCCATATTTTGGCATTCAGACTGTCTAACAACTCTTTCCTCATCTGTCTAATAGATGGACACTCTTGTTGCTTTCTGTAATATCAATTTAACAGTTTTCCCAGTCATTGTGCTTTCTTGTTGATTGTCCATCTACAACTTTGGAAGGAAGCAAATCTATTGAATAAGAATTTCACACCAGAGGGAGGAGAGAGAATAAATTTATTTGTAACTGTTGTAAAGAAGATCAGAAGCCACTTGTTTATACTTTTTTCTCTTTCTTTCTTTTCCTTTCCTTTATTTTTTCACTACTGTTCTTTACTCTTTTTTCTTACATTTGTTTTGCTTTTTATTTATTTGTGTTTTATATTCTTCAGTGAAAATTAATAATTGAAAAAAGAATTCACCCCATCAAGTGGCTGCAGATTCCCCTTTCCTTGTGTCTCCTCACATACCTTTTGACTGAACACTCTACCATTCTCACTCTATTATAAGCTACTAATATTATTTTAATGGATTACCATTTCTGTTACATATCAATAACTAAAGTTAAAAGATTTTTTTTAAAATCTATCACTAATTTTGAAATGAGTTCATGGTAGCCAAAGTTTCACACTATTTGTTTTTCAGATAGCTCTTCCAAAAAACAAACAAGAAAAACCAACCAAGAAACAAAAGAAGGAAAGGAAAGGAAAGGAAAGGAAAGGAAAGGAAAGGAAAGGAAAGGAAAGGAAAGGAAAGGAAAGGAAAGGAAAGGAAAGGAAAGGAAAGGAAAGGAAAGGAAAGGAAAGGAAAGGAAAGGTGGTAGAATGAGGGGGGAGGAGGAGGAGGAGGAGGAGGAGGAAGAGGAGGAGAGGAAGTTTACATGTGCAAAACTCATCTAAAATGGTAGAAATCAAATAGGCTTGGTGTGTCCAAGGAAAGTGTTGCAATATATCCTCTTTTTAACAGAATTGAAATTTCCACCTGGGCAATGAATTCAAATAGAAGGTTGGAAAATTGTAATTCTCTAACCTCACCCAAAATACTCCAAAAATAAAACATGGTGTACAAATCACACAGGTTGAGTTCACACAAAAGAAAACCACAAAACTAGGTGTATTGCAAACAAAGGGTGGTGTATTGCATGATTGAGGCCAATATGAAGCACAATACATGGGGAAAATGTGCACCACGATGTTCTCAGTGTTTGGATTCTACATCAGTAGAGGAAGCGGAGAGAGAATGCGTGATAGACATTTCCTGCAATTCACAGTACATTTCTTTTTTCCTTGAGAATTCCTTGGGGTATCTTCACAGGGAAATATCTAACACCTCTTGCACCATATGCTTCAAAACAGTAACTAGCCCCACTGCTTATAAGAGCTTACTTCTACGTTCACTGCTGTGAAAAAACATGGAAGGTATGTACAGATGCAGCAAAACTGCCCAGGTTACGTTATTAAACCAAGAATCTTCTCAAAGGCATTCTGGATGGTGAAGATTATGTTTCCCAGAATTTGAATTAGGGGGTAAAACTTTGATAGATGTTTTTGCCTTCTTTCTGATTCGTAACATATTCAACCTAGTCTAATAAACTACAAGACAGTTTCACTGGCAGAAAGAAGATGATGACATAGCACAGGGTTCATGAAAATGGCATGAATAGTTTTAATGTAAACTGCAAATGGTCAGCATTTTACAAATGTTTTAATGTTTGAGTCAAGAGTATCGAGCCTTAATATTGCTCTGTGAAACCAAGTAACTGTTGCAGAGTTCCAGATTGGTAGATTAAATAGAGGATATCTAATGTGTGTAAATCATTAATTAATTAATTAATTAATTAATTAATGTGTGTTAATCCTTAAGTAAAGGATTTCTAATATGACAACTTACTTCTGAATCAGGTTTCTTTTAAACATAGTTTATAACCACGTGGGTTGTACATGCATGACCAATATATCTGGATTATGCATACTTTGTTGGAGATTTCATTAGTCCGAAATTACTCTGGATTAGCGTTGTGTTGAATTCATCTCCGCTCTTTCTCCTCATGGCAAGATGCTAGGGAGGGGTTAACCAGCATGAAGGTATTGTCATAGAGTGGGTCTGCAAATATTGGGGTCACTCTAGGTACATTATCTCCGTTACTTTGAATCCCCTTGCAGACACGAGAAAGGAGATCCATAGGGAAGAAGGGAAACAAAGGAGCGACATATTATGTGAAGACCTGGAGAAGGATCTAACGCTGGGAAAGGTGGAAGGAAAGAGAAGAAGAGGACGACCAGAAGCAAGGTGGATGGGCTCAATTGGAAGAGTTGAGGGACTAGGTTAGGGACAGACCATCATGGACAAAATCTATCTATGTGGTTGCTTGGAGTTGAAAATGGCTTGATGGCACAGAATCAACCGATCAATCTATAGTACAGACATTTCCAATCTGGCCACACAGATTCTTTTTCTTATATTTTTTTCCATATTTTTCCCTTGTTCAAAAGTACCAAAAATAGTGGCTGGAAGTGTCAGCCTGTTCAAGGAAGGTATCAAGAATTATTCTTTTTCAACTGAGACTGATCCTTTTCTGCTGGTGCAGCAGGATAAGTCTTAAACCCAGAGTAGCTGCTGAGCCACCCAGCTACGTTGTGTGAATGTAGCAACATTGAAAACAATGATTGGATCGCCTTTTCTTCAGATCTTTGGAACGTTATCAATTTGAAAGCCATGATGAGTAGAAATTGCTACTTATCACAGTTATATAGGTGAAAGGCTACTCAATATTCACTGGCCATTATTGTAGACTTAAAATACTGTAAGGCTTTTCCCCCATAGAAATGCTACACTTGTGTCCTGTCAAATAACTGGTAGAGTGAGAAATGGTTGAAGGATATGTTTTTGGAATTGCTTTCCTATTCAATATTAAGAAAAGTCTATGAATTTCTGTGAGAAAACTGAAATCTCTATGTCAATTTTCTTCAAACTGAAAGGAAATGTGGAGCCATCTCAGGTCAGGTCGAGTTAGCACTGAGCAAAATAAAATAATCAGTAACATTAACCATGCATGACTACATGTATGAATCATTTTGGACAGGGGAGAATATGGTGTGGCTTCTTAGCTTCTTTTACACTGGTGACTACAAGTACTGTGGTCTGATTAAAACCATCTTGTCTTATTTATATCAGTGAGCATCCATTTGATTTTACTTCAACCAATCAAAGCTAGTGAAATGGTATTCATTTGAAATGTGTGATTGAAACAAAAATGAAGCCATGGAGTAATCTCTCATCTTTTCACTCTATTTTTAGGAATGAGCTAATGGCAAACAGCACCACAGTGAAGGAATTCATACTGTTGGGGTTGACTGACAACCATCAATTTGAAGTTATCCTTTTTCTCCTCCTGTTTGGGATTTATCTTTTGACATTAATTGGAAACATGCTGATTATTATTATCACATTGCTGAACGCCCAACTCCATAGCCCAATGTATTTCTTCCTCCAACACGTAGCATGGGTGGAGATTGTGGGTACAAGTAACATCATTCCCAAAACATTGGCCAACATAGCCACTGGCAATAAGAGCATCTCTGTAGCTGGTTGCAAAATACAGAGTTTCCTTTCTTTTGTCCTTGGGGTCACTGAGTTCCTTCTACTGGCTGCAATGTCTGTTGACCGATACGTAGCAATCTGTAACCCTCTTCACTACTTAACCATCATGAATGGACGAACCTGTTCATTATTGGTACTTTCTTGCTGGGCTGGGGGGTTATGGCTAATTCTAGTTCCATCCATCGTTTCACTTCCGATACCATTTTGTGGTCCTAACATCATCAACCATTTCTATTGTGACTCTGGACCACTACTCAAACTAGCATGTGGTGATACCAGGCTTGTAGAACTGATTGATTTTGTGATTGCCATACTGTCTCTGCTTGGGACCTTAAGTGTCAACATTGTGTCTTATGTCAAAATCATTTCCACAATTCTGCGCATCCCATCAACTACAGGGAGGAAGAAGACCTTCTCCACCTATACTTCTCATATAACTGTGGTCTCCCTCATTTACAGCAGTTGTATTTTCATGTACGTCAAGCCAAAAATCACCAGCAAATTAGAGTTCAACAAAATAGTGGCTGTTTTAAATATTCTCATAGCTCCTCTTTTGATCCCATTCATATACTGTTTGAGGAACAGAGAAGTAAAGGATGCTTTGAGGGCTGAACTGAAACAATGGATTGGGTTTTGGAAGAAATTGAGATGATTTACCATTGATATGACCCTGAACTAGATTTTCAGGTTTAGCTTCTTACAATACATTTTTAAGCTATAGCAAGTGCTGCCCTCAGAAGTAACAATCACCAAGTGAGATGGTTTTAGAAGATGGTCTTGAGAATAATAGAGGATGGGTTAATCAGGGACTGAACCATCTGACTGCTATCAAAGGCAGAATGCCTGAAATGCTGGTTGCTAGTGTGAAACAGTAGAAGGAGGCTATCACCCCCCTGTCCTGCTTGTCAGTTTACCAAACACATCTATTTGCACACTGTGTGACCTAGCATAGATGAGCCCTTCACCCAGCGCAGCCTCAGAGCTCTTCTCATCTGAAGAGGGAAATACAGCCACTATCTCCTGACTATTTCTTCTGCCTGAGTATGTTTCATAAACTGGCCTCGTGTGGGGGACATACACAACACAATTCCTTTAAAAACATATATATTTTTATTAATGTTTATATGTATAAGAAGTAATACAGGACTAAAAAAAACTACAGACAAGAAGAGAGAGAAAGAAAGAGAGACTTCCCCCTCCCTCCCAACAAGTATATGCTTTAACAGGAATTTAACACTTTCTCTATTATTACTAAAAAAAAAACAAACCTGTCCATCCCCTTTCTCATCCCTAAACAATAACCAAATTATAAAAAAAAAAAAAATCAACAATCAATCTAAGCAGCAAAAGCATTAAGAGGGGCAGTAATAATAAAATATATATTTTAAGCTTAAACCAATAAGTCTATTTTGCATTTTAGCTTCTACGTTTTTTCTGAGAAGTGAAACCTAAAAGATCTCTCCCCTTAAACATACAAAAGACCTACAATAATCACATATGTACTTTAAACTAAACCAAGTAAATCCCTTTTACAGGTATAAATCATTGTCTTACAGTCCTGGTCAGAAAAAGAAAATTCAATATTAACAATCCAAGATCAAAACATGAACAATTTAACCTTGATCTGATAAATCCACTTTGAATTCCTTTCTCTTCTTTTTGAAAAGCTCCGTCTTCAGTCTCTTCTGCAAATAAAACCCCAAATAACAGTCTCTAATCATTATCTTCCCACATATTTTCAGAAAAGGTTTCAGAGATTTGGGGCTTCCCTTCTGACGTTTCTTCTGACCTTGACAGCTCAGTCTTATCTTGGGTTATTCCCAGGGCAGATTTTCTTGCAATTAAATCCAAACTCTCTTACTGTATTTTCTTAAACATTTAAAACAGTCATTAAAAGAGCTTTTTCAAATCCATCTAGCCTCTTAATTGTCCCCAATCAAGATTCTTAATACCCTTTCACTGTTTCCAAATGTTAAAATATTTCTTTTTGATCTTTAAATTTACTTTGATCTTCTTTCTCCCAGGATACTTGGAAATTCTCCTGGCGTACAGCAACTAGTCTTTCACGAGGCTTTTAATTGCCACATAAATCACAATTAGGCAGTTTACGATGTTAGTTAAAGGAGGAAGTAAAGGAAATCTAGTGTCCTTCTGAAGGCTCTGCACCACGGCTTGGGCTCAATATCTCCCTAGACTTCCAGAGCGCTCCACCTGCTAGAGATTGCTAGATTGCAATCTCTTCATAGTGAATCTCTGCAAGGAATACCTGTGGGTGATCCTGTCAATCTCGTTTATCTGGAGACAATTCTAAAGAGCGGGACCAAGGCCAGCTCCTCTAATTGCCATGGGTGTTGGCTCCACAAAGAACAGAGCCATGTTCAATTGGTTATTTCTTCCCCAGAAGCCATACGCAACACAATTCCATAAAGTGCTTTGTTTTTAATTAGTGAGAGTGTCAATTATAGGGAACAAGGGGATGGTTTTTGCAGTTTTATCCCAAGCAGAAGAACAGAAGTGGGAATGGGGCTCCGGGGTTATAGAAAATCACTACGACATGATCCTCAGTGATGAAACTGAAGATAAGAGAGAATCCAAGGTGAAGGCATAAAACATGATATCCAGGGCTGGGAAATGTTACCAATGTGGAAATTCTGGCTCATGCCCTTGTTATCTCCCAGATAGACTGCTGCAATGCGCTCTACATGGGGCTACCCTTGAAGAGTATCCGGAAGCTACAGCTGGTCCAGAATGCAGCCGTGCAGGGTATTTTTGGAGCCCCAAGAAGGGCCCATATAACACCGTTGCTCTGCGAGCTGCATTGGGTACCAGTTTGCTTCTGGGTCCAATTCAAGGTGTTGGTTATTGCCTTTAAAGCCCTACATGGCACAGGGCCAGGTTACCTAAGGGACCGCCTCTCCCCTATGACTTCAACCTGTCCCACATGATCACACAGAGAGGGCATGCTTCAGACCCCCTCAGTAAAAGAACTCTGATTAGCGGGGTCCAGAAGGTGGGCGTTCTCTGAGGTAGACCCCGCTCTTTGGAACATTCTGCCCACGGAGGTACGAGTGGCCTCCTCACTCCTGGCCTTCCGCAGGGCCTTGAAGACCTGGTTCTGCCACTTGGCCTGGGGTAGGGTGGGGAGGGAATACTTCAAGCAGGGGGATGGCTAGCCCCATAGTGGCCAGCTGTCCACAGCCTGATTTTCAATCTTCTTGGATCTTCCTTTTTTAATATTGTTTTTAATTCTGGATGTATTATGTGTTTTAGATACAGTCAGGTCCAGAAATACTGGGACATCGACACAATTCTAACATCTTTGGCTCTATACACCACCACAATGGATTTGGAATGAAACAAACACAATGTGCCTTAACTGCAGACTGTCAGCTTTAATTTGAGGGTATGTACATCCAACTCAGGTGAACGGTGTAGGAATTACAACAGTTTGCATATGTGCCTCCCACTTGTTAAGGGACCAAAAGTAATGGGACAATTGGCTTCTCAGCTGTTCCATGGCCAGGTGTGTGATATCCCCTCAGTACCCCAATTACAATGTGCAGATAAAAGGCCCAGAGTTCATTTCAAGTGTGCTATTTGCATGTGGAATCTGTTGCTGTCAGCTCTCAAGATGAGATCCAAAGAGCTGTCACTATCAGTGAAGCAAGCCATCATTAGGCTGAAGAAACAAAACAAACCCATCAGAGAGATAGCAAGAACATTAGGCGTGGCCAAAACAACTGTTTGGAACATTCTCCAAAAGAAGGAACGCACCGGTGAGCTCAGCAGCACCAAAAGACCCAGGAGACAATGGAAAACAAGTGTGGTGGATGACCGAAGAATTCGTTCCCTGGTGAAGAAAACACCCTTCACAACAGTTGGCCAGATCAAGAACACTCTCCAGGAGGTAGGTGTATGTGTATCAAAGTCAACAATCAAAAGAAGACTTCACCAGAGTGAATACAGAGGGTTCACCACAAGATGTAAACCATTGGTGAGCCTCAAAAACAGGAAGGCCAGATTAGAGTTTGCCAAACGACATCTAAAAAAGCCTTCACAGTTCTGGAACAACATCCTATGGACAGATGAGACCAAGATCAACTTGTACCAGAGTGATGGGAAGAGAAGAGTATGGAGAAGGAAAGGAACTGCTCATGATCCTAAGCATACCACCTCATCAGTGAAGCATGGTGGTGGTAGTGTCATGGCGTGGGCATGTATGGCTGCCAATGGAACTGGTTCTCTTGTATTTATTGATGATGTGACTGCTGACAAAAGCAGCAGGATGAATTCTGCAGTGTTTCGGGCAATATTATCTGCTCACATTCAGCCAAATACTGCAGAACTCATTGGATGGCGCTTCACAGTACAGATGGACAATGACCCAAAGCATACTGCAAAAGCAACCAAAGAGTTTTTGAAGGGAAAGAAGTGGAATGTTATGCAATGGCCAAGTCAATCACCTGACCTGAATCCCATTGAGCATGCATTTCACTTGCTGAAGACAAAACTGAAGGGAAAATGCCCCAAGAACAAGCAGGAACTGAAGACAGTTGCAGTAGAGGCCTGGCAGAGCATCACCAGGGATGAAACCCAGCGTCTGGTGATGTCTATGCGTTCCAGACTTCAGGCTGTGATTGACTGCAATGGATTTGCAACCAAGTATTAAAAAGGGAAAATTTGATGTATGATTATTATTCTGTCCCATTACTTTTGGTCCCTTAACAAGTGGGAGGCACATATGCAAACTGTTGTAATTCCTACACCGTTCACCTGAGTTGGATGTACATACCCTCAAATTAAAGCTGACAGTCTGCAGTTAACGCACATTGTGTTTGTTTCATTCCAAATCCATTGTGGTGGTATATAGAGCCAAAGATGTTAGAATTGTGTCGATGTCCCAATATTTCTGGACCTGACTGTATATTTATAGTTTTAATGTTTTTTGTAAGTCGCCCAGAGTCCCCTATTGTGGGGGAGATGGGCGGGGGAGAAATCCAACTAAATAAATAAATAAATAAATAAATAAGTAAATAAAATAAGAGAGAATCTAAGGTGAAGGCATAAAACACAATATCCAGGGCTGGAAAATGTTACCAATGTGGAAATTCTGGCTGGGTTGAATTTGCTGGTCAGATTTCTTGCTTTTTAATCATAGCATCTCATGACTTCCCTCCCTTCCTTTACTTTGTTCACTATGGTTTGTGGTTTTCAGTTTTAGACCTCTTATGGTGTCCCAATAAATGGGATAGCTTGAAAGACGAGGGAAGTTCTTGAAATGGCTGAGAATGCAAAGGGTTTGGGATCTCCGGTGCCTTCAGGTTCAATTAAGAAGCATATCAGAGAAAACTGTGCGGTCATTTTCACCTTCTCTTTGAAGGAAATATTTGTACACATTTAGTTTCCATTCAGAAGTTTCAATGGCCAGACAGACATGTTGGCACAAACTGGTTCTCTGCAGAATCTTAATTTACAGGACTATGTAGCTGGAGCACCAAGAGACGTAGCTGGAGCACTAAATTTTCTGTTGTAATTGCTTCTTGCAGAGTAGGAAATCAGGAGGTCAGGAGGCAGAGTTCATAGACAAATCAGTTCCACATAGTCATAAATAGGGAAATAAGAATAACAATATTGGGAAGGGTCCTTTGCACTTGACCTCCAAACACAAATCAGTGGGAAGCACTAAGTGGTTAGTCTTCCCATCCCTTCCTTCCTTCCTGGGTCTGCAGAGAAGCGTTGGACTATGCATCTCTTCTGCTTCTGGTACCACATCCAGCATGGTGGAACACTTCTGGTTATGATTCTAGAATAAGACTGCTGGCATTTACATCTACTTACAAGAATTAAGAGCCACTGAATTCACAGGGACTTCAAGGCAAGCTGACAGATTTTGGATTCCATACAAAGGTGGTCTTCCTATCCACCAATACAGTAGCTGTAAAAAGCTTCACAAAGTTGGTTCCAGCTGTAATGCTGAGAGTTGAGGAAGTCAAACCAAGAGGACAGAAGGAATGATTCATATCCATTGATGTCAGTGGGTCCGATCTAAAATCAAAACTTTAATTCTGAATTCTTGATAGAATTTACCTCTGCTGTAGGAGAGAAAGAGGAGAAACCTAGCTTTGGAAAGGGGAAGTTAAAACTGCGAACTGATTGGGAACAGGTGGCAGCACTTAACTTTGACTGCAAGTGGAGACATTGTATGTCCGCCGGCTTTCCTCAGGCGCTGCAGAGAAAGGGAAGTGGGATTACTGCGGGTAACCTGTAACTAAGCAATGGGGTAAAGTGCAGGAACGGGGGAACTATAAAGTACCATGTAAGCTATGCCAAGCCAACCCTGGCTTTGTCTGTACCTACCTACATTACGCTTTAGTAAACTTCTTTGCTAACCCACATGTCACAATAGTTTCTTTGGAGCTGAACAGGGTAAGCCTTACATAAAGCCAGGGTTCCCTTTGAGCACTACCCGGTAACATCGAGGAGCGCTCGCAATTTCATCCACAGGACAACCAAGGATTCCAAGCCTGTCAACTTTGACTGAGATGGCCAGCAACAGAGAGGGCATGAGTCAGCGGTGCAATGAGGAGCCCAAGCCCGAAGGCACGATGGGAGGACCAGCCCAGAGCGAGGGGCACAGGGCCACAGCCAAGAGTGTGCAGGAGGAGGCCAGGTGTTTGTTTGGCGTTGGCATGGGACCGAACAGGTCAGCAGGACGGGGGGTCATGATGAGCCGTGGCTCGGGATCCAAAACCCAGGAGTTGGAGGAACATGTGACACAGATGGAAGCCAACTTCCAGCAGCAATTGGTGGCCATCCAGACGATGCTGCAGGCCGTACTTCATGGAAACGAAGCCCTGGCAGCAGAACCACAGGAAGAGGAGGATCTGGGCAGGGCCGATGCCGGTCCTGTGCCCCAGCCAGCTCCAAGGACACGCCACAGGGCCGGGTCATCAGGAGACTGACGGGTGGTGTATGCACTATGACTCAGGGGCCTGAACGGCAAGTTCTCGGGGGACCCCAAGCAACTACCCTGCTTCCTCACACAAGTGAGGAACTTCATGAAGCCCAGCAGCCACCTTTTCTCCAACAATGGGGAGTGGGTCGCCTACGTGGCCGACTTGCTGGAAGGGCAAGCAGCTGGTGAGTCGTCCACCTATACGATGCAAATGCAGCAGAGCTAGAGAGTTTCCAGGAGTTCACACAGGCACTCCAGGATAGATTCAAGGACACGCTGAGTGCCAGGCGGGCCAGAGACGACATCCGATGCCTGAGCCAAAGGGTGACATCGATGGCCGAGTATGCCCTAGAGTTTCAATGCCTGGCAGAAAAACTCACTGATTGGCCAGAGTCCCTGAAAATAGACTATTTCCAGAATGGACTCAACCCAGAGATCCTAGAGTGGGTACTCGGCCGGGATGAACTGACAACGCTGAAGGAGTGGATCTGGTTGGCTGGGATGGCAGAGGCTGTGTGGCAGTGGATTAAGAGGAGGGGGGGGCATCAGAAGCCAGGCAAAGTTGAGCCGGGTGAGGCACTCGTGGAGGAGAAGCAGAACAGCTGATGGCAGACCGCAGGAGGGCAAGAGACTCAGAATAAAGCGGGTCTCTGTTACCAGTGTGGAGGATGAGGCCATCGGGCAGCGCAATGTCCATCTGAGCAGGATGGGGCTCCACCCCAGATAGACGCCGAGGCCCCAAAACCTCCTGGGTGGTGTGCCCCTGACTGACCATGGAAGGGAGTGGTGGCAGCTGCAGCAGAGCACAGTGGGACCAGCTGGTCCACCTTCAAGATGGTCTCATTGGGGGAAGAGGCTGCGCCAGTGGGAAATGAGCAATACCCGCACTGAACGATGTCCCAGTGTGGGCAGAGGGGCTGAGACGCGAAGACCCAATGGTGAGCGAGGACTGTCCTCCCATGCGAGTGAGGGTCCACATCCAGGGAGTGAGGTCGCAGGCTAAGGCTAATCTGCAGGCATTACTGGACTCCGGGTGCACCCATTGCTTGATACACCTGGCACTGGTATCGGGACTCGGCCTCTGAGTGAGGCTGCTCCGAGAGCCTATAGCTTTCAGCCAACTGGACGGCTCACTTGTGGGGGGGGACCGGCTCAGTACTACACTGAACTGGTCAAAATAATGATTGGGAACCATCACAAGGAGCTACGGTTCGTGGTGGTCCCAATTGCCAATTACGCACTAGTGCTCAGACTGGCTTGGCTGAGGCGGTGGAACCCCCTTGTCGACTGAGCGTCGGAGGTGCTACGATTCTGAGATGAGGAAGAGCAGACGAGAGAGAGCCGGAGGCAACAATGGGCAGCGACAAGGAAGGAGACAAACCCTGAGCAGCAGTCGGTGGCAGAGGAGGCGGCCCCACGGGGAGGCAAGCAAACCACGACAGGAGCCAAAGCAGCAGCGATGGTGGCTCCAGGGTTCCACGAGGTGATGGCGGTGCAAGCAAGGCAGAGCTCCAATGCAGAGGCAACCCAAACAGCAGTGGTGGCAGCCAGCTCCACGCCGGAGAATGCGCCGGAGCCAGGGAATGCTGGAAGCATTCCTCATCACTACCATGACCTGGCGGTGGCATTCGGCAAGGCGAAGTCAGATCAGCTCCCGCCTCACAGACCCAGCGAGTGCGTGATAGAGCTGGAGCCCGGGGCCAAGCTGCTTAAGCCTAAGATGTACTCCCTGTTGGGGAAGGAAATGGGTGCCCTAAGAGAGTTTGTGGACAGAAACGTAGACTGGAGTTTCATCCAACCAGTGAAGTCCCCGTTGGTAGCCCTCATGCTGTTCTGGGAAAAGAAAGACGGGACACTGAGATTGTGCGTGGACTACTGGGGGCTGAACGCCATAAGCACAGAATACAACTATCCCCTTCGCCTGATGAAGGACCGCTATCACATCTGTCCAAGGAGAAGGTGTTCATGAAGCTAGACTTCCAGGAGGCGTACTTCAGGGTCCGGATAAGCTGGGGGGATGAGTGGAAAACTGATTCCAATTGTCCGCTCGGCAGTTTCCAGTTCCGCGTGATGCTGTTCGGCTTAAAAGGGGCTCCGGGGGTGTTCATGCAATTAATAAACAAGGTGCTGCATGATCTTCTCTACTGGGGTGTCCTTGTCTACCTGGACGACATCCTGATCTACTCCGAGACCTTGACCGAGCATGTGAAGTTAGTGTGCACTGTGCTCCAGAGATTGCTAAAGGCGCAGTTGTGCGCTAAGCTCTCGAAGTGTGAGTCCCATCAAGAGCAACTAGACTATTTGGGTTACAGAATCTCCAGCCAAGGTGTAGAGATGGACCAGGCAAAAGCGGTGGATGGTGTGGGAAAAAGAGGTGTTCGCTATAAAATGGGCCCTGTCCACTTGAAGACACTTGCTGGAGGGGTGAACAAGCTGTTCGAGGTTTGGACAGACCATAAGAACCTGGAGGCCCTTAGGACCCCATGGAAACTTTCACCAAAGCAGGTGCGCTGGTCCCAATACCTTGCCCAGTTCAATTTTGAATTCAAGCATATAGCAGGGAAAAAGAATTTCTTAGCAGATGGACTATCCCACATGCCTCAGCACGCCAGTCAATGAGAGGAGATCGTGGACTCAGTAATCCCCGTGACTCAACTGCCCGCAAAAGCCATGAATCACAGCCAAACAGGGAGGCGGGCAAGCGATGCAGAGCCGGAGCTTAAACAGACTTTTGGGAAAGCCGGTGATAAAGACGTTTGGGTGGCGGCAAATAAAGACTCTTTGACAGGGCATCAGGGTTGTGGTGGCACAAGGGCAAGCTGTATGTACTGGAGGGGTGCCGAAGGGGGGTAATGGAGAGAGCCCGCAACAATAAAACCGCGGGGCACTACGGATTTGTGAAAACCCTCCACTTAATATGGAGGCAATTCTGGTGGCCAACGGAAGAATGGGGGAGGGTACACGGCGGGCTGCCTGACTTGTGTGATGGCGAAAGGGAGCAAAGGGAAGCCCGGGGACTCCTCCAGCCAGTAGTGACCCCAGACGCCCCTTGGCAGGAAATCGGCATGGACTGTATTGTGGAGCTACCCAAGAGCAAGGGAAAGATGGGTATCTGGGTAGTGACAGACTTGTTTTCTAAACAAGTGCACTTCGGAGCATGCCAGCAGGTCCCCATGGCAGAGAGATTGGCACGGATGTTTGTGCAACATGTGTATTGATTGCATGACGCCCCCCGATGAATCGTGAGCGATCGGGGCGGGAACTTCATCGCAAAGTTTTGGCGAGAGTTCCTGAAGTGAGTGGGGACTCAGCAAGCCCTCTCCTCGGGGGTGCATCCGCAGACGGACGGGGCCAGGGAACGCCTTAATGGGGGCTTGGAGCATTACTTATGGTGCTATGTGGGCTACCAAGAAGATGATTGGGCAGAGCTGCTGCCGTTTGTGGAGGTAGCCTATAACAATGCGGTCCACAACAGCACAGGTTTCACCTCATTCAAGGTGGCTACCTGTCAAGACTTTGTAGCCATGCTGGAGCTGCCCCAATCGGCATCCTGGATAGACTCACTGGACAATTGGTTCGTCCAAATAGACGCTACCCGGCAGGCAGTCCAACGGCGCTGCGGGAAGCTAGAGCGGACTACAAAAAATATGGAGATCGCAAGCGGCTCCTCGAGTTGCAGTGGAAAGTAGGAGACGAAGTGTATGTATCCATAAAGAATCTCAAGACACATCAAGCATCTAAGAAACTCAGCCCGAAGTTCATAGGGCCATTCCCCATTGCAGAAATAATAAACCCCATGACCATCAGACTGGAGCTCCCCAAAGCACTTAGGAAGATCCACCTGGTTTTTCATTGCAGCTTGCTGAAGCTGCACAGACCCTCCAACGACTGGCACAGGGACGAGCCAGCCCCGGCGCTGATCATGGTCAACAGGGAACAACATTTTGAAGTGAAATAAATCTTGGGCACCAGGAGGCACAGGGACCAGATCCAACTGCTGGTGCAACACTTCCCAAAAGCTTATAGCAAGTGGGTAAGCAAACCCCACGTCAGGGCACCCGAACTGGTAAAGGACTTCTACAAGAGGCACCCCGGGAAACCAAGGTGGGGGGGTGTCTTTCTTCAGGGGGGCAATATGTCAGATTCAGCTGGCACAGCATGGCAAGGCAAACGCCACTGCTCAGCTTAGCCTAGTCAGTTTCACTGCCCCAGGCGCTGAACCCATGTGTCACGAGTTTCTTTGGAGCTGAACAGGTTAAACCTTATACAAAGCTGGGAGCTGATTAATTCATTGATGAATTCCAAGGCAAGGAGGACCATAGGAAATAAAGGAAACAAAGGAGCAACATATTACATGAAGACCTAGCTCTCTGGAGAAGGATCTAATGCTGGGAAAGGTGGAAGGAAAGAGAAGAAGAGGACGACCAGAAGCAAGGTGGGTGGGCTCAGTTGGAAGAGTTGAGGGACCAGGTTAGGGACAGACCATCATGGGCAAAATCTATGTGGTTGCTAGGAGTTGAAAATGGCTTGATGGCACCTAATCAATTGATCAATCTATAGTACAGACATTTCCAATCTGTCCACACAGATTCTTTTTCTTATATTTTTTTCCATATTTTTCCCTTGTTCAAAAACTACTAAAAATAGTGGCTGGAAATGTCAGCCTGTTCAAGGAAGGTATCAAGAATTATTTCTTTTCAACTGAGACTGATCCTTTTCTGCTGGTGCAGCAGGATAAGTCTTAAACCCAGAGTAGCTGCTGAGCCACCCAGCTACGTTGTGTGAACGCAGCAACATTGAGAACAATGATTGGATCACCTTTTCTTCAGAGCTTTGGAACATTATCAATTTGAAAGCCATGATTAGTAGAAATTGCTACTTATCACAGTTATATAGGTGAAAGGCTAGTCAATATTCACTGGCCATTATAGTAGACTTAAAATACTGTAAGGCTTTTCCCCCATAGAAATGCTACACTTGTGTCCTGTCAAGTAACTGGTAGAGTGAGAAGGTGGTTGAAGGATATATTTTTGGAATTGCTTCCTGTTCAACGTTAGCATAAATATATAAATTTCATTTATAAATAAATAAATACCAATGACCATCCATTTGATTTTACCACAGTTGTATAGGTAAAAGATTGTTCAATATTCACTGGCCATCATATATGATATTATTGTAAGGCTTTCCCCCCCAAGAAATACTACACTTGTGTCATGTCAAGTAACTGGTAGAGTGAGAAGGTGGTTGGAGTATATGTTTTTGGAATTGCTTTCCTATTCCATATTAGCAAAATTCAATGAATTTCTATGAGAAAAGTAAAAGCTCTATGTGAATTTTCTTCCAATGCAAGGGAATGTGGAGCCTTCTCAGAGTTAGCATTGAGCAAAGATAAAATAATCAGATACATTAAACATGAAAAAATAGATTTTTGCATGACTACAAGTATGAATCAATTTGGACAGGTAAGAATATGGTGTGGCTTGTTAGCTTCTGTTAAATTGATGACTAGAATTACCTTAGTCGGATTCAAACCATTATTTCTTATTAATATCTTTTATTTGTTTATTATAGCTTTTATTTGTGATTCACCTAGAATCATTTGTATAGTGAGATGGGCAGTGTATAAATGTGATTTATAAATAAATAAATATCAACGACCATCCATTTGATTTTGCTACTGAGAATCAAAGCCGGTGAAATGGTACTCATTTGAAATGTGTGATTGAACCAAAAATGAAGCCATGGAGTAATCTCTAATCTTTTCACTCTATTTTTAGGAATGAGCTAATGGCAAATAGAACCATAATAAGGGAATTCATACTGTTGGGGTTGACTAACAACCATCAATTTGCTGTCGGACTTTTTCTCCTCCTGCTTGGAATGTATCTTTTGACATTAATTGGAAACATGCTGATTATTATTATCACACTGTTGAATGCCCAACTCCATAGCCCAATGTATTTCTTTCTCCGACATGTGGCATGGGTGGAGATTGGGTATATGAGTACCATCATTCCCAAAGCACTGGCCAACATAGCCCTTAGCAGTAAGAGCATCTCTGTAGCTGGTTGCTTCATACAGAGTTTCCTTTATTTTGTCCTTGGCACCACTGAGTTCCTTCTACTGGCTGCAATGTCTGTTGACCGATACGTAGCAATCTGTAACCCTCTTCACTACTCAACCATCATGAATGGACGAATCTGCTCATTATTGGTACTTTCTTGCTGGGCTGGGGGGTTATCACTAATTCTAGTTCCATCCTTGGTTTTCTTTCACATGCCATTTTGTGGTCCTAACATCATCAATCATTTCTTTTGTGACAATGGACCACTAATCAAACTAGCATGTGTTGACACCAGGCTCCTAGAAGTGATTGATTTTGTGGTTGCCATACTCTCTCTGCTTGGGACCTTAAGTGTCAACATTGTGTCTTATGTCAAAATCATTTCCACAATTCTAAAAATCCCATCAACTACAGGGAGGAAGAAGACCTTGTCCACCTGCGCTTCTCACATGACTGTGGTCTCCATCACTTACAGCAGTTGTATTTTCATGTACATCAAGCCAAAAGGCACCAGCGAATTAGACTTCAACAAAATAGTGGCTCTTCTGAATACTGCTGTGGCTCCACTTTTGATCCCTTTCATATACTGTTTGAGGAACAGACAAGTGCAGGATGCTTTGAGGGCTGAATGGAGACAATGGATTGGGTTTTGCAAGAAATTGTGATGACTTTCCATCAATGTGACCCTAAACTAAATTTCCAGGTTCAACTTCTTACACTGCATTGTTAAGCTATGTCATGTGCCGCTATCAGTTGTAATGATCCCCAGGTGAGATGGTTTTACAAGGGGACTTGAAAATACATAGACGATGGGATGATCAGGGACTGAGGCATCTGATTGCTATCAAAGGAGGAATGCCTGAAATGCTGGCTGCTAGTGAGGAACAACGGAAGGATACAATCACCCTCCTGTCCTGGTTGTGAGTTTACCAAACACATCTGATTGTACACTGTGTGACCTAGCATGCACGAGTCCTTCACCCACTGCAGCCTCAGAGCTCTTCTTATCTTCTAAAGTGGAACATACAGGCACCAACTCCTGAGGTTATTTCCTCTACCTTAGTATGTTTCATACTGGCCCTGTATGTGTTACATATACAGCATAATTCAATAAATCTTTGTTTTTATTTAGAGTGTCAATTATCATGAACATGGGGATTGTTCTTGCAGTTTTACCCCAAGCAGAAGAACAGAAGGGGAGAATGGGGCTCTGTGGGTATGGAAAACGTCTAAAAAATCATTCTCAATAATGGATCTGAAGATTAGAGAGAATCCAAGGTGAAGTCATAAAACGCGATATCCAGGGCTGGAAAATGTTACCATTGGGGAAATTCTGGCTAGTTTGAATTTGCTGATTATTTCAAACCAATCTTTGAGATGTCTTGCTTTTTAATCATGGCATCTCATGACCTAACTCCCTTCTTTTACTTTGCTCACCATAGTTGGTGGTTGTTACTGTTAGACCCCTTCTGGTGTCCCAGTAAATGGGATAGTTTGAAAGAAGAGGAAGATCTTGAAATGACTCAGAATGCAAAGGGTTTGGGATCTGCTGTGTCTTCGGGTTCAATTAAGAAGCACATCAGCAAAAATTGTGCAATTGTTTTCACCTTCTCTTTGAAGGAAATATGTGTAGACATTTAGTTTCCATTCAGAAGTTTCAATGGCCAGACAGACATGTTGGCACAAACTCGTTGTTTGCAGAATCTTAATTCACAGGATTATGTAACTGGAGCACTAAATTTTCTGTTGCAATTGCCTCTTATAAACTTGGAAATTGGGAAGTTAGAAGGAGAGTTGATAGACAAATTAGCTGGATATATCACATAAATAGGAGGATAAGAATAACATATTTCGGGAAGGGTCCTTTTCATGTTACTTGACCTCCAAACATAATTTAGTGGGAAGCACTAAGTGATTAGTCTTCCCATCCCTTCCTTCCTTCTGGGGTATGAAGAGAACATTTGGAATATGCAGAGGTGGTATGAAGAATCTATTCTGTTTCTGGTGCCAGATCCAGCATGGTAGAACCCTTTTGATTCTGATTCTGTAATAAGAATGCTGGCATTTATATCTTCCTGCGAAAATTAAGTGCCCCTGAATTGAATGGACTTCAGTGGAAGCTGACAGACTTTGGATTCCATATGAAGCCTGTAACGGTATCCACAAATACAGTATCTGTACAAAGCTTCACAAAGCTGATTCCAATGACTATGAGAAGACTTTGGTGGCTTGATTTGCTTTTTTTCTTTTTTCCTCCATGAGAAAAAAGTAGGAACATTGATCTTGTAGATTTTGGCTATTGACTGATTCTAGTATTGGAAATTTGAGGGCTGCAAAGATAAAAAATGGGGCATATTTTGAATTTGGGAAGGGTCAAAAACATAAGATTTGGATGCAAGAGACTCTTCAACCTTCCACCTCACTCACAAACCAGAAATCTGATCTGTATGAACGTGTTCCTATTGTTTGCAATGGATTAAATCTCTGTAGAGGAGAAGGAGGGGAAAAATACCTATTTGCTTCCTGGTCTGTAGCCAGGCTTGCCTGGGGAGCGCTGAAATTGGATTGTCCTACTCACTGAGTCGCTTATGGCTATGAGAAAGATAGTGACAATATTAGAATGCAATAGAGATGTCAATATGTTCAAACTGATCTCATGTATTTTAAAAAGCATTAAAATTGATACTATTTAAAAATGTATTTTTTTTTTTCTAAAAAACATGGCATAGGATAAATATGGCCTGTCCCAGTGGCCTCACACGAGACTTGGTTTTCTTTTCTGAGCAGTGGCAATGTGATCCGAAGGGGGAATTACATCTGTCCCGCCTGTCATGGTCTGATCATGCCCTGGTGGCCTTGAGATTCTCCTATGCCATCCCCTTCTGCAGGGAGGCAGGACCCATTTGATTGGTCCATGCCCAGCGACTGATGGATGCAATGGGATTCCAGAGGGAGCTGGGGACTATACCTGAGGATCTGCTGCATGGTCCAGTGGAGGCCCTGGCTGCCACCTGGAATAGGAGGGTGGCTAAGGCCTTGGACAAGATCGTGCCTGTGCGACCTGTCTCGACCCATCGAGTCCGGTACTCCCAGTGGTTTATGGAGGAGTTGAGGGTTCTGAAAAGGATTAAGAGACGTCTAGAGCGCCGCTGCAGGAAAACAAGGTCCAAATCCACCCGAACACAGGCTAGGGCTGCTATTAAAGCCTACCTTGTGGCTCTTTAAGATCACTTGATCTCTTCTAGGAAAGGTGGGCCCAGTGACCCACCTACAGGGCCATGCAGAGGAATTTTCTGGGCATCTGGTGGATAAAATCACTCGGATACATCCCAGTTGGATGCCAAGCATGTGGCATGGCCTGTGGAGACGCCTGGGGTACATACTTATCCTGTTATCTGGGAACAGTTTGATCCTGTTGGACCTGAGGAAATGGACAGGGTCCTCCAAGCTGTAAATGCCACCACCTGTCAATTAGATCCATGCACTTCCTGGCTGGTTAAGGCAGCTTGGGAGGTAATGTGTGGGTGGGTCCAGGTGATGGTGAATTCATCCTTGAGAGAGGGAGTGTGTCTAGTGGCCTTTAAAGAGGCACTGGTGCACCCCCTCCTCAAGAAACCATCACTGGATCCCACCTTACTGGACAATTTTTGTCCAGTCTCCCACCTTCCCTTTTTAGGGAAGGTGGTTGAGAAGGTGGTGGCATTGCAGCTCCAGAGGATCCTGAATGAAAAGGATTATCTGGACCTTTTCAGTCGGGTTTCAGGCCTGGACTTGGGACTGAAACAGCATGGCTCGCATTTTTGGATGATCTCTGGCAGGAGCGGATGGGGGTAGTGCATCCATCTTTGCTCTTCCTGACCTCTTAGCAGCTTTCGATACCATCGACCATGGTATCCTTTTGGGTCGGCTTGGGGAGTTGGGGGCGGGTGGCATAGTTTTGTGCTGGTTCATCGCCCTCCTCCAAGGCCGGTCCCAATTGGAGTTGATAGGGAGCACCTTTGTGGGGTGCCACAGGGTTTGTAACTTCCCCGCTCCTTTTTAACATCTACATGAAACCACTGGGCAAGATGATACCCAGTTATAGATCTCCATCCCAGGTGATGTGAGTGATGCTGTTTCTACCCTTTCGCGGTCCCTGGAGGCTGTGGGGGTCTGGATGGGGAGCAACAGGCTTCAGCTGAACCCTGGTAAGACAGAGTGGCTATGAGTTAGGGGATCCTCTATATCTGGAAGTTTACCATCTTTGGTTCTGGAGGGGGTTGCGCTACCCCAAACAGACCTGGTGTGTAATCTGGGGGTCCTCCTGGACCCATGACTCCTGATCAAAGATCAGCTGGCAGTCGTGGCCAGGAGGGCCTTTGCTCAACTACGTGTTGTGCATCAGTTATGCCCTTTCCTGGATTGGGAGTCCCACCAGTCAGTCACTTATGCCCTGGTCATCTCCCGCATAGACTATTGCAATGCGTTCTACATGGGGCTACCCTTGAAAAGTATCCAGAAGCTTCATCTGGTTCAAAATGCAGCCACATGGGCAATTTTAGGTGTCCCAAAGATGGCACATGTTATACCTTTGCTGCGTGAGCTGCATTGGGTGCCAGTTTGCTTCCAGATCCAATTCAAGGTGTTGGTTATCACCTTTAAAGCCCTACATGGCATGGGAACAGGTATCTGAGGGACAGTCTCACCCCCATTCTATCTACCCATCCCACCTGGTCAGGCAGAGGGGTATGCTGCAGACCCCTTCGATGAAAGAGTGTCGACTTGGGGGTCCAGAAAGAGACCCTTCTCTGCTGTGGCCCCCACCCTATTGAATAGTCTTCCCCCAGCAGGCCCCAACTCTCTTGTCCTTCTGGAAAGCAGTCAAGACCTGGCTCTGCCAACTGGCGTGAGGGGAAAAAAGGGGCAACTAACCCTGGGGTGGCTAGCGCCTTGAAGGTGCTCCCATATATTAACATCTTACTGATCATCAAGATCTTGGAAGCAATTATTATTTGAGTATGTGTCTGCTTTTATTCTATCATTAGTGTATTTTATATTGTTTTAATTGTATTTAAATTGATATTTATTGTTGTTTTATTGTGAACTGCCCAGAGTCACTTTTCGTGAGATGGGCGGTATCTAAATTTCAAATATAAATAAAACAAATAAATAAACCAAAGTTTGGAAAAATAACAAACTGAGCAAAAATAATGATGTTAAAGAATTATTCGGTTTAGAAATACTGTAGCATCTCTGACTTTTCCACAAGATCTCTGAAGGCCATAACAGGGCTTTTGGGTGGAAGAAGAATCTCCATGGAAATTCCTCCCTACAGAAATATGCCTGGCTCTATCTTCCTTCTCTTTACCGCATCAGGTGAAATAACTTCTTCCCTTGGTGTCTTCTTATGTTATGGTGGGTTTTAGCATTCTTACTCAATTGACCCTCATTCATCTGTGTATGTGTTTATGTTTTGTTGCTGTTATGGGGCTGAAGTTATGCACTGCAAGCTAGGAAAAATTGCCTCTCAGGCCTAATGTCATTAAAGTTTCATGCCATCAGAATTAATATATTATTTATAAATTTCAGTTCCTCAGAAACCTATTAGGGCACTGATGTGTCTCCAAGGAATTATCTCAACTTAGGCTTGTTCTAATGTTGTTCTGTTTATCTGGATGTGAAGGAATGGCTTTGTAGTCTTGGAATTAATCAGCTGCTAAAGCTTTAAAGTTCACAGTATAGCCAGACCTCTCATTAACGACACTGTTAATTCCCAGAGTTCCATTTTCCAGGCCAGTATTTTCTCCTAATTCACGTATTCCATACAAGAAGGACTCTTGAGGTGCTTCCAGATAAAACATGTATTTCATCATGCCTAGGCATGATTCAGAGATAGCAATAGGAACCTCCAGAGATCAGAATCAGTCTGGTGGCCTTTACCTCCCATCGTCTGGAGCAGATATGGCCAAGAGGAAGTCATAAGAGGAGGTATAGGCTAAAACTGGAGACCCTAAACTGGGAAAAGGTCACCTTGAATGCTCATTTGTCCTGGATGACTTCTAGGGCCACTTGTCAACAGTACAAGCAGGAGAACTTCACTGCCTATGATGGTACAGAATTTCATAGCTTCCAATATGTTGCTTGAAGTAGCACAGACAATGAGGATCAGTAATTATGTTTCATGGTTTGGGGGTCATTGGGAGTAATTCTTATGTTATAAAATTTCAGTCCCGGAGGATCAGCTTGGTTCTTCCTTCCAGGAGACATAGGCTTCAGGAAGAGGACATGTACTTCATAGTCATATGATGCTTGAATAAAGGTTTGAGATGAAGATTCCTCCCATCAGTCAACAAGGAATGAGAGCAAACAGTGCTGGGAGTTTCAAAGGAGAAGGATGCAAATTTCCATTGACAGAAGAAAGTGCAGGGGGGAGGACCCACTTCTACATCAATGTCACCCATGAGGTTTTACCTTATTACTGCGAGCTCTACGTATCTTAAAAGAATGTCTCTTATGGAAAATATGTTTTACTTGTACTGATAGAGAAACTGAAATCCACGCATGGTAAGTTAAGAGTTCCTGCATGGTTTTTGGGGAGTCTCAATTTTCCCTTGGTGCCATTTCCATACTCTTTTCACCTCTGCATATTCTGCTGAATATATCTTTCTTCTCTATATAGATCAGCATGCCACAGCTTTCATATCATAGAGAGTATTTCAACATGCAATGTGAAAATAAATAATTTGAGTGAAGAGTGCATAACAGCAACAATGCCAGCAAGACAATATCACTTGAAATGGAGATAAAATCCACAAGGGAGTAGTGTTTGATTTCTCATTTTTAAAATCTTATGATCATAGTACTGATGAGTTTAGTAAAATGCTTCAGAAAGTCATTTCAGCTGTAATCCTACACACTGTTACCTGAGAGAAGATCCTATTGAAGTAAATGTATTTAATTTCAGATAAACATGCACTAGATTGTAAAAGCTCTCCAGAAATAGGTCTTAAGTGTTAGGTGGAATTTATACCGTGTTGCACATGATTGCACTCTTAATACTGTTTGAAAATTGAAGCGTATCTTTTAACTTGGGTTGGAAGATTGAGACTGTTGTTTGATTTTTTTTAAAATATGCAAATTAGAAATAAATACATTTCCAGTGAAGGTTATGCTGTACTTGATATATAATAACATTTTAATATATATTCAAATAAATTATAGAAGTACGGGAATCTTCCTTCCTTCCCTCCTTCCTTCCTTCCTTCCTTCCTTCCTTCCTTCCTTCCTTCCTTCCTTCCTTCCTTCCTTCCTTCCTTCCTTCCTTCCTTCCTTCCTTCCTTCCTTCCTTCCTTCCTTCCTTCCTCAGAACTCCTTGTTTTATTAAAAACCACACCTGCGTTTTGTGTCTGGAAAATCAGTGATCCAACAAAACTGTCTTTGTGTCCAGAGTCACATTCTGAAGGAAAGTTGAGCATCAGTTCTCAATTTCAGCTCCTTGGGAGAAGACATTTCAATGTTGGTGTGTTTCTATGAGAAAAGGCATGATGAAGTATGTCTAGCTCTATGGCCTTCAGGAGACTGTTTCTGGTGCCCTATTGTAAGAGGTCTTCAGATTTGGACCTGGGAGGAGAAGGCAGAACTTTTTTTTTAATTGTATCATTCTTCACTGGGTTGTTCCTCCACTCCATCCTTCTCCACCAGCAAATTCATGATGGGATCTAGGAATCAGAATAGCACGGCTCAAGTGACAGAGTTCATCTTAATCTGTTTCCAACTTCCAAGGAACATGGAACTCTTTCTTCTTTCATTGCTTCTGATTGTGTTTTTCTTCACCTTAGCTGGGAACCTCATGATTATCCCTCTGGTGGTCATGGACCAACGCCTCCAAACCCCCATGTACTTCTTCCTCTGCAACCTCTCCTTCCTGGAGATACTTTTTGTTCTGACAATCACACCAAAGATGATGATGGATCTGGTCTCCCTGAGTAAATCCATTTCTTTCTTAGCCTGCATGATTCAGTGCTATTCTTATTTCTTCCTTGGTACCTGTGAAATCATCCTGATTGCCGTGATGGCCTTTGATCGCTACATTGCTGTTTGTCATCCTCTGCACTACACCATCATCATGAATGGCCGTGTCTGCTTGAATTTGATATCGGGGTGCTGGATTGGTGCTTTCATTAATAATTTTGGGCCCATGATTCTCCTGAGCCAACTGTCCTTCTGCAGCTCTAATGTTATTGACCATTTCTTCTGTGACTATGCTCCGATGATAAAGCTTTCTTGCAATGATGTAGATACTCTCCTGGCTCTGGAATCTATCCTCTCTGCTCTGGTGTTGCTCAGTTCCTTGTGTGTAACTGTTGTCTCTTACCTCTACATAATTGTCACTGTTTTGAGCATGCAGACCAGTGGCAGTCTTAGGAAGACTTTCTCAACCTGCGCCTCTCATCTCACAGTTGCTTCCATCTTCTATGGCAGTACCATCTTCATGTACTCTTTCCCCAGTGAGGGTCGGTCTCGGGATGTCCAGAAAGCAGTGGCAGTTCTTACTGCTGTAGTTATCCCATTACTGAACCCTTTTATTTACACTCTGAGGAACGAGAAGATCAAGGAGGCTCTCCGAGATTGTTTGCGGAGGCAGAAACATGTCTCGTGAGTAGGAAGGCATTGGAAGCACTTAGCCAACCTTGGCTGATCTCAAACAAATCTAAATAGAGTTGGATTTTGAGGACCAGTACTGGAATTCTCCTGTATTGAGACTGAAATTCTTGTTTGACTGTTCCTTACATCTCAGCATCTCTTGTTTAACCTTTCACTCTCCTTGGCTTTTATCTGACTTTCTAAGTCTCTATTAGAGGAATGTATCTGGTGATGTAGTTCCAAAGGCGTGTGTAAGTATGCAAGGAAAGAAATTATTTTCACCCAGGTGATGTGAGACTGTCACAACACCCTTTTAAAAAACGCCCTTTTATGTCACAGTACCAATGCTGTTTAAAACACTTAAAAGAAACATTTAGTTGATGTAGATTTTAATAATCTGATTTGTTTCCAGTTGTGATTTAAGGCACTTGTATAGTGGGATGGGTGGCATACAAGTTTGATTTATAAATAAAATAAATTAATTAATCACTAAATTAAATCTTAGATGAGAAATACCTGCAAATGGAAAATAGAGCAGAAATAGGAGTGATAAAATAGTTATGGATATTTAGAGGTATGTGAATATGATGGTTGGGAGGAAAAAAGTAAGATGTTGTGTCCAAATATAGATCAATTACTGTTGGCTCATCCTAGCCGGGATGCAATGTGTCAGGTTCGGTCAGCACGGGGCTTCGGGAAGCTCGCAGCCAGGCCACGCGAACTCCACCGGCGGTAGCTAGCGAGGAAAAGAGGAACTGGAAGCGCCGCTAATTAACGGGCCACCTGCGCCCAGCCAAACAGGAAAACCGCAGCGGAAGCTTTAACTATACACTGATAACGGCGCGAGCCAACAATGAACGGGGCCGCAGGCAGCGAAACAAGATCACAACGCAGCACAGAACCCTCGGGCTCGCACGTAACGGGGAGGGACCAACCCAAGCCGGAGGGGGACTGCCAATCAAGGACAATGGACCCTGACCGAACCTGCCATCATGGACAATCAAGAGGGATTATTGGGGAGCCGATAATCCGCAGCGGTAACGCGATCGCACGGCGGAAAAAAGCGCGGGAAGGGGGGAATATAACGAGTGATGCAATTGTACCAAGCCAGTCCTGGCTTTGCTTGTGACTGCTACGTTACGCATGAGTAAACCTCTTTTGTGAACTACACGTGTCACGGGAGTTTCTCTGTCGAACGGGGCAAACCTTACACAATGGAAGGAAAGTGACATAAATCCATTCCTGTATATGTTGCAGAATGCCAGCTGGGTGATACACTCCCTATAGTTCAACGCAGCCCTGCTTTTCACTCTTTCTCCAATCCTGCAGCCCACGACACCGGTGTCCCAATGCTTCCTGGGAGGGCTGCTCCTTCCACTGTTCCTAGCTGTGTAGGAAAAGGAACATCAGCCACATGGATGGATGGTGTCATGAGCCATGGTTCAGAGTCTGCCTCTGAATCTGATTCCGGCAATGTTGCTCCAGCTGATCAGGCACAGGCATCTCATGATCAGCTGGAGCAGTCAGATGATGAGGCACAACCCCCAAGCCCCAGGTCCAGACACATGTAGAGGTGAGCAGAGCAGCATCAATCGAGGAGACTCCTCGCAAGGCAAAGGGTGAGGCCTGAATCATTGCAGCCAGCTGCCAGCCAAGAGATTGACGGAATTGCTTTGCCTTCGCTCTCTGTTGGAAAGCAACCATTTGAAAACTAGCTCATGTCTTGTATGCATCCTGAATTCCTGACTTCTGGACTGGCTGACTACGTGACTTCGCTTCGTGACTTCTGGCATTGTAATTAGACTACTCTTTTGCTACTCGGACTACAAATGCTACTTGACTTTGATAAGTTTTTGTTTCTCAGTTGGTTTCCTTCTGCTCCTTGGCAACTGGGTCTGCTACCTTGAAACAGAACAGATGGGATGAAAGAGGCGGGTAGAAAGATTGGGAATCATTCATGGTCAAGATGGAGCTTTGTGTTCAACTAGAACATTGATTTGGTGTGATAAAAAATCCAGCCAATCCTAACTTTTCTACTGCAGGAAGATGGCATTTATATTGAACCAATGCCAGCTAAAGCCTGGGGGAGTTTACCTACCACTATAATGAAATGGGCAGTCCAATGCTGGGCACATGAAAATCTTTGATATAGTTATTTCTCCCAAAAGTTGTCGCCTTAGCCATTCCAAACCACCAATGAGGTCTTTCCCATCACTACAAGGTATCACTAGAACAGAAATTGGTATTTAATATTTAACTGACATTTAACTGTAATGTATGAGTCACTTCCTCATGAGATGGGTGGTGTCTAAATTCAAAAAATGGAAATAAATAAATAAATAAATAAATAAGCCAGCTGCATCTGATGTTTGAAAGACAATACTCCAGACTTGATACACATTCGTTATTTTGCGTCTAGTGCTGTTTTAAGAAATGTATCTGAGAACTATATTAACTTGGATTTAATTGGATATCACACGCAGTTATGAAACCCATCGAAATCCTGTCCTACACAAGGCATTTTGCAATTATTTCCAAGGGATTTGCAACTCTGCCTCCATTCCAGTTGTAAGATTGATTTGATTATCCATTCCGTTCAGATCACAGAATACACATCAGTTCTGTTCAAACCAATTTTGAGTGGACGCGTGCAAGGGCACATTTCCAAAGCTCATTCAAAATGGTGGAAATCCAATGGGCTTGGCTGTGTCCATCGGACAGTTTTAATAAAACTGAACTTCCCCCTGGGAAAGTGGATTCAGGCTGGAGATTGAAAATCGCCTAGGCTCCCACAACATGATCCACCAGTAAACCATGATTTACGAATCACAGTGGTTGAGTTCAGATACGTGAAGAGAAAACTAAACCACAACAAAATTCAGTGTATGACATCAGAGAGGCTGATATAGAGTGCATTCTGTGGAAAAAATGCACGTAAAGATGTTCTTGCATGTCTGGATTCCAAAACAGTAGCCAGTGAGAGAGCAGACGGAGGACCCATGGCATTGTAATGGAAGGCATGTGCGAGGAGGAAACGGGAACGGAAGAGCAAGGCTATCAGGAGGGAGGGAGTACATTCCAGGAGAGGGCACAGGGCAAGCGCTTTCTCAGCCCGCAGCAAGACCATGAGAAGAGGAAGAAGAGGCTTAGGCTAGCCCCTTCCTAGAGTCTCACGGGGCATATCCACTAGTTGCTTTAGCATAGATTTCATCTGGCGAGATTCTGTCTTTAGGGTGCAGGCTAATAAAGGAACTATACTGGACTGGACTGCCTCATTGTTGTTCTTGGGCTGGGCCTGACCGGTATAGATGCCTTTCTTACACCACAAGTGTATTTCCTACAGTGCACAATCCATTTCTCTGTTCTGTGAGAAAGCAAAGATATCACCCCTTGGGAATTGTCACCCCCAAAGACCTAACACTTTTTGCACCTCACTCTTCAAAAAGTAACAAGCTCTACATCTTGCTTTACAAATCACCAAGGTTACGTTCACACATGTTAACACAAAAGAAAACCACAACAAAACTTGGCATGTTGCGTGAGAGAGGCCAATATAAAGCACACAATGATTTGCTCTGTCTTTGGATTTGACGTCAATAGAGGAAGCGGACAGAGAATGCATGAATTCATTCATTCATTCATTCATTCATTCATTCATTCATTCATTCATTTCTTTAGATTTAGTTATTTAGTTATTTAGTTATTTAGTTGTTTAGTTATTTAGTTATTTAGTTATTTAGTTATTTAGTTATTTAGTTATTTAGTTATTTAGTTATTTAGTTATTTAGTTATTTAGTTATTTAGTTATTTATATGGCTGCCCAATTCACACATAATGATTCCGGGCAGCTTACAGGAATAAAAATCCCAAATACAAAACCCATTGCACCCACCCCCCACTCCCTGGGGACAACAATACATTTACATGAGCCATTTGATGGGCTCCGGGTCGACCTGGGATCCTCAGGCCCGCTGGCAAAACCATGTCTTCAGAGCCTTGCAGAAGAGCATCAAGGCGGGGGCCAGTCTTACCTGTATGATAGAGATTTCCTGCAATTCACAATATGTTTCTCTGCTCCTTGAGAAGTCCCTGAAGGATTTTCACAAGCCAATTTCAAATGTATCTTGCACCATATGCTTCAAAACTGTAAGCAGCTCCATTGTTTATGAGAGGTTGCTTCCAGGTTCATGTGCTGTGAAAAGATATAGAAGAAGAAGGCAGCAAAATTGCACAGAGGACACACCTCTGAGCCAAGCAGGCAAGGCGTCTTCTCAAAGCATTGAGAATGGAGAACGTGATGCTTCCCAAAAACTGAATTAAGGGGTAACATTTTAACAGATACTTTTGCTTTGCCTCGGATTCGTAAGCAAAATCAGCATAGTTTGGCAATCTAGAAAGTGACGTTTACTAGCAGAAATAAAATGACAAAATTGCAATGGGATTATGAAAATGTTTTTCATACTTTTTATGTCGATTGCATGGTGAAAATATTATGCCTGCCAAAAATAAGTGAGGGAGGAAAAATTGGATAGGTGTTTTTACCCTGCCTCTGATCTGTAACCACGTTAAAGATAACATACTGTAATAACCTAGAAGATAGCTGTCAGCAGCATAAATCAGATGATGAAAAGCAAAGAGATCATGAAAATTTAATGAATGGTTTTTTAGTGCAGTTAGCAAGGGGTGAGTATTTTTGCCAGTTTTCTATGCCTGTGGTTCTCAAGAGTGGTGGGCTATAAAATTGCTCTGTAAAACTAAGAAACTAAGCGAGTTCAAAAGTGGTAGATTAAGTCAGGTGATTTCTAATGTGCAATGCTTAGGACTGGTTTAGAAGCAAACATAATTTAAATTTGGTTCCAACAATTTATATGGGAATCCACTACAGAACTTAGTAAAACTTCTCAATGATGTTTGCTTTAATCATTCTTTTTAAATTAAGCCACAATTGGTAGAATTCCCACTTCACTCTATTCCATGTACCATAAATACCTACTCCATGTCACATATAAACCACATTTTGACTAGGTGCAATGTCACTTTTTATTATTTAGAATAACCTTTTTTTTTTTCCTTAAGAAACCCTCTGGCTAGATTTCTTTGATGAACGTACATTGTGGGGGTGAAAACATCAGCATTATTTTCCTGTTTATTTCCAGATGCAGTTCAGAAATGCAGATTTTGATTGTAAATGGTTGGGGAAATCTGAATGTCTAACTTATATCTCTTATTCAGCCCTATTTTGGAAGAACATTTTATGAAAGTCCATGTTTAGAAATTGGCTGATTGAAAATCGAGCAGTTGTCTTTTTGTTGTCTTTTCACCACTCTCCCATTTATAATTAAGTTTGGTTCCCTGAATTGAACCCCGAAAGGCACAGTGTGGCTGACCCATTATTCAGTTGCCCCGATCCAATCCGGCAAGGGAAGAGCATCGAGAGAAGCAGCTTGGGCAGAGATGCGCCTCTGAAAGAAAGTTTCCTCCTGAATTACACTGTTCCTTCGGTCCCATGGCACTGACAGACCCTTAGAAATCAATGAAAATCAAATGCACTGCTTCACAGGACAGTTTGCCTTCATGCCAACCCCTTGGAAGCACCAGAAATGAAATTGAGGCTGAAAAGAGGAGAAATGACCTGAAGCCAGGCTGGGAAAAGGTCCCTCTATTGTCAGGAGACTTAGAAAATATTTAAGAAGGGGAAAAATTTCTTCCCCCTGCCCCCCCTCGCTCTTGCAAAAGGTGAGCCCTGTAAATATTATTGCTTTCATTTTCTTTTAAGCCTGGAAATGAAGTTCTCTAGGCAGAAGAGGGAGAATTAAAAAAAAAAAATGCAGTTAAATTTCTATCAAAGTTAGTCGTCATTCAGGGTAAGGCTTTGATCCGTCTCCAGTCTTTCTCTCCTGGGCAAATGCTCACATTATGTGCACTTACATGCATATCTGGGTCATGACAGAGAATATTGTGTCATGAGAACAGCTGCAACTTGGTCATCACTGGGATCAGAAGGGAGATCAGTTCTACACTCAAGCAGCCCTGGGTTACTGCTGGCTTGAACCAATCTCCCTTCTCTGATGTTCTCCAAACAGGACAAGAGGTTGAAGAGAAGGTTAACTTTTCTTTCATGCTGCCAACATAGAGATGATGTCATAGAGTGTCCCCCCAAAACTGGGGTGACTCTAGGAACATCATCTTTCTGTTACTTTTAATGCCTTGCAGCAACAAGAGGGAGGTGGGACCATAGGACAGAGAAGCAACAGGATGAAGGATTCTTCTGATTGTGTCTAGTATAGAAACCATCTTTATGTGCCCCCTTAGTTCTTTTTCTGAACTTTTTTTGTTCAAAAATCCCCAAAAGAGTGACTAGAAGCCACAGTGTGTCAAAGGAAGCTGTCCAAGGATGCAGCTGATCTGCTGTTCTTGCGGCAGGATAAATCCAGACTGCAAAGTAACTATACATTTGACTAGCTCTGCTTTGTTAAATTCAACTACTTTGTTAACAGTGGTGGAGTTACCTTTTTTGAGGGGGGCCTTAAACTTTGTGAATTTGAAGTACCAATTTTTTCTCTTAATATCCATTAGCACAGTTGCAAGGAAGGAAAGCGGGTGAACACTCATTAGCTGATACACTAAAGGAGTTCTGAAAACATCTGAGGGAAATTCATGGATTTCCCTTTAGCAAAATGAGAAGGCTCCAGAGAAATAGAGAAGCAAAAATGCCATGACTGTATCCTGCCTTGTAGCAGCTACACAGAGAAGGTGCCTGGACTACATCTTTTCCAAAACCTCTTCTTACTCTAAATTTGCTCTGTTCTGTAGAGCTTCCATAAGATCAGTGAAATTTTTTTTGGGAATGTCCTTAAATCTGTCAGTTAACTTGGAATTTAGCTAAAGATTAGGAAAGGGAATGTGGAACCATCTCAGGTGAAAGGTCTGGAGATCACTGAGCAAAGGTGAAATAATCAGACAAACATCATGCAGAAAAAAGTTCTTTCAATGTCCACAAGGATGAATTGCTTTGGACAGGTTTAAAAATGGGGGGGGGGAGGTGTCATTTCTCCTCTTGGATTAACCACAGCTTGAATTAACCTACTTAGAATGACTTATTAGAACTGGCTTGGTCTGATTCAAACCATCACTTTTTAACTTCTCTTTGATTTTAATACAATGAATGAAAACTGATGAAATGATGCCCATTTGAAGTATGTGACTAAAAAAAATGGAGCCCTGGAGATTAATTTTTTTTCACTCTATTTTTAGGAATGAGCTAATGGCAAACAGCACCACAGTGAGGGAATTCATACTGTTGGGGTTGACTGACAACCATGAATTTGAAGTTATCCTTTTCCTCCTCCTGTTTGGGATTTATCTTTTGACATTAATAGGAAACATGCTGATTATTATTATCACACTGTTGAATGCCCAACTCCATAGCCCAATGTATTTCTTCCTCCGACACGTGGCATGGGTGGAGATTGGGTATATGAGTACCATCATTCCCAAAGCACTGGCCAACATAGCCACTGGCAGTAAGAGCATCTCTTTCGTTGGCTGTTTCATACAGATGTTCCTTCACTTTGTCCTTGGCACCACTGAGTTCCTTCTACTGGCTGCAATGTCTGCTGATCGATACGTAGCAATCTGTAACCCTCTTCACTATTCAACCATCATGAATGGACGAATCTGCTCATTATTGGTACTTTCTTGCTGGGCTGGGGGGTTATCACTAATTCTAGTTCCATCCTTGGTTTTCTTTCAAATGCCATTTTGTGGTCCTAACATCATCAATCATTTCTTTTGTGACAATGGACCACTGATCAAACTAGCGTGTGTTGACATCAGGCTCCTAGAACTGATTGATTTTGTGATTGCCATATTCTCTCTGTTTGGGACTTTAAGTGTTAACATTGTGTCTTATGTCAAAATCATTTCCACAATTCTGCGCATCCCATCAACTACAGGGAGGAAGAAGACCTTTTCCACTTGTGCTTCTCACATGACTGTGGTCTCCATCACTTACAGCAGTTGTATTTTCATGTACATCAAGCCAAAAGGCACCAGCAAATTAGAGTTCAACAAAATAGTGGCTCTTTTGAATACTGTCATAGCATCTCTTTTAATCCCATTCATATATTGTTTGAGGAACAGACAAGTGCAGGATGCTTTGAGGGCTGAACTGAAACAATGGATTTGGTTTTGCAAGAAATTGAGATGATTTACCATTGATATGACCCTGAACTAGATTTTCATGTTTAACTTCTTATATTGCATCTTGAAACTATGGCACGTGCTGCTATCAGAGGTAATGATCACCAAGTGAGATGGTTTTACAAGAGGACTTGAGAATACATACAGAATTGGATGATGAGTGACTGAAATGTCTAATTGCTATCAAAGGCAGAATGCCTGAAATACTGGTTGCTAATGAGGAATAATGGAAGGAGACAATCACCCTTCTGTCCTAGTTGTGAGTTTACCAATCACATCTGGTTGTATCCTTTGTGACCTAGCATGCATCAGCCCTTCAACCAATGCAGCCTCAGAGCTCTTCTCATCTTCTAAAGTGGAAAATACAGCCTGACTACTTCTACCTGAGTATGTTTCATAAACTGGCCCTGTATGTGACATAAGCCTGTCAGGTTCAGCCCAAAGAACTCCACGAGACTATGCAATTTCAGTTCTGTTGCGTTTATTAGCTTCCACCTCTAGACAGAATCTCACCAGACTGAACCCAAGTTCCCAAGCCAGCCAGCCACAACACCATGAAATCCTTAGGGAGGTGCCAGCCTCATCTTCTTGAACTTCCCACGCTCCTGTTGGGGGCTAAGAACACGCTTATCTCCCTGAGCATGGCCTTGATAAGTCCATTCCATCACAAAGCTACACAATATAATAAATTGCTGCTATGATTCACTTATGGTGTCACAAAAGTGGGCTATGGGGCTCTGTGGTTATGGAAAATCACCAGGAAATTTTCCTCAGTGATGAACCTGAATATAAGACAGAATCCGAGGTGATGGCATAAAACATGATATCCAAGCTAGGAAATGTTGCTGATGTAGAAATTCTAGCTAATTTGAATTTGTTGGGTAATTCAAACCAACCTACAAGATTTCCTGCTCTTTAATCATGGCATCTCATTTCCCAGGACCTACCAAGAATTCATCCAAAATTGTTTTTGATATTGGGGAAAGATGGTAGGAGAGACCTCCCTCCCTTCTTTTCTTTCCTCACCATGGCTTCCAGCTGTCACTTTTAGACTCCTGAAGTTATCCCAATAAATGGGATAGCTTGAAAGAAGAGGGAAGTTCTTGAAACAACTCAGAATGCAAAGAGGTTGGGATCTCCTGTGTCTCCAGGTTGGAATAAGAAGCACATCAGAGAAAATTGTGCAGTTGTTTTCATCTTCTCTTTGAAGGAAATATTTGTAGACATCTAGTTTCCACTAGACAACCCATGACCCATTTGGACATCTTTTCCATACCTAAACAGAGAAACAGAATGACCACCGGTGGGCAAAAAAGCGGTGGGAGTGGGAGCAACTTCCAGCTTCTGGCCGACTTCCCCTTTGACTTTCCTTGTGGGAAGCTGGCAGGGACCATTGGATATCTTTTCTTTCTTTCTTTCTTTCTTTCTTTCTTTCTTTCTTTCTTTCTTTCTTTCTTTCTTTCTTTCTTTCTTTCTTCCTTCCTTCCTTCCTTCCTTCCTTCCTTCCTTCCTTCCTTCCTTCCTTCCTTCCTTCCTTCCTTCCTTCCTCTCTGCTACCCCCACCCATGCAACTTCCCACAACTGAGTTTAGACTTCCTACCAGCTTCCCCATTGACTTGTGGGAATCTTCCAGGGCACATTGAAATGACAATCATGTGACCTGAATCAGCAAGAACTTTCCCACATTTCAATCCCACAGGAGTAATTGGTCCTGAATTTTGTACACATTCTGTAAATTTTGCGCAATTGAAGATTACAAACAATGAGACATGAAAGTTTTATAGATTCAGAAGTGCAAATGATGATAAAGATATTTTGGCACAAACTGGTTCTCTGCAGAATCTTAATTTACAGGGCTATGTTGCTGTAACTGGAGCACTAAGAGACATAGCTGGAGCAGTAGATTTTCTGTTGAAACTGGGAGGTTAGAAGATAGAGTTTATAGACATGTGTTACATCTGTGTAAATAAGGAAATAAGAATAACATTTTTAGGAAGCATCATTTGGATGTCAACATACGACTGAGATATAACATTTTTGGCATGGAATCAATATTTTGATTCCCTTCAATATCCCTTCACTCAAGGTTGGGGTGCACAAATCAACAAGACAACAAGACAATGGTCAGATAAAAAATATCTGAGTCTGGGGCAGAAGTGTCTCAGAAACTATGCTCCGAAGTTCTTATAAAGGGAGGGAGAGGGGAAGCACATTTAGACTTGAAAAATTCTGTTACTATAACCTTATAATAAAAGGAGTATTAGCTTGTGTGTCTTTGGTTTCCACGTTTGGTCTGCCTTGGAGGGCCGACACCTAATTTGTTTGAGAACACCCCAGGTTTTGGAAGAATCAGATGAACTTTTTCATGCAGAGAGAGAATGAATTCTCTGAAGAACCAGGGGTGCCATAAACACATCAACAAATTAACCTTCTTAATTACAATGAGAATTGCTGCAGAACGAACATATGGGAAACCATCAAAGGCATTGGCATATATATTTTTTTCTATTTACAAGAGAGGAAAGGGCTTGAAAAAGGTCTCTGTCCTACCCCCTCCAATCTGCATTATTATTCACTTTGTCTCGCTAACAACTCTTTCCTCCACTGATACATGTAAACATTTTTACTATTGTTTTCTGTAATATCAATTTAACAGTTCTCCCATTCATCCTGTTTTTTAAACTCTTCTTATTGATTAGTACCACTGCAAAAGCAATCAAATCATTTTTTTCAATAGTCTGTAAGAAAGGCTGGATGCATTGGAACTTTTCCATTTTTCTGAAAGTTTTGCCCCAGAAATGACTCACAATGGAGCGGCAGAAATACCGAACAAGACAACGGTGGTCTCTGAGTTCATCCTTGTGGGTTTCACCCACATCCGATGGCTGCAGATCCTCCTCTTCTGGCTTCTCCTTCTCACTTACCTTTTAACCATCCTGGGAAACCTTCTCATCATCTACATCACTCTAGTCGACCATCGCCTCCAGACCCCCATGTACTTTTTCCTCAGGAACTTCTCTTTCTTGGAAATAGGATTCACTTCTTCTGCCATCCCTAAAGCTTTGTTTAACTTGGCCTCGGGCAACAACACCATTTCTCTTGCTGGCTGTTTCACACAGTCCTTTTTCTATTTCATTTTGGCCACCACTGAATTCTTTATTCTGGCCACAATGTCCTTTGACCGGTATGTGGCCATCTGCAACCCCCTCCGTTACACAACCATCATGAATAGCCACTTCTGCACACAATTAGTGGCAGGTTCTTGGACTGTCAGCTTCCTTTATCTCATTATGCCTCTTATTCTGTTGTTTCGTTTGCCCTTCTGTGGTCCAAACATCATCAATCACTTCTTCTGTGACAACATGCCACTGATCAAGCTTGCTTGCACTAATACCCAATTCCTTGAACTGCTGGATTTTCTCTTGGCCACCTTTACCGTCCTGGGGACTTTAGGCATCACAATCATTTCCTACATTAAAATCATTGTTGCTGTCATGCACATCCCTTCCAGAACGGGCAGGCAAAAGGCCTTCTCTACTTGTGCTTCTCACACTGCGGTAGTTTTCATCACCTATGGGAGCTGCATTTTCATGTATGTGAAGCCCACACAAAGTGGGGGGCTGGACCTCAGTAAAAACGGTAGGTGTTCTGAACAATGTGGTCTCTCCTTTGCTCAACCCCTTCATTTACAGCCTGAGAAACAGGCAGGTGAAAACAGCTTTGAAGGATGCCTGTGGATGGAGATGAACATCTTCTAATCAGGGAAGTGGCCTCCTTCAATATAGGAGCTCCCTGAGGCACATGTGAATGAATGGAACGGCATGGACAACATCGGTTGGACTTTAACGTATAGACTCCATGTCTCCATCTTTAAGATGATAAAGATGATAAACTGAGAGAAAAGAAAGACAGGGGAAAAACACGGGACTTGGAAGAAAACTTTGTTCATCCTTTGTTACCATTGTAGATGCTGCCCAATTAATATGGACCAAATGAAAAGAGGCACCATATGAAAAAGTTCACTCAAGTCATGTTTAGCTGCAGATCAGTTCACTGACACACCTGTGTTAGCTTTGGGGAAAGAATGTGGGAATACCTTACCTTGCTGTTGCCTTCTTTGGGGAAGAGGATGATGAAGTTTTGCTTCCCAGGTAGCATAAATGCAACATTGTAAGCTTTTTTACCTGTAAGCCTGGAAAAAGTTTTTGTGGCTTAGTGTGGTGAGTGAATGGGCCAGTTGGTGTGCTTATGATTCAGTAACTTGAGCCTGGGCAGAAAGTGAGCTCACTGAATATCTGTCTGATGTAGAAGTTAAGGGCTTGGATCAGGAGTGTGAAGTCCGAGGTTCAGGTCCACCCTCAGCCATGGGAACATTGGCAGACTTGGGCCAGATCTTCTCCCTCATTCTACTGTCCTCCATCTTGCAGGGTTATCACGGGAATAAAGAGAGATCCCATAGGAGGTATTTTGAGCTCCCACCAATGGCAGAGTTCAAATCTCACAAAATAACATGGTGCACATCCATTTTGAGTAATGTTTTCTATTTTGGTGGATGTTCTCCAAAATATCTATTATGGGAAGACCAAAAGGGCTTAATGTTGCTTCAAAACAAAACAAAACCTTAAAATAAGGAAGTGTATCCAGAAGGTTACCAATAAATATTCTCCACTCTATCAGTAATTAAAAGGCTGACTCCATTTTTGTGGTAGGTAAATTAGTATGCCGAGGCTTAATACAAGAGAAGAACTAAAATCTCTGCAATAAGCATTACAAAATTATGTGAAATGTTAGAGGGAGAAGGCAAAAGATGAGCATTAACTCCATGGATATATGCACTATTGTAGGCTTGTTATCTTGAGAGGAAGCCATCATTGACCTGTAAAGGAATAAACTTTGATCTTAGTGTGGGCACTTCTGAAATGCAATAGTCCTCCTTTCTATTTCCCTTTCTTCACTCTTTTCCATTCTATCATTCTCTCTTCCTTATTACGTAGAAACAATTTAATATTCCAGTTCTGGTCAATGTCACTAGTTTGAAATAGGCAGAATGCACGTTTATTAAATTTAATTGTATTTTTTTAATGTTAAGGCGGGGAAATACAAAACCCAACAGCATCCACAGAAAAAAAGATAATTCTAGTTATACTTTTGAAAAAGGTAGCCTAGATATATCATACTGGGTTAAATAAAGTAAAAGGGGAAAAGAGGAAAAAAGCAACTAGTTAATAGAAAAGTGATCCATATAACTCTACTTAACAATATCAGATTAATTCAATCCTTAAGGTTCTCATTAAATCTAGACCATATATTAATGTATTAACATATTGCATTCTCTTCTCATTTTTGGGAGATAGAAACTTTTAAAAAAGAGATAACAAATTCATATCCTTGATCCATTGCAATGTGAGTTCAGTGGTGTGACTATGAAAATCATTTGATGAACATGAAAGGAAGGTGTGAAGGTGGAGAACACCAATTTTTTTTTTTTTTTAGGGCTAAGATCTCTGGTGCTGAAAGATGGAATAACAAGATGAGACACATTGCTTCATGCAAAATTCTTTTAACCTGAACAGGAAGAGGATCCAGTTAATATTCTGGAAGAAAGTACCTCCTTTTGAACACAGTTGATCAAGACAAATGTATAGGAATTCAGCTTTACACTCACTGGCTTTCTACACCTATAAACCTATGGATCACTAGGAGTAGTAGAGTTAAAGTGATTGAATTAATTATTTTACACTATTTACCACCTACTCCAATCCCAAAGGACTTTGGATAGTATACAACATTCAATCACAAGAAGGTCAAACTATAAATCCTAAGTCAAACTAAAGACCCAAGATGGCCCCCCACGTCCAACCAGCTGGAACTGAAGCTGTACTGAAGTAATACAGAATTGACTTGCTTGCAGAAATTCAATCTTGTGAGACCTACTTATACTTCCAGAAATTTGGAGCTGATACAGAGAAGGCTGGCTGTCTTGTCCCCACCCCACCCCCATGGGCCTTGTGAGGAAGGGGGGCATTTGGTGGGTCCTCTGCAAACTTACTTATTTTCCTCGTCTAAAAGACTAACTTTGCATGCCTCTGTGTAACACACCTCCAATTGGTTAGACTGATACTCCATTGTTTCTTTCTTTTAGTTCAGCTCTTTTTTTGTTTTTCTTCTTCTGTCTCTGACCTGTGCAGTTCTGCTATATACCTGACTTATTCTCTTTGGAATGGAGGAAAGCATGCTATCCTCTCAGTTCTTGGCTGAAAGCTAAACATAGAGACCTCTGTCAATTCTAAATGCCATCCCTAATAAAGTGGAAATAGTTCAACTTCCCAGTCTTGGGATGGAGAGCTCTTATGAAATGTGTCCTGTCCAGGCCCCTCTTGGCCTCTCCTTACTGCTTCCATCTGCACTCCTTTCCTTCTCCAGTGAGATGTTATTTTCATGTATTGAAAGTGCTATTTCAAGGAAGAAGAATATCTGTTTGAATTTATATTTGTATGTCTGTATTTGTATTTTAATTCAAAGAAGGAAGGAAGGAAGGAAGGAAGGAAGGAAGGAAGGAAGGAAGGAAGGAAGGAAGGAAGGAAGGGAGGGAGGGAGGGAGGGAGGGAGGGAGGGAAGGAAGGAAGGAAGGAAGGAAGGAAGGAAGGAAGGAAGGAAGGAAGGAAGGGTAGAAGGAAGGAAGGGTAGAAGGAATGAAGGAGAATTAAATTGCTATTAACAGGAGAATGTCATCATTTTCAGCTTTCCCTACTCAAGGAGGGCTGGAGCTATTGATTTTAGACAACAACAAAACCTAAGTGTATTGGCTATCCTGAAAGGAAATTAAGTCATGCACTGACATTTTCTATGCTCAAGACCAACCCCACCAAACAGGAGACCAAGGAAATGGCCACAGATGACCACTGAATGGTGGGGAGCAAACACTTTACAGATAAAGGCTGGTGTGGGTCTTCCGGGCTGTGTGGCCGTGTTCTGGAAGTTTTGTTTCCTAATGTTTCACCAGCATCTGTGACCGGCATCTTCAGAATGCAGGAGCATAGACAGGAGCAGTTCTCTCTGTGCCCAGGATGATGTCATCCTGCCCTCTGAAGATGCCAGTCACAGATGCTGGCGAAACATTAGGAAACAAAACTTCCAGAACACGGCCACACAGCCCAGAAGACCCACACCAGCCTTCATATGCTGGCCGTGAAAGCTTTCGACAATACACTTTACAGATAACATTGTGAGTAAATGTATTGATTGCCATTCTGGCAACATCAAATCTTCATTCAAGAATGATTTGTAGTCATGAAACCCAACTGGCATTCAAAAAATTGAGAGTTCATCTTATGTTTGGAGAGGCATTTTTCAGCATTCATCTCATATTTCATTGGGAAGTAATGACATTTGCATAACCAGGTTGTGCCTCAGAACATTCCCCTCAAATCTTTCCAAGTTGTACCCCATTATTTTGAAACAATAACAACACTTTGCATATATAACTACATCCATTGGTTGGTAGCTTTAAGACAAAGATGTCCCTTCTCTTCACCAAATGGAAATATTACCAGTGTTGGGGAAAAAAATAGAACCAAATAACTCTTCAGCTGACTATTGGCCATATTGTTTTAGGATTTCATAGAAGTGAAATTCCTCCCTAGGATTTTGTGCATGAAATTTGTACAAATTACAGTTCATGCAATTTGATGCTGGGAATTTGTGTGTGTGGGTCTGTATGTGTGTGTGTGTGTATTTTTGTATATAGAAGATGAAATCAAATGCATAGAGGTAGCCTCCTTGACTTCAAAACCTTGATCAAGAACTCCATACTCAACACATGTGAAATTTCAGGGCCTCTGCTAAAAATAATGGAGGATCTGGTGAAAGTAATTTCCGCATATGAACTTCACAAAGAACAATTAGCTTGGAATCAGAGGACACAATGACCTATAAGGTTTTAGGACCCCAAAAGAGAAGCAAGCTTCTAGGGAAAGGTTGGCATTGAGTTATGTCAATCTATCACTTTCCAACTGGAGCTTGTATAATCTGCTCAGTATTGGATTTGCATCTGAGAGGGTTCCTCTCCTTTTAATAAACAGGATGATGATATTCCCACCCATAAGGAACTGACTGTTATTTTCAATTCTTGTCATCATCATAGAGGTTAAAGAATCACAAAGAATAAGATGCATCTTTCCTTCCCTGGGCTCTGTTTCTACATTTCTATATGGTCTCCCTACTTATTTTGGTCCTTCTTCCTCCACACACCCCAAACTTTATGAGCAATCACCTCTGTGTTTTTCCTCAGCATGTCTCTTATGACCTGTTTCACCAGATCATTTTTCAGTGTGAAGAAGAAAGGGTTCAGAAGTGGACAGACAATTGTGGTGAGAAGAGCAGGGACCTTATGGACTTCAAGGGTCTCCTTTTGGGATGGTGTGACATAGATAAAGATGCTGATGCCACAGGAGATGGAGATGATTGTCAGATGTGTAGCACAAGTATTGAAGGCTTTTGCCCGACTTGAAGCAGTGGAGATGCGAATTATTGCTGAGATGATGCATATGTAAGAAACTAGCGTTAAGACCAACGAGCAGAGGATAACAACAGAAGACAGCACAAAGTCCATCAACTCTATCAGATGGATGTCACTGCAGGACAGATCCAGCAGTGGGCCGCTATCACAAAAGAAATGGTTGATGACATTGGACTTGCAGTAGGATAGCCTGCTGATCATGATGATGGGAATAAGAACAGAGAGGAACCCAGCCAGCCAGCAACCCAGTACCATCTGGATGCAGACCTGGCTGTTCATGATTGCATGATATTGCAATGGGCTGCATATGGCGGCATAGCGGTCATAAGACATGGAGGTCAACAGGAGGAACTCTACTGTCCCGAGGAAGAAGTAGAAGTAAGATTGGACCATGCAAGCAGCAAAAGAGATAGACTTGTCACCAGAGAAGAGATTCTTGAGCAACTGTGGGCTGGTGACAGAAGTGAAGAAGATGTCCAGTATGGAGACATTGCCAAGAAAGAAGTACATTGGGGTATGGAGGCGGTTATCTGCCAATATAATGCAGAGGACGATGATATTGGCTCCCAAGCTTGCAATGTACGTGGCTAAGAAGAGGACAGCAAGCAGGAGCTCTGCTGGACGGCCAATGGAAAAGCCCAGGAGGATGAATTCAGACACACTTTGGTTCTCCATTCAATTTTTTCTTCTGGTTCTTAAGAACAGCACCTGAAAGAACAAAGGTTATAACTTGAGACACACTCACTACACCAAAGGCTGCTTGTGCACTGAATTTTGCAAGTCTCATTCATAATTCTTCCTGATCCAAACCATACAATTTCCTCTCAGAATTTCCATTTGCCACTAACATAAAATCTGGAGGCAAAAGCAGGTTAAGAGGGTGATTTTCAGCATGGAAACCAAGGGGTTTCTTCTCAGTCTTGATTCCGGTTAAACCTTTGTTGCTTTCTTTCTTTCTTTCTTTCTTTCTTTCTTTCTTTCTTTCTTTCTTTCTTTCTTTCTTTCTTTCTTTCTTTCTTTCTTTTCCTTCCTTCCTTCCTTCCTTCCTTCCTTCCTTCCTTCCTTCCTTCCTTCCTTCCTTCCTTCCTTCCTTCCTTCCTTCCTTCCTTCCTTCCTTCCTTTCTTTCTTTCTTTCTTTCTTTATTTCTTTATTTCTTTCTTCCTTCCTTCCTTCCTTCCTTCCTTCCTTCCTTCCTTCCTTCCTTCCTTCCTTCCTTCCTTCCTTCCTTCCTTCCTTCCTTCCTTCCTTCCTTTCTTTCTTTCTTTCTTTCTTTCTTTCTTTCTTTCTTTCTTTCTTTCTTTCTTTCTTTTTCATATGCTGGCCATCTCCCCCAAAGGGTGATTCTGGGTGGCTCACAATTAAAATCAAACCTCAAAAACAGTTAAAGATATAAATAGCCGCATTAATTTCATTAAAAAATTTATATATATATATATATATATATATATATATATATATATATAAACCCTATATACATAAAAAGACTAAAACATTCAAGATGATTGGGGGGGTTAGAATCAATTACTCCACAAGCCAATTCCAATGGTGCGAGCCCCCATCAACCCCTCAGGCCATTTGGCATAGCCAAGATTTCACACACTTCCTGAAGGCCTCGGGTGGTAAGTTGTTCCACAGAGCGGGGGCCACGGCAGAAAAGGCCCTCTTCCTAGACCCTGCTAGCTGAAATTCCTTGACTTGTGGGGTCCGCACATGCCCCTTCTGCAGGACCGAGTGGGTCGTGTTGCAGACCCCACAATGGGGATGAGACAGCTCCTCACATAACCTGGTCCTGTGCCATGAAGGGCTTTAAGGTGATGACCAACACCTTGAATTGGACCTGGAAGCAAACTGGCAACCAATGCAGCTCGTGTAACAGCGGTGTTATATGGGCTCCCCTGGGGGCATTCAGAACTGTCCGTGCCGCTGCTAAACTATGGTTATACTTCATAGATTTGCAATGCTTAATATAGAAAATGAATTACAATTCAGAAAATGAGATTAAGAGACAGAAAAAGACAACACAAAACACACCCACACCCATAAAGAATACTGCAATAGTTTATCCAAAAAGGAAAGAAAATAGTTGAATTCTTCATGCTTATCTCAACAAATATGCCCTACTTACCAGTGGTGTCTTCCTGTATCCCAAATGTTTTGTGTGGGCAGGATCTGTTTTGGTTCTTCACCCACTGACAGACAGACACACTAAGTTGCCAGTTTTGTAGCCCTGGCTCTGATCCCAGAGAGGAAAACTATTTCCACCCCAGGAGAGAAGGGCAGGAGTCCCCTTGGTTTCTGGGCTGCATCGTTTGGGTCAACATTCTGCCTGGCATTCAGGAAAGCTTTTCCTAGGCTGGGGCCCCCCAACTTAACATTCTTGAAGAAATGAGCCATATTGTGGCTTGGCTTGATGGCTGAGTCCACACAGAATTAAGACAAGGACTATACTTCTTCCTTAGTGGACAAGGCACCAGGCTAGAAACGGGAAGACTGTGAGTTCTTGTCCAACTTTAGGCATGAAGTCAGCTGAGTGACCTTCAGCCAGTCACTCTCGCTCAACCTTAACAATAAATATATACCTAAATTCAAGTGTTAACAAAATTCCTGGCGAAACTATATTTTGAAGATAAATTAGAAATTTTTGAGCAGAATGACATACATAACAAATGGATGGGTGGGAAAATAAATAAATGAGAAGGAGAAATTGATAGAGTAGCCTATGTCTTTCAGCCCTCTCTTTCCTGTGATTGTCCCTTGTGAAATGATTGGTTATACTTGCCTGATGTACTCTTCAGAATCAGATTTCCTCTCCTCTTCATTTTTTCTATTGTTTGCTAGTCTGCAAACCTCAGGCATTGGAAGACTGTGTTTGGTTCAAGCATTCAACAGGCTTTGCAAAATGGCAAAGACAAAACCATATTAACAGATGTTAAATAATTCAGACTGTTTTCAGTGTGGTGACTGTTTCCCAGTTACAATTTGTCAGAGCAAATGAATGTCTCCTATTTATCTCTAGTAACAAACTTTTTTTCTAGTTTAATTCTTTGCACCCTCCGTCAAAGGAAGCGTAAGAAATAAAACTGCAGGAAAAGAGACAGTAATGAGAAAGTAAGGTAACTTAATTTGGGATAGATGGAGATCCAGTTTTATTTACAGCAGACTCATTGAAATTAATGAGATGTTAGTTAGTTGTAATTAATTATTCTCACTGATTTTTGTATAGTGTGAGTCAACACTCTGAGATTTATAATACAGGATCTTTGCCATTCATTTCATAGGAAAGACTATATAAAAGGATTGTAGTAAGTTTTTGACACACAATGATATCTAACATAAAGCTTATTAAACCATTCTAAAGCTTTCTACCTGCTTCTTAATTTCTTTATCACCTATAATAAAACAAAAGTAAACTGAAAGGTCTCTGTGGACTAAAAGTTCCCTGTTACAAATTATTAACCTGATAATTAATTTTCTAGGGAATAAAGGAAAGAAGCAAATGTATTGATCTTTCTCATTGGTTTTGACCTTCAGTAACCTTACCTGAGAATAGGAGATTAGAAATCCAGGTCTAATTCTCATACACCAATGTGGAATCAATTAGTTTCTAACTCTTATAAAATAGACACAGAATTTTGTCTCTTTTTCAGGACTAGTCACCTTTACTGGAGTATAGGTTTGGGGAGGAGCAAAACTTTATTGGTTTTGTTATTCCAGGATGTGTGTAGTGTTGGCAAAGTTAAAAGGATTGAAGTACGTTTTTGACACATTATGATATATAACATAAAGCTCATTAAGACATTCCAAAGCTTTCTATCTGCTTCTTGATTTCTTTATCACCTATAATAAAAGTATTAAGGAGATATTTATATGAAGGCACCTGGGGAGGTTCATTGTTATCTACTATACATTTTCAAGTAGATATATAATGTCAGGGGAATTTGGGTCTCAAGCGGATGCTGAAGAATTCACTTCTCTTGTCTTGCCTAGAGAGCTTCACCAGGAGCTTCATACAAATGCGAAAGGAAAGAATGGCAAATTATTCTGGTCTACCATAGCTGGTTGAATAGAACAAAATGGTACCCACATATAAAGTCACATATATTAACAACAGGCTTTTTCTGTGTGCAGTAGGGCCTCATGTAGATCATCTACGTGTCCAAAAGGAAGTTAGACATGTTGGAGGTCCACTTCCAATGGAATGGACTCTTCAGAACCACATGATCTCCTGAGCACAAGGGTACAGTAGGAAGAGAATTAAGGATTTCCTTCTGGCTCTTTATCCAAAAGAGTGTGGAGGGATGGTGTGGTTGTGACTACACGATTGAAGCCTCATCCCTTTTATACAGGTGTCACTATTCCAGACAAATGCACAGGGATGTGACTTCCGTCAGGTACTCGTGATCCCTATCTTGACTTTTTTTGATCACCCCTGATGACTATTTTTGTTAAGATATTGCTAATCTAAGATCACCTCCCAGATACACAGCACACAGCATGCGCTCTTGGACTCTCATTCTAGTTGGATGTAGCTGGCTACATGCTAGGCTTTGCCTACCCTTATAACGTATTTCCTGGAAATAAATCTTCTTTGTGTTAGAGCAATAAAACTTGCTTCCTTAATTCTGCTGAAGTCGGATTCCCGCTTTCAAGACTGCTGAGATACATATGCAGAGTACTACAACCTCCAACAAGCATGCTCCTGATACCCAACTGTACATCTCAGCTTCTGGCAAATAAGTGAGGCTCTCAATGTGCTGTTGTGGTGTCCAGAATCTGTCTGGGACTTGAAGGGAGGAATAGGTTAAGGCTCAATCTTGGCAAATTGGAATGGCTTTGGGTTTGAAGGCCTCTCAATTCTAGTGAGATTCTACTAGAAGCTCTGGATGAGGTGGCATTTCCCTGAACGGAGGTGGTTTGCAATTTGGAGGACCTCTTGGACCCATAGCTCCTACTTAAGGAGCACTTGGCAGCTATGGCCAAAAAGGCTTTTGCTCTATCTTGTGCATCAATTGTGACATTTCCTGAAATGGAAGGCATTACTCAACGTCATACATGCCTTAGTCACCTCCTGATTCAACTGCTGCAATGCTCTCTGCATTGGGCTTCCCTTGAAGAGCTGTCAGGAACTACACATGTTCCAGGATGCAGCTGTTCAAGTAATTATGGGTACACTTCATGGCACACCATGAAACTCAGAGCTGCATTGGCTACCACTTGGCTCCCAGGTGCAGGTTGTTGTCATCTTTAAAGCCCTCCATGGTTCAGGTCCTGGGCATCTGTGGGACTACCTGCACCTACAAATTTTTGTCTGTCAGAGAAGATCTTGTAAGATAACCTCAATCAGAGACTGCCATCTTCAAGCACCACAGAAACATGGCTTCTCAGTTGCCTTAGGAACAGCTGAATAATAATAAATAAGGAGCAGGGTCAGGGAAAGTTGAATATTTGTAGGAATACCTACATGCCTAATGTACACAGAAAGGTTTTAAAAAGTGGGGAAGGAAGAGAAGGGAGAGAAGGGAGAGAATTGTCCAGGTAGGCCCAATGTTCATGACTACGGATTTCTGACTGTGTGGGAGAGAGATGGAATGGAGTGGTGTTGCCTAGATGACTGGCTGGAACCCTGAATGGAAGCCCCCAGTGGCCATTCTGAAGAAAGCAAAAGTTACTGAAAGACAAGGAGGGGTGGGTTACAAGAGTTGTGTGGAGACAAGCTTTCCCCAGGAATTCACCAATGCCAGGTTGCTGTTTTCACAAATCACATACCCATAAAATCAATAGTTTATTGTGTGCGTACAAACAGTAGAGTTAAATGAATGTAGAAAGTCTAAAGTCTTTGTTGACGATTTCTGGTGGACCTCTCTCTCTACGCTGAGTTTCATATTACCAAAACTCTTTGTAGGACTGAATGCCAGATGGCCCCCCCAACCATGACCAAGAGATAGTCATTAAGCACCAAGTTCCAAACTTCTCAAGAAGACAGTGCTATTTCTTTCACAACTTCAGTAGCTTCCTCAGGAGCACATGAAATGATGAATATAAATTAGCAAAAACTCCTTCCAGTTGAGCTTGATCCTGCCAAATTTTTGGAGACATCCATGTAGTTTCCTGGCTAAAACAGGGCAGTGATTTGATATTGCTTTCTTTGAGGATTTTTATTTTGTTTTAAACTTCCCAGATAATCTTAGAGCTCTGAGATGTTCTGGTGGCCTCTCATGTATTGTAAATAGGAACCAGATATGACCTTCTTAAATATTTTGAACTCAAAGTTATTGAGGTAATGCAACCTCTTTCTTTAGACTTAAAACAAAATGGAAAATTAGTCAGGTGCTTCATCATATCACATGGGGGTTTGGGGAACCTGTAATGAGCAGCTAATCTTATCATATATTACATATTGCTTTGTATATATAGGTATTGCCCCAAAGGATATTCTGAAGAACAATATTCACAACTGTATATCTGAAATTGTTTGCCCTGGAGTGAGACATCTATCATATCGAAGGAACAAAATAACTTTGAAGATAAGCTTTGGGAGGATACAATGATCCATGGCTCATTAGTGGAATGTATCTTAGACCAATGATCCACCAAACTATGTTTTGGGTTAGGTAAAGGGTGTTTTCAGTAGAAGTAAGGCACAGTATATATCATTTGAGATCAGGAAGTGCTATTCGCCAATCTTGAAGTTTTTCAATAAAGAAGAAAGATTTACACTCAAGAAGGGACATGTGGATTTGCTCAATATCTCTGATAGAATTGTCTCTGAAGTTTCTATCTGGATTCTACAGTCTTTAGCTGAATATGGTGGTGGAGAAGTAACATGAGAGACCTGCATTTTTTTTTTCCAGCTAAGAATCCCAAACAGAGTTCCTCAGGGACATCAGTGTAGCTCCTTAGAGCAAATACTATTTTCTCTTAGCTGCCTTTTCCAGGTCTCAGGGAAAGAAGCATTTCTCGGAAGGAGTCAGAGAGAGCTGCTATCTTCATATCCACTCTTGCTCACAGTCACCTTTTAGCCTTTGCATCAGAGCCAGAGCACAACCTCCCATTTAATAGCAATTTTCAAAGAGGCTTCAAGTGAGACTTGGTCAGGGGAAATACATGGACACACGGATCCTGAGACACCTAGCTTGTTCATTCCGGACTAAGATCTTTCCCTATTTTAGTGCTCCAAAAGTGAAGAATTATAAAATGTGAGTATATGTTATAAATTCACAGACAAGCAAAGAACTGTTTGCTTAGGAAGCCAATGGATTAAATGAACTTAAAAAAAAAAAAAAGACTGTAATGTAGAATTAAAAGGGTTAGATTCTTCTTTGAATATATGCAGTAATTTGTAAGATTTTTCTATAATATTTGAAATATATCCATGTCCATTCAGTGGCTGCAAAATACAGATAACCTTTTGAAGGTGTTGAAAGCTGGAGGAGAAATAATTCTGATTCACATCTTATGGTGAATTTACTTATAAAAACATAATGTAAAAATCACCACAAATTATTTTCCTTCAGTATTTGCATTTTTTTTAATTTTGTAATTTAATGATTAGAAAAAAAGAATGCTTAAAAGTATATAACACTTAGGAAAAAGAACAGGCAGATTCCCAAAAATTAGTTGAAAATAACAGAAAATCATTTGATATTCTCCTAAAATTTAGCAAATCCCTAAGAGGTAGCCCTGAATTCATCCCATGCTTTGAAAAGAACTGATGTTCCTCCCATATAAATACTTCTGCAGGAGACAATCATCCTACTGAAACAGAGAGATGTGGGAGTGTTACAGGCACTCTCAGGTTCAGCTTATGGTCACTCACTCACACACATACAGCTTGTTGAGGCACATGGATCTTGTAAGCCCCCTTGCTTTCTACCTGGGTTTTCCAGAGAGGTGTTGCTAGAGCTGGGAAATAATTAGGGACACACAAAAATAATGTCCAACTGAATACTGAGGCACACTGTTGATTGTCCCAGTCTTGCCAGAGCAGCGAAAAGGCTGCTCTTTCTACTTCACTTTCCCTTCACTTTCCCCTTCTGATTCATGCCTTTCTTGCTGATTTCTTTGTAACTGCTCAACCCACTCTTTCAAGCTCCAAGTAGAAGCCCCATCCCACATCTCCATGTTTTTTCCTAAATCTCTCAGCTTTCGCCATATTTGCACACATGTCTCCATTCCCCACTCTCTGTTCTTGGTTTCTCTACAAATTCCTATTCCTGTTCTTTCCTCTCCCTCTTCTTTCCCCACCTACACCTCTCCCACATCCTTTCCTTTCCTTTCCTTTCCTTTCCTTTCCTTTCCTTTCCTTTCCTTTCCTTTCCTTTCCTTTCCTTTCCTTTCCTTTCCTTTCCTTTCCTTTCCTTTCCTTTCTTCCCCAACACTTCCAACAGCTTTCCTTGTTTCCCGCAGATCTTTCCAATGTGGCTAAATCTAATGGATAACTCACCCAATCCAAGATTGCTCAGGGTGCTGCAGCCCACCCAGCAACCCTTTTAATTTGCAGAGCTTCCCAAATTCTATCTTAATGTCCTTCCCCGAATACACTGACTTCATTTTCTCCTGCAAGTCACCAAGAGGCAATCCCAACTTCTTAACAAGTTTTGCCAACCATTCACAAAATACCAAACCCTTTTCCCCTTCCTCAGGATTCTCCAATGGACCTAACACCTGAGAAAGGCACCCCCATATTTCCACAAAGCCATGATTGCTCACCCAAATAATAAATTCAAAGGGTCCAATCCATGTATCCCACTTTGACACCAATAAAAATGTTACAGGCACTCCCAGGTTTGGCTTATGGTCACTCACTCCCACATTCACAGCCCCTGTTGAGGCATGTGGATCTGTTTTCTACCTGGGTTTTCCAGATAGGTGCAGCTGGAAAAAACGAGATACACAGCCCTGGTCAACAACTGGGAAATGATTAGGGACACACCCAAATCCCTTCCAACCGAACACTGAGGCACATCAAGGTCTTTGGAATAGACAGAGACCCTCTGAATTTAAGGTAACTGCAAAACTTTACTGGTTACAATGTACATATGCTCTTTCTTACATGTACACACACACACACACACTCATCCATGCTTACCCACATCCTTTTCAACTAGGCTGCCAGGCACTAGCTAAAGGGATGGAAGCCACCAGGTCTGGATCCAAAGATGATTCAAGGAGTGGGCGGGCTTCAGGACCCCTTTTGATCCCCAACAGATCTTGCTTTGTTGATTAGCAGGGATTGGGCTATTTTCCAATGTAGTCAGGCCCAATTTCCTTTGTCTGGTTCAGGTGATATTTTTCCTTTCTTTCCTTAACAACCTGTTTCCTTCTTATTTACCTCCTTGGTAGATAAGAAGGAAACAAGATTTTAGACAAGATTCCTGCCAGCTTCATCTTTAGTTACAGCAGGTTCAGCCTAGTCTCACCGGAGTCATTTATGGGACACCAGTAGTTTGAAGGAATTGAGTCATAATGAAATTCTGTTTATACTAGAATGTTCAGCAGAGTTACTCAGCTAAATATTAAGTGAAACAATTTCTTCTTCTATCAACCCTCCGACCCTAGTTCTATAATAACTATGAAAAACAATGAAACGAGAATCAGTGAGTTCATACTTCTTGGCTTCACCGATGTTCGGAAACTGCAGCTCCTGTTCTTCTCCATCCTTTCCTTTTCCTATTTTTTGACAATTACAGAAAACTTGGTAATTATCATCCTGGCTAATATAGACCACCGGCTACGCACCCCAATGTATTTCTTCCTCTGGAATTTTTCTGTTTTGGAAATTGGATTTACCACTGCTGTCACTCCTCAAACCTTATCACATCTTTTGATGGGCAATAAAAATATACCCTATGTTGGTTGCATGATGCAAACTTTCATATACTTTCATCTGGGCACTACAGAGTTGTTCCTCTTAGCTGTCATGTCCTATGATCGATACCTAGCCATCTGTAATCCCTTACGCTACCCATCCATCATGAGCAAGAGTTTATGCACCTCCCTTGTTTACTGTTGTTGGATTGGAAGCTTTCTGCTCATCATTGGTCCATTTGTGGTCTTCCTACAGTTTCCAATGTGCAACTCAAACATCCTGGATCATTTCTTTTGCAACAACACACCATTGATCCAACTCCTGTGTGGGGACACCAGACTTCTTGAACTTTTGGGGTTCATCACTGCTGCTCTTTCAGTGTTGGGGACTTTCATCATTTCAGTGGTTTCCTATGTCAACATCATCAGGTCTGTCTTGAGCATCCCATCTGCTACAGGGAGAAAGAAAGCATTTTCTACTTGTTCTTCCCACTTCATTGTTGTCTCCCTCACCTACGGGAGCTGCATCTTCCTTTATATCAGTCCAGATCAGGACAGCAAAGTTGAGTTTGCCAAAATAGTGGCCATTCTGAACACCATTGTTTCCCCTTTGCTCAATCCTTTCATTTACAGCTTGAGAAATAAGCAAGTTCAGGAAGCCTTGGAAAATCTATTGAGACAGTTCAAAGCCATCGCTAAAGGTTAGGGAAAACCTGATAATGCATCCAAATTCTAGTTAGAGCAGCATTTTCAAAGCAGAGGCACATTTATTCAGCTAAGTATTGATATTAAGAGAAATCATTTTCTTCTATCAATTTCCGGATCCCAGTTTTATAGTACTAATGAAAAGAAATAAAGTGACAGCTATCAAGTGGCAAGTGACAGCAACTTCAGGAAGAAGGAGTATGAGAAGCTGGAGAATTACCAGGCCTGAAGGAGGAACTAAAGAGGATATTGAAAGCAAAGGCCAAAGTGGTCCCAGTGGTGGTAGGAGCACTTGGGGCTGTGGCTCCAAAGCTGGGAGAGAGGCTCCAACAGATCCCAAGAACAACATCGGAGCTCTCTGCCAGAAGAGTGCAGGGCTAGAAAGAGTTCAGATACCATGCAGAACCCTCAAACTCCCAGGCCTCTGGGAGAGGACCCCAGATTAAGGAAGACAGACCCCCCCTAGGAGTGAGAGGGGATTTTTTTTCTTGCCCAAAAGGATGGACTAGAAAAAATTATTCCCACATACAGTATATACCTATGAAATCATTTGCACTGAATTGACACATCCATCATACTGAAGGAGCAAAACAACTTTCAGGATATGCTTTTGGAGGGCAAGATGACCAAAAGATCAGTAATGAAAAGAATATTGGCCCAATGTTTAGTCAAAATGGTTCTAGATTGAAGTGAAGGACTTGTTTATATAAGAAAGACCTATTCACTATTGTCTGAAATCAGGAGGGGCTATTTTCCCTTTTAGAATGTTTTAAATGAAGGAAGAAGGAGTTACACTCCCGTAAGAGCTTAGGGATTTACTGGAGATCTTTGATGGTATGAGTTTTCAAAAGTTCCCATTTGGATTCTCCACCCTTTAGGTGATTTTGATGATAGAAAGATAACCCAAGGGACCTGCAATTTTTCCACCTACCAACCACAAATAGGGTTGAACCACTTGAGGGCATCAACGTAGCAATTCTCTGTGACTGCTTAAAATAAATTCATCTTCCTGAAGCTTCTCTTGGTTGCATTCTGCAGCTCCCGCGTAACACTAGGGCAAGAAGCTTTTTTTTTCAGGAGTCAGAGAGAAATCCAACCTTCGAGACCCCCATGCTTGCAACAACCTTTCCGCCTTTGCTTCTCAGCCACAGCACAGTACTACAATTTAAAGATGCTTCAACTGAGATTTGGATGGGGGAAACACTTGAACATATGGATCTCCTGCCAAAGATATTTCCTTATTTTATTGCTTCAAGTCTGAATAAATAGATAATGTAAGTACAGAGTATAAATTCCTAGAAGGCAAAGATTTGTTTTAATGGGCCAATGAATTAAATTAACTAAAACAAATCAATGTAATACAGACTTTCTCCCTTCTAATGGTTATTCGAATATATACAGGGTTTTTAAAGATGTTTCTAACATTTTCCAACATTTCCATATTCATTTAGAAGTACCAGTTGATTACCCCCTTTTTAATCTAAGTTCCAGGGCACTCCGATGATTTTTATTTGCATTATTTGTTAGACAATCCGGTTAAATCTATCTCTCTAAAAGTAATACAGAAATGTGGGTGTCATTTTCAGGACATCAGAAGTTTGAATGACAACAGAATTCTGGTTACAGCAGCATTTTCAAAGCTGATGTAGAGTTATTCAATAGCAATTTTGGAAAAGTGCAGACAGCAAATGATATCCAGTTGAAAATCAAATTCCTATCATTCTGTGTAAAGGACTGATCTCCCTCCCACATAAATACGTCTACAGGGAACAATCATCTTTCTGAAATACAGAGATGTGGGGGTCATTTTCAGGAGACCAGTAGTTTGAATGATAACAGATTTCTGGTTACAGCAGCATTTTCAAAGCTGATCTAGACCTATTCAGCTGACTGAATTTTCTTCTCCTGTCAACTTCCCAATTCCACTTCCATAGTCGCCATGAAAAACAATGAATCAAGAATCACTGATTTCATACTTCTTGGCTTCACAGACATTCGTAAACTGCAGCTTCTACTCTTTTCCATCCTTTTCTTTTCCTACTTATTGACAATTATGGGAAATGCTGTGATTATTATCCTGACTAACCTAGACCATCGGCTACACACCCCAATGTATTTCTTCCTCTGGAATTTCTCCATCTTGGAAGTTGGATTTACCACTGTTGTCATGCCCCAAACCTTGTCACATTTACTGATGGGCAATAAAAATATTTCCTATGTTGGTTGCATGATACAATCTTTCTTGTACTTCTCTCTGGGCACTACAGAGTTGTTCCTCTTAGCTGTCATGTCCTATGATCGATACTTAGCCATCTGTAACCCCTTACGCTACCCAACCATTATGAGCAAGAGTTTGTGCATCTTCCTTGTTCTTGGTTGTTGGGTTGGAAGTTTTCTCATCATCATTGGTCCGTTTTTGCTGTTACTACAGTTTCCAATGTGTGACTCAAACATCCTGGACCACTTTTTCTGTGATAACACACCATTGATGCACCTCCTGTGTGGGGACATCAGACGTCTTGAGCTTTTGGGGTTCATCAATGCTTCTCTTTCATTACTGGGGACTTTGGCTACTTCAGTGGTTTCCTATATCAACATCATTAAAACTATCTTGAGAATCCCATCTGCTACAGGAAGAAAGAAAGCATTTTCCACTTGTACCTCTCACTTCATTGTTGTCTCCATGAGCTACGGGAGCTGCATCTTCCTTTATATCAGTCCAGCCCAGGACAGCAAAGTCGAGTTTGGCAAAATAGTGGCCATCCTGAATACGATTGTTTCCCCTCTGCTCAATCCTTTCATTTACAGCTTGAGAAACAAACAAGTTCAGGAAGCCTTGAAAGATCTATTGAGACAGTTCAAAGCCACTGCTACATGTCCAGGGAAAACCTGAAAACTCCATCCCATCTGGACTTGGTGCATCTGACCTTTTGTTTGGAGGGCTGCCAAATAACCTGTTATTTGGTAGTTTTGGGTAGTATTTGATGTTGACAAAGCACTGTGGTTGAACCCATTAATTTCAGTGAATATCCTTGGAAGATCTCCAGTATAGAGTGGTCTGCAAGACAGGGTTTTACTTTGAAGTTACAGATAGGCATTGTGTGGTTTCTTTATCTGTTTCTTTTCCCTAAATCTAAAGAGTAGAGAGAGATTTTTAAAAGGTGGGGGTTGTGGGGAAAAGGCGAACACTTCCTTGGAAGGCCTGAATGTTTTAATGGCCATGACCATGTTAGTGGTGAAAAGAGATGGAATGGAATGGAATTGAATCAGCTAATGGCTGATTAGCTGGCTGGACATGCAACAGAATCCCCCAGTATCCATGCTGAAGAAATCAAATGTTACCAAGATACGTAGAGATGAGATCTCGCCCAAGAACTCATCAGCGGAAATTCTCTATTTAACAAATCATATGTTCTCCTCTATGTTGGAATTCAAAAACCTACAAATGCAAAAACATCTATGTAGTAAATATCTATGTAGTAAAACCTCAATATAATAACTCAAGAGGGGAGGAGGAGACCTGTCCATTGCATCTGGGTGTCCATTAAAGTTCAACTATGTAATTTCACAAGTGATGTAAATTAATGCAAACAGCATAAACCCTATCAATTTTCATGCCTTGTTTGTATTTCTGTATGTACATGCAGAAACACACACACACACATATAGATATGCACACATAATAAAATTTAATTTATGTACCCATGTTAAGCAGATTTGGGATGGAACAAGCAAAATTGGGCTAGTTGAAGGGCAACTTTAGTAGAAGTAAGGCCTAGTCTATTTTGTTTCAGAACAGGAAGTGCTACATATTCCCCAGTCTTGAAATTTTTTCAATAAAGAAGAAAGATTTACACTTAAGAAAGGACATGTGGATTTGCTCAATATCTCTGATAGAAAGTTCTCCAAAGTTTCTATCTGGATTCTACAGCCTTTAGCTGATTATGGTGGTGCAGAAGTTGCTCAAGAGACCTGCAATTTTTTTCTAGCTAAGAACCCCAAACAGAGTCCCTCAGGGACATCAGTGTAGCTGCTTAAAGCAAATACTATTTTCTCTTAGCTGCCTTTTCCAGGTCTCAGGGAAAGAAGCATTTCTTGGAAGGAGTCAGAGAGAGCTGCTATCTTCATATCCACTCTTGCTCACAGTCACCTTTTAGCCTTTGCATCAGAGCCAGAGCACAACCTCCCATTTAATAGCAATTTTCAAAGAGGCTTCAAGTGAGCCTTGGTCAAGGGAAATACATGGACACACGGATCCCGAGATACCTAGCTTGTTCATTCTGGACTAAGATCTTTCCCTATTTTAGTGCTCCAAGACTGAAGAATTATAAAATGTGAGTATATCTTATAAATTCTCAGACAAGCAAAGAACTGTTCGCTTAGGAAGCCAATGAATTAAATTAAATTAAAAAAAAAAAAAAAGACAGTGTAATGTGGAATTACAAGGATTAGATTCTTCTTTGAATATATACAGTATTTTGTAAGATTTTTCTATAACTTTTGAAATATGTCCATGTCCGTTCATTGGCTGCAAAATACAGAGAAACATTTGAAGGTATTGGAAACTGGGGGAGAAATTATTCACCTGCACAATATAGAACATCAATGGGAAATATTACATTTGCATTTTGCTTCTGGATTTTGTCACGCTGTGTTTGAAGGCAGGAATGTTTAAAACTCTACAGCATTTGGGGAAAAAGAGAATGTCACAAGTTGTTAAGTATAATGGGAAAATCTTCAGTGATTGAGCAAACCCATAATGTACCTCTGAATTCCTCCCATGTTTTGAAAAACAGGGTTTTCCTCCCACATAAGTCCATATATAAGGTGTCATGGGGAAAATGCCCACTTCATTATGGAAACAAAGTGTTTGGTGACAGATGCAACCAAGTCTCACCAACAGAGCCCCAGTGAAACTATGTTACACAGGAACGAGAAAGAAAGCATTGCCTATCAACCTGTGACCTTTACAGCCAGAATGTAGCATCTGATAATGCTCTGGGATGACCTTACTGGGGGTGCCCAAACAGTCCTCAATTCCTATAATGCTATGTGAGAATGACCTAGGGTGACAGGAGGAAGAGCTGCAGATGAGACAACAGTCAGAGAAGTGGCAGCTGGGCCTACAGAAGTAATATGGGTGTGGCAAACATCTCAGAAGGGACCCTCAATCGTTTCTTGGAGTGTAAAGGCCAAGGGGGGAGAGATGCACTTTCAGACTTGCAAGATTCTGTTAATGAAACCTTACAATAGGATTAGAGGTACTACTTCTGGGGGTGCTTCTTGTGTGGGCTACCTTGCAAGGTTGGCAATCCCTTCTACCAACAAGACACCATGCCCTACCCTGCTGCCCATGATGATAAACCATGATTGTTCATGGTGCCCATATACTGACTCTCATCACAACAGAGAAAAAACAATTATCTGTCTTCATGATCTCTGGGATCATCAAGTGGTTTACTTTCTCCTTTTTCTATTTCTATGCCATGTACATATTTTTAACCCCTCAGAAGGGAAAACTATCTTGTGGAACCAGAGATGTGGGAGTCATTTTCAGGACATTAATTTAAAGGAATTGCGTCACATCCAAATTCTAGTCAGAGTAGCATTTTCAAAGCAGATGTACAGTTATTCATCTGAGCATTAATATTAACAGAAATAATTTTCTATCAATTTCCTGATCCCAGTTTTATAGTCACCATGAAAAGTAATGAAACAAGAATCAGTGAGTTCATACTTCTTGGCTTCACAGACACTCGTAAACTGCAGCTCCTGCTCTTTGCAATCCTTTTCTTTTCCTACTTTCTGACAATTACGGGAAATGCTGTGATTATCATTCTGGCTAATATAGACCACCGGCTCCACACCCCAATGTATTTCTTCCTCTGGAATTTCTCCATCTTGGAAATTGGTTTCTCCACCGTTGTCATCCCTCAAACCCTGTCACATTTACTGATGGGCAATAAAAATATTTCCTATGTTGGTTGCATGATACAATCTTTCTTGTACTTCTATCTGGGCACTACAGAGTTTTTCCTCTTAACTGTCATGTCCTATGATCGATACCTAGCCATCTGTAACCCCCTACGCTACCCATCCATCATGAGCAAGAGTTTGTGCACATCCCTTACATTTTGTTGCTGGATTGCAAGCTTTTTCCTCATCATTGGTCCATCTATGGTCTTCCTACAGTTTCCAATGTGTGACTCAAATATCCTGGACCATTTCTTTTGTGACAACACTCCTCTGAACCACCTTGTGTGTGGGGACACCAGACGTCATGAACTTTTGGGGCTTATCCTTGCTTCAGTTTCATTGCTGGGGACTTTGACCATTTCAGTGGTGTTCTATATCAACATTATTAAAACTATCCTGAGAATCCCATCCACTACAGGAAGAAAGAAAGCATTTTCCACTTGTGCCTCTCACTTCATTGTTGTCTCCATCAGCTATGGGAGCTGCATCTTCCTTTATATCAGCCCAGCCCAGGATAGAAAACTGAAGTTTGCCAAAATGGTGGCTATTCTGAACACAATTGTTTCCCCTCTACTCAATCCTTTCATTTACAGCTTGAGAAACAAACAAGTTCAGGAAGCCTTGAAAGATCTAATGAGACAGTTCAAAGCCATTGCTAAAGGTCCACGGAAACCCTGAAAACTCTGTCCCTCTTGGACTTGGTGCATCTGACCTTTTCTTTGGAGGGCTGCCAAATATTTCACCATTTTTTGGCAGCTGGTTAAGTTGACCAAGAACAGTCATTTTGAACATACTCATTTCAGTATAGGATCATAATTTATGGTTGAATTTGCCTGATAGTCTAATGCTAGTACCATGCTATATATTTATTTATTTGTTTGTTTGTTTGATGTGTCCCCCGCCCATCACCCCCCAATGGGCAACTCTGGGTGGCTTTTTATGTTGTTTTAAGACAATGTGCTGATTTCTTTGTTATGCTAAATAGTTTATGGTGATTTCATGTATTTTACTTCTGAACTTGATTCTTATGGACTGAGTATTTGTTGAAAACCTTTTTATGCTGCCTGCACTGGGATTATGGAGTATATAACTGTTAAATAAAAAAATAAAAACATTGTGCAGCAAACAACACTGTAGTTGGCAAACTAAAAAACTGACAAATGGACATGCCCTTGTGTTTCTTTGGAATATTTATAGACCTATTTATATGCTTGTTTAATTATGAAATTTGCCTGCAGCCAGCTGGCCCCTTTTTAAGGTATAGAGTTTAAGCAAGAGAAATATCAGAATAACATTAGAATAGCAGCAAAAAGCAAAAATGTAAAAAGTGTAAATATGTGGAGTCCTTGGTGCTCTCCAAGCTGCATTGTTTCCTTGCAGACATTTCATTCATCCTCCATCTAGACCCTAATGGGCTCCAGGCCCTTGGACAGCCCCGCAACAGCATCACCAGAGAAGTATATCTGGGTAGCAGCAGCACCCCCAGCCACCCCCATCTCTCACATGAGGGGAGCAAGAGGGCTCCCCCATACTCAGCCCCCGCTCCAACTTCCAAACCATGTAAAAGCTCCTGGTCCATACCAATGTCCTCAATCTGGGTGCCAGCACCTTCAATTCCAGGTCCTCCCAGACAGGAAGGGAATCCACTAAAATGGCTGCTTTACCATGTGACTGCTTCAGCGGCAGCTGCAAGACACAAGGCAACCCCCCCCCACACACACACAGGTCCACTGCCTTGCTCCTGCTCCTCCTGCTACAAACTGCTAGGCCACCTGAGCCCCCCACTCCACTGGGACTCCTATGGACCCCGTAGCCACCGCCACTTTCTTGTCCTGAGCAGGTCTAGACTGTCCCTGTATTCTCTGCGGTGGAGACACAAGATGGAGGATGAGGGGCTAAGCTGCTAGTCTGTTGCTGCTAGCTCTGCCATGCTGCTGTGTCCTCTGGAGTCCAGTCCGTGCCACCCATCAGCTGGAGCAAAGGCAGATGATCCACAGCATCTCTGAGCTCTGCTGCCTGCATCTTGCTCACCAAGGATCCTCTGCAATGGAGGGGCCACCACTGAAAGCAGTCCTGCTTGGCTGCTGCACAGGAAGGGGTCAACAGGGCTCCATCGGCCCCTTCAAGGATTGGTCCCCTCCACTGCACTGCCTGCCTTTGCTGTTGGTGCTCTTCCCACTCCTCCTGCTGGCCCAGAGAACTGGTACTAACATGGCTGGCTTCCCACCAAACTGACAAGGATCATCAAACACCTCCACCCACCCTTCACCTCATCCTCAAAATTCCCAGCAAAGTGAGCCTATCAAACAGGTATCCGCCTTGGCGCCATAATGGAAAAAGAAAATAGTGTTTTGAATGGGAGAAAATCCCACACTCACTTACACTGATGAAGTTACCTAGTTGGGTAATGAAACTTCTGCAAGCAAACAACCAACTCAGAGACCACCAAGGACTCCACCGTTCAACCCTGAGCTACAGATATTCTCTTCTATTGCAATATGTAAATATGAATAATCAAATCATAAATCATGGAACAAGGATTTAGAAGTGACCATCACATCCAGGTCACTTCAGTAGTAGAGGAATTCATTGCTTGCTGGTTTGGGACAACTCTTGCCTTTACTTCTCTCCATGGAAACATTTAATTCTAATTGAAAATTAATTAGAAATGAGGTATTAACACAATCACATTCTCCAGAGCCTGCATCATCTCAGGAGACAACTAAGCATGATATTTAGTCTTGACATGCAGTATTTTATATTTCCCAGACTGGGAAAGATTTGCAGATCAATTCAATGGGAATCTTCATGGAAGCTGTAAGTAGATTCAGTAGAGGTGGGGCTGTTTGAGTTCCATCAAGGCATGGAAATAAGAGCCTGCTCCATATCATTGTTGAAGGACACCGTTGGTAGATATAAGAAAAATTAAATAATGTCAAAGTTTGCAGCCTCTCTTGTTCATGTACTGATCTATTTGTCTTTTACTCGCTTCTAACAGCAAATGCATGTTCTGATATGGTAGTGAAATAGGTCAGTTATTGAAGTCCAAGTTCAAGTCTCCACTGGACTACAGAGCTCCCTGAATTGACTTACCTCCTGGGTGGTAGTTCTGGGGAAAAAAAGAAAGAAAAGTTAACTTGCCAAACATCGTGCTGGTTGTAAAGTGACAGGATAGCAGTGCAATAACAGTTCTCTATACCTAGAGCAACATTTTAATTTTAGCTAGAAGTGGTCCAAACTTTGAAGCAATCATCTTTCTTCCTTCTCTTTTTCTAAGAATGATTCCAAAAAGCTTCCACCACCACTACCACCCAAAAAAAAGGAAGGAAAAGAAAATGGAGCTATTTTCATTGAGCAAACTTTGAAAAAGAATTGGATTAAAACCTCCTTTTATGAAACAAACAAACAAGTGGTTAAAAGGTGCTAGTTTAAACTGTTTGGGACCTAATATGTCTGAACTACTGCTTGGATAAAATGGTTTCTAAAGAAGGGATTTTATAGTCATGGGAAAGGTGCATTAAACGTGCTCCCATCTTCGGCTTATGGTCACTCACTCACACACTCTCAGCCTGTTGAGGAACGCAGATCTTGTCAGCCCCCCTTGCTTTGTACCTGGGTTTTCCAGACAGGTGCGGCTGGAAAAGACGAGACACACAGCCCTGGTGAACTGATGGGAAATAATTAGGGACGCACGCAGATCCTCTCCAACCGAACCCTGAGTCTCAACAGGTTCTTTGGAATACAGGGAGACCCAGTGAGTTGAAAGGAGTAGCAAAACTCTCCTGGTTACAGTGGACATTTGCTCTTTCTCACACTCACATACACACTCATCCACTTTTATGCATGTCCTTCTCAACTTGGCTGCCAGGCATTTGCTAGAGGGACAGAAGCTGCCTTGTCTGGATCCAAAGATGAGTTAAAGAGTGGGTGGGTTCAGGACCCCTTTTGATTCATAATAGTTCTTGCTTTGGTGATTCACAGGACTGGCAGCTACTCTTGCCCTTTTGATTTGCAAATTTTTGGACCTAATACGTCTTAACTACAGCTTGGATAAAAGCTCTGATATTAATAGATCACAAAGAAAGAGACTTCAGAATCTAGCCTTGTTTCTTCATGACTTTCATCAACATTTACAGCAACAGGGGAAATCAAAACCTTTCCATATATTAGTAGTATGATACAAATGTTTATAAACTTTTCCAGGTTTAAAGCATCTCTATCCATGATCACATATTGCAATCAACATTTGTTCCCAAAAACCTGACTTGAAAACTGCATAAAAGGGAGGAGGAATGGGAGGGTTTGATGGATCACATGGACACAGAAATATATTTTAATAATACCGAAAAGCTGGCATCATATGCTAATGTTTTTTTTCTCTGCCCCTTCTTTTATTGCTATCATAATCCAGTATTTCATATACGGATCTGAACTGAAGGTCTGATCAGACATTCTTCCACACACAAGAAGATTCTTTGTTGAAATAATTTGATAAGTATTTCCATATTTTACTATTTTTTAGAAAGTTCCCTTGGTGTCTGTACAAGGAGATGGAAAAACATTGGAGGTGTTAATTTAGAAAAAGGACAAATATGAGTAAATGTGGAAGGAATACACAAATATAGACTGAGAAAGATTCCCCCCAACGCTCAAACTCTTACAATACTAAACAGCAGCCAAGGATTCAGCAGAGAAAAGAAGGCAGAAATGAGTCAATGTTCACCATTTTCACAAGAGCCATTTTAGGCTGAGGAGGGAGCATGCGGCGATCTGAATTCAAGACAAAAGAAGAAATATCTACAATCAAGAACCCACAGGTGGGCAGAAGACAATCTACTAACAGGGAACAAACCAAAGATTATGACTCCTTCTTCCACATGTCAGCTTTGCAAAGGCATAACTGGTGCTACTGGTGATTCCAGATATTTGGCCAGTTTCAGATTCTTCAACAGTGAAAGCTAAATTAACTCACTAAGGGTTCATGTCAGCAGTTGGCTCCCAACTGAGATGACATGGAGAATCAAACAAGGGTGAAGGAGTTCTTACTGCGAGGGTTTACTGAAGATCAACAGCTGGAGATGCTTCTGTTTGCTCTCTTTCTGATCATGTACCTGATGGCCATAGCTGGAAACACTCTGATCATTGTTATCACTCTTGTGGACTTCCACCTCAGGACACCAATGTATTATTTCCTCAGGAATTACGCCGTCTTGGAAATTGGATACACTTCAGCTGTCATCCCCAAAGCCTTGATCAACTTGGCACTGGGGAAGAAAACAATCTCTTACACGGGATGTATAACACAATGGTTTTTTTATTTCTTTTTGGGAACTACTGACTTCTTCCTACTGACAGTGATGTCCTTCGACAGGTATGTGGCCATATGCAACCCCCTAAGATATACTACCATCATGAACAAGCATTTCTGTACTTGGTTGGTACTGATTTCTTGGGCTGGAGGATTCACCTTGATTTTTTGTCAAACTATGTTTTTCATACAATTCCCCTTCTGTGGCTCAAACCCCATGGACCATTTTTTCTGTGACAATAAACCACTGCTGAAACTTCTCTGTGGGGATACCCATCTCCTGGAGCTCATTGGCTTCATCCTTTCTGCTTTTTCACTTCTGGGAAACTTGGCAGTCACCACAGTATCCTATATAATGATAATTTCCACCATCCTTCACATTCCATCTGTGTCAGGAAGGAAAAAGGCCTTCTCCACCTGTGCTGCTCACATCATTGTGGTCTCTGTCACTTATGGCAGTTGCATCTCTATGTACCTCATACCAGAGGAAGGTGAAGGGAAAAATTTCAGCAAAGCAGTGGCCATTCTCAACAATGTGGTTTGTCCCCTTATGACCCCATTTATCTACACTTTGAGGAACAAGCAAGTCAAAGCTGCTCTGAAAGATGCCTTCAACTGCAAGAGGACCACTCATAAAATATGAGGAACCTCAATATAATTGAAAAGAGAAGACACGAAAGAAACCTTAATTTGATGTTTATGGACCTAGGTTTTTTTTGAAAGCCCTTCTGGGCTGACGATAGTGGGATTATGCAGTATATAACTCTGTAAATATAAAAATAAAAACATTATGCAGCAAAAATCTACTGATGCTTCTTTGACCCTGAAAGACCCACTCTTTCTTCCCTGACTGTAAGGGATGTAAACAAAATTTCAGTAACAGGTACTGTAAAGATAGACATGATAGATAGATAGATGCACAGAGAGAGAGAGAGACGGAAATGGAGATGACAGAGATCAGTAGAGATCAAGTATGAGATCAAGATATACTGTATAGAGAGATAGGGGTTATACAGATAGATAGCCAGGAAATGTGGAGTCATATTAAGTGGCTTTGAGTGAATTCAACGTCATATTTCTAAACGATTTTTTTTTTATGCAGCGGAAACGTGTCTTTTTAAAAATTTGTTTTGCTACATTCAATACATCTACACATAGATTTTGATGTGTTTCTCTAGGGCAATTGCTTGTTTCTGTTTGGAGACAATAGCAGCTTTTCTCTGCTTTACAGGAAGCTTCCAGACAGTGTTGTCTCTTTTCAGGGAGTTTAGGCTGTCAAATTGGAACAGGGCCTTCAGTATAAAAGGTGTCTTTAATCTTGCACGTAAAAAACGAACTCATATGTCTGTGGCATGGGGGGAGAATTACTTGATGGCCCTCCAAAAGGCCAAATGGGTGGGGTCCTGCTGAATCACCAGTGGGAGGGTGTTCCATATGGTGGGAGCAGCCACGGAAAAGACAGTAGGATCTGATCTAGTGGGATGGGCAGATATTCTTAGGGAGAGGCGGTCCCACAGATAACTGGATCCCGTGCCATGTAGGGCTTTAAGGTGATAACCGGCACCTTGAATTGCACCAGAAGGAAACTGGGAGTCCGTGCACCTCACACAATGGAGGTGTAACATGGGCGAACCTATGAACACCCAATACTGTGTGTGCCACTACATTCTGTACCATTTGCAACTTCCGAGTGGTCTTCAAGGGCATCCCCATGTACAGAGCATTGCAGTAATCCAAATGGGAAGTGACTAAGGCATGTGTGACCGTGAGCAAAGCTTCCCGATTCAGGAAAGGGCGCAATTGGCACACAAGACAGATCTGTGCAAAGGGCCCCTAGCCACAGCTGCTACCTGCTCTTCAAGCAGGAGCCATGAGTCCAGGAGGACCCCCAAATTGCACACCAGCTCAGTCTGGGGGAGACCAATGCTGTCCAGAGTCAAAGAGGATAAGTCACCAGACCCTGGCAGGCCAAAACCCCAGAGCGACTTTGTCTTGCCAGGGTTGAGCCGAAGTCACTGCATCCTCCATCCAGACCCTGACAGCCTCCAGGCCCTTGGACAGCCCCAAAACAGCATCACCAGAGAAGTATATCTGGGTATCGGCAGCAGCACCCCCAGCCCACTCCTGTCTCTCACACGAGGGGAGCAAGAGGGCCCCACCATACCTGGCCCCCGCTCCACCTTCCAAACCATTTAAAAGCTCCTGGTTCATACCAATGTCCTCAATCCGGGTGCCAGCACTTCAGTGCCAGGTCCCCCCAGACAGGAAGGGAATCCACTAAAATGGCTCTTTGCAATGTGACCGCTTCAGCAGCAGCTGCAAGACACAAGGCAGCCCCCCCTCCCCCGACACACACAGGTCCACTGCCTTGCTCCTGCTCCCACTGCCACAAAGTGCCAGGCCACCTGAGTCCTCCACTCCACTGGGACTCCTATGGACCCCGTAGCCACTGCCAATTTCTTGTCCTGTGCCGGCCTCCTCTGTCCCTGTATTCTCTGTGGTGGGAGACCCAAGATGGAGGATGAGAGGGTAAGCTGCTAGTCTGTTGCTGCTAGCTCTGCCATGCTGCTGGGTCCTCTGGAGTCCAGTCCATGCCACCCATCAGCTGGAGCAAAGGCAGATGATCCACAGCACCTCTGAGCTCTGCTGCCTGCATCTTGCTCACCAAGGATCCTCTGCAATGGAGGGGCCACCACTGAAAGCAGTCCTGCTTGGCTGCTGCCCAGGAAGATGTCGACAGGGCTCCATCGGCCCCTTCAAGGAAATGTCCCCTCCACTGCCCTGCCTGCCTTCTCTGTTGCTGCTCTTCCCACTCCTCCTACTGGCCCAGAGAACTGGTACTAACATGGCTGGCTTCCCACCAAATTGACAAGGACCACCAAACACCTCCACACACCATCCACATCATCCTCAAGATTCCCGGCAAAGTGAGCCTACCAAACTGGTAACCACCTCAGAGCCATAATGGAAAAAGAAAATAGTGTTTTAGATGGGAGAAAATCCCACACTCACTTACACTGATGATGTTACCTAGTTGGGTAATCAAATGTCTGCAAGCAAACAGCCAAGCTCAGAGAGCACCAAGGACTCCACCATTCAACCCTGAGCTACAGATATTCTCTTCTATTGCAATATGTAAATATGAATAATCAAATCATAAATCATGGAACAAGGATTTAGAAGTGACCATCACATCCAGTCGTAGAGGAATTCATTGCTTGCTGGTTTGGGACAACTCTTGCCTTTACTTCTCTCCATGGAAACATTTAATTCTAATTGAAAATTAATTAGAAATGAGGTATTAACACAATCACATTCTCCGGAGCATGCATCATCTCAGGAGACAGCTAAGCATGATATTTAGTCTTGACGTGCAGTATTTTATATTTCCCAGATTGGGAAAGATTTGCAGATCTATTCAATGGGAATCTTCATGGAAGCTGTAAGTAGATTCAGTAGAGGTGGGGCTGTTTGAGTTCCATCAAGGCATGCAAGTAAGAGCCTGCTCCATATCATTGTTGAAGGACACCGTTGGTATATGTAAGAAAAATTAAATAATGTCAAAGTTTGCAGCCTCTCTTGTTCATGTACTGATCTATTTGCTTTTACTCGCTTCTAACAGCAAATGCATGTTCTGATACGGTAGTGAAATAGTTCAGTTATTGGAAGTCCAAGTTCAAGTCTCCACTGGACTACAGAGCTCCCTGAATTGACTTACCTCCTGGTTGGTTGTTGAGGGGAAAAAAAGAAAGAAAAGGGATCTTGCCGAACATCGTGCTAGTTGTAAAGTGACAGGATAGCAGTGCAATAATAATACTCTATACTCAGAGCAACAATCCTAATTTTAGCTAGAAGTGGTCCAAACTTTGAAGCAATCATCTTTGAAGAAGGGCAGAAATGCCTTCTCTTTATCCTAGAATGATTCCAAAAAGCTTCCACCACCACTACCACCCAAAAAAAAGAAAGGAAAAGAAAATGGAGCTATTTTCATTGAGCAAACTTTGAAAAAGAATTGGATTGAAACCTTCTTTTATTAAACAAACAAAGAAGTGGTTAAAAGGTGCTAGTTTAAACTGTTTGGGACCTAATATGTCTGAACTACTGCTTGGATAAAATGGTTTCTAAAGAAGGGATTTTATAGTCATGGGAAAGGTGCATTAAAAGTGCTCCCAGGTTCGGCTTATGGTCATTCACTCACACACTCACAGCTTGTTGAGAAACGCACATCTTGTCAGCGCCCCTTGCTTTCTACCTGGGTTTTCCAGATGAGTGCAGCTGGAACAGACAAGACACACAGCCCTGGTCAACAGCCAAGAAATAATGAGGGACACACATCCCTCCGAACCCTGAGATCCCGTCCAACCGAACCCTGAGGCTCATCAGGTTTTTTGGAATACAGGGAGACCCAGTGAGTTTAAAGGAACAGCAAAACATTCCTGGTTACACTATACATTTGCTCTTTCTCACACTCACATACACACTCATCCACACTTACGCACATCCTTCTGAACTAGGCTGCTAGGCATTAGCTAGAGGGACAGAAGCTGTCTTGTTTGGTCCAAAGATCAGTTAAGGAGCGGGTGGGCTTCAGGACCCCTTTTGATTCCCAAGAGCTCTTGCTTTGTTAATTCACAGGACTGGCAGCTACTCTGGCCCTTTTGATTTACACATTTTTGCACCTAATACGTCTTAACTACTGCTTGGATAAAAGCTCTGATATTAATAGGTCACAAAGAAAGAAAGTTAAGAATTCTGACTTGTTTCTGCATGACTTTAATCAACATGTACAGCAATAGGGGAAATCAAAACCTTTCTGTTTATTAGTAATATGATCCAAATGTTTATAATCTTTTCCAGGTTAAAAAAGAGCCAAGTTTAAAGCATCTCTATCCATGATCACATATTACAATCAACATTTGTTCCCAAAAACGTGATTTGAAAACTGCATGAAAGGGAGAAGGAATGGGAGGGTTTGATGGATCAGATGGACAGACAAAAGTATTCTAATAATACCGAACAGCTGGTATCATATGCTAATGTTTTTTTCTCTGCCCCTTCTTTTGTTGCTATCATAATCCAGTATTTCTTATATGGATCTGAGCTGAAGGTCTGATCGGACATTCTTCCACACAAAAAAAGATTCTTTGTTGAAATAATTTGATAAGTATTTGTATATTTTACAATCTTTTAGAAAGTTACCTTGGTGTCTGTATCAGGAGAACGAAAAACATTGGAGGTGTTAATTTATAAAAAGGACAGATATGAATATATGTGGAAGGCATACACAAATATAGACTGAGAAAGATTCCCCCCAATGCTCAAACTCTTGCAATACTAAACAGCAGCCAAGGATTCAGCAGAGAAAAGAAGACAGAAATGAGTCAATGTCCATGATTTTCACAAGAGGCATGTTAGGCTGAAGAGGGAGCATGTGGCCATCTGAATTCAAGACGAAGAAGAAATGTCTACAATTATGAACCCACAGCTGGGCAGAAGACAATCTACTAACAGGGAACAAACCAAAGATTATGACTCCTTCTTCCACATGTCAGCTTTGCAAAGGCATAACTGGTGCTACTGGTGATTCCAGATATTTGGCCAGTTTCAGATTCTTCAACAGTGAAAGCTAAATTAACTCACTAAGGGTTCATGTCAGCAGTTGGCTCCCAACTAAGATAACATGGAGAATCAAACAAGGATGAAGGACTTCTTCCTTCGCGGGTTTACTGAAGATCAGCAGCTGGAGACGCTTCTGTTTGCTCTCTTTCTGATCATGTACCTGATGGCCATAGCTGGAAACATTCTGATTGTTGTTATCACTCTTGTGGACTTCCACCTCAGGACACCAATGTATTATTTCCTCAGGAATTATGCCATCTTGGAAATTGGATACACTTCAGCTGTCATCCCCAAAGCCTTGATCAACTTGGCATTGGGGAAGAAAACAATCTCTTACGTGGGATGTATAAGCCAATTGTTTTTTTATTTCTTTTTGGGAACTACAGACTTCTTCCTACTGACAGTGATGTCCTTCGACAGGTATGTGGCCATCTGCAACCCCCTAAGATATGCTACCATCATGAACAAGCATTTCTGTACTTGGTTGGTACTGGTTTCTTGGGCTGGAGGATTCACCTTGATTTTTGGTCAAACTATGTTTTACATACAATTCCCCATCTGTGGCTCAAACCTCATGGACCATTTTTTTTGTGACAATAAACCACTGCTGAAACTTCTCTGTGGGGATACCCATCTCCTGGAGCTCATTGGCTTCATCCTTTCTGTTTTTTCTCTTCTGGGAACCTTAGCAATCACGACAGTATCCTATGTAATGATAATTTCCACCATCCTTCACATTCCAACTGCTGCAGGTAGGAAAAAGGCCTTCTCCACTTGTGCTGCCCATATTATTGTGGTCTCTGTCACTTATGGCAGTTGCATCTCTATGTACCTCATACCAGAGGAAGATGAAGGGAAAAATTTCAACAAAGCAGTGGCCATTCTCAACAATGTGGTTTGTCCCCTTATGACCCCATTTGTCTACACTCTGAGGAACAAGCAAGTCAAAGCTGCTCTGAAAGATGCCTTCAACTGCAAGAGGACCACTCATAAAATATGAGGAACCTCAAGATAATTGAAAGAAGAAGACAAGAAAGAAACCTGAATTTGATGTTTATGGACCTAGGTTTTTTTTTAAAACCCTTCTGGGCTGACAACAGTGGGATTTCACTCTGTTAAGTATAAAAATAAAAACATTGTGCAGCAAAAATGTACTGATGCTTCTTTGACACTGAAAGACCCACTGTTTCTATAGTCTCATTGACTGTAAGGGATGTAAACAAAATTTCAGTAACAGGTACTGTATCTAGGTGGAAGGATGGTGGGATAGATAGATAGATAGATAGATAGATAGATAGATAGATAGATAGATAGATAGATAGAAGGTAAAGATAGATATGATAGATAGATGCACAGAGAGATGGAGATGGAAATGACAGAGATCAATAGAGATCAAAAATGAGATCGAGATATAGATGGAGATCAAGATGATATAGATAGATCGGCAGGAAATCTGCAATCATAGCAAATGGCTTTGAGTGAATTCAACATTATACTGTATTTCTAAAGGATTTTTTTTTTTTAAATGCAGGGGATATGTGTTATTCTTTTCAAGTTTGTTTTGCTACATTCAATACATCTATACATAGATTTTGATGTGTTTCTCTAGGGCAGCTGCTTGTTTCTGCTTGGAGACAATAGCAGCTTTTCTCTGCTTTACAGGAAGCTTCCAGACAGTGTTGTCTCTTTTCAGGGAATTTAGCCTGTCAAACTGGAACAGGGCCTTCAGTATAAAAGGTGTCTTTAATCTTGCACGTTAAAAAAGGAATTCATATGTCTGTGGCATTGGGGGAGAAGCAGGACAATAGTGCTATAGATAATGGGAGTCCAAGAATCCTGGATTTAACTATTCAAGCCACGATACTAAGCATATGAAAATGGAAATCAGGTCACCTGAAAGGTCCAAATTATGCATATATTGAACGATCTGGGATTACCACTTCTTGCAAATGTTCCTGGTCAGAATATGGAGGTAATTTAATGGATTCTCTTCTAGGTGGATTTAATACCCACTTGGCTAACATCTATATATTGTGCAGTGTTGAGACCCAGTTAAGCAGGTGGTTGGTGTATCTTGCATGCACAATAAATTGAGAAGCATTGTTGTCACCCTGAACCAACATCTGTTGTCTTTAGTGACAACGGCATGGATCCATATATGATTATTTGCATTGAATCCCAATATTATTCATTACCCATTTGATATATAATAAGCAGATCTCATTAAATAATGTTGCACTAAGCATTATCCTCCCTCTAAATTGGCTCTGCTCAACCTTGTCACATAACAAACTCTGGGTAGACAGACATTGTTAGGCCATCTTCCATTTCTGTAAAGGGGTTCTTTCAAGATTGTAGTTTTGAACAGGGGAAAAAATGGCAGTGAACAATAGCAATGGTCAAGATTCTTTTAAAGTATATTTGTTGATTTGTTTGCAAATGATTTTGCAAAGAAAATTGTTCAGTATGTTTGCTCTAGTTGGCAAATGAAATAACTGACATGCTGAGAGGCCTTGAGTTTGAGCAGCTTCTGAATATTTATATGCTTATTTATATGCTTGTTTATTTATGAAATTTATCTGCCTGAAACCGGCTGGGCTCTTTATAAGCTATAGAGGTTAAAGCGGGATAACAGTCAGAATAAAATTAGAATAGCCTCTAAAAGCAAAGAGCTAAAAAATGTAAATATATGGAGTGCTTGGTGCTCTCCAAGCTTCATTGTTTGCTGACAGGCATTACATTATATATTTATTTGCTTATTTGAAAGATTTGTATGGCCACCCACCTTAAACCGCTCTGGGCGGCTCGCAAGAATAGGAAAACCAGTAACTATAAAACAACCGTAAAACATTAAAACAGTAAAATGATCCAACCAAAACCCTCTGCCCTAGTCATCCCCTTGGGATGCCCCACAACAAGCTCCAATTACCTGATGGTCTTCCAAAAGGCCAAAAGGGTGGGGTCCTGCTGAATCACCAGTGGGAGGGTGTTCCATATGGTGGGAGCAGCCCCGGAAAAGACACGCTAGGTGGCAGGATTTCAGGGAAGGGATCTGGAGTAGGATCTGATCTAGTGGGACGGGCAGATATTCTTAGGGAGAGGCGGTCCCACAAATAACTGGATCCCGTGCCATGTAGGGCTTTAAGGTGATAACCAGAACCTTGAATTCCACCAGAAGGAAACTGGGAGCCCATGCACCTCACACAATAGAGGTGTAATATGGGCGAACCTATGAACACCCAATACTGTGTGTGCCACTACATTCTCTACCAGCTGCAACTTCCAAGTGGTCTTCAAGGGCAGCCCCATGTAAAGCGCATTGCAGTCATCCAAATAGGAAGTGTCCCTTTGGAACACTCTTCTCCTGGAAGTGAGGTTGGCCCCCTCCCATTTAGACTTCAGAAAAAAACTGAAGACCTGGTTTTGTCATCACGCATGGGGTGGGGTTGGAAATAGTCAGTTTTGGGGTTGGCTGGACCCCTAGTGTTACCTTTGACCAATATTATCTGGTCACAGGCTGAAATAATATCACCATCTCTTGGATTTTGTTGTATTTAATAACTGCATTTTATATTTGTATCATTTATGCTTTTACTGATTGTAAATTGTTTTGTTGTGAACCGCCCAGAGTCCCTCCTTGTGGGGCAGTTGGGCGGTGATATAAATTTGATAAATGAATGAATGAATGAATGAATGAATGAATGAATAAATAAATAAATAAATAGACAGACAGACAGACAGACAGACAGACAGACTAAAGCATGTGTGGCCGTGAGCAAAGCTTCCCGATTGAGGAAAGGCGGCAATTGGCATGCAAGACAGATCTGTGCAAAGGGCCCCTAGCCACAGCTGCTACCTGCTCTTCAAGCAGGAGCCATGAGTCCAGGAGGACCCACAAATTACACACTAGCTCGGTCTGGGGGAGAGCAACACTGTCCAGAGTCAAAGAGGATACCAGAGTCATCAGACCCTGGGGGGCCAAAACCCCAGAGCGACTTTGTCTTGCCAGGGTTGAACTGAAGTCCCTTCATCCTCCATCCAGACCCTTACAGCTTCCAGGCCCTTGGACAGCCCTGCAACAGCATCATCAGAGATGTATATCTGGGTATTGGCAGACGCACCCCCAGCCCACCCCGTCTCTGACACGAGGGGACCAAGAGGGCCCCCCCATACCCAGCCCCCGCTCCAACTTCCTAACCATGTAAAAGCTCCTGGTCCATACCAATGTCCTCAATCTGGGTGCCAGCACCTTCAGTCCCAGGTCCTCCCAGACAGGAAGGGAATCCACTAAAATGGCTGCTTTACCATGTGACCGCTTCAGCGGCAGCTGCAAGACACCAGGTAGCCCCCCCCCCAAAGGCCCACTGCCTTGCTTCTGCTTCCGCTGCCACAAAGTGCCAGGCCACCTGAGCCCTCCACTCCACTGGGACTCCTACGGACCCCGTGGCCACCGCCACTTTCTTGACCTGTGCCGGCCTAGACTGTCCCTGTATTCTCTGTGGTGGAGACCCAAGATGGAGGATGAGGGGATAAGCTGCTAGTCTGTTGCTGTTAGCTCTGCCATGCTGCTGGGTCCTCTGGAGTCCAGTCCATGCCACTCATCAGCTGGAGCAAAGGCAGATGATCCACAGCATCACTGAGCTCTGCTGCCTGCATCTTGCTCACCAAGAAGCCTCTGCAATGGAGGGGCCACCGCTGAAAGCAGTCCTGCTTAGCTGCTGCCCAGGAAGATGTCGACAGAGCTCCATCAGCCCCTTCAAGGATTGGTCCCCTCCACTGCACTGCTGTCTTCTCTGTCACTGCTCTTCCCACTCCTCCTGCTGGCCCAGGGAACTGGTATTAACATGGCTGGCTGCCCACTGAACTGACAAGGACCACCAAGCACCTCCACACACCATCCTCATCATCCTCAAAATTCCCAGCAAAGTGAGCCTATCAAACAGACATCCACTTCAGCACCATAATGGAAAAAGAAAATAGTGTTTTAGATGGAAGAAAATCCCACACTCACTTACACTGATGATGTTACCTAGTTGGGTAATGAAATGTCTGCAAGCAAACAACCAACTCAGAGACCACCAAGGACTCCACCGTCCAACCCTGAGCTACAGATATTCTCTTCTATTGCAATATGTAAATATGAATAATCAAATCATAAATCATGGAACAAGGATGTAGAAGTGACCATCACATCCAAGTCACTTCAGTAGTAGAGGAATTCATTGCTTGCTGGTTTGGGACAACTCTTGCCTTTACTTCTCTCCATGGGAACATTTACTTCTAATTGAAAATTAATTAGAAATTATGCATTAACACAATGACATTCCCCAGAGCCTGCATGATCTCAGGAGACAACTAGACATGATGTTCAGTCTTCACATACAGTACTTTATATTTCCCAGATTGGGAACAATTTGCAGATCTATTCAATGGGAATCTTCATGGAAGCTGTAAGTAGATTCAGTAGAGGTGGGGCTATTTGAGTTCCATCAAGGCATGGGAATAAGAGCCTGCTCCATATCATTGTTGAAGGACACCGTTGGTAGATATAAGAAAAATTAAATAGTGTCAAAGTTTGCAGCCTCTCTTGTTCATGTACTGATCTATTTGTCTTTTACTCGCTTCTAACAACAAATGCATGTTCTGATACGGTAGTGAAATAGTTCAGTTATTGAAGTCCAAGTTCAAGTCTCCACTGGACTACAGAGCTCCCTGAATTGACTTACCTCCTGGGTGGTTGTTGTGGGGGAAAAAAGAAAGAAAAGGGAACTTGCCGACCATCGTGCTAGTTGTAAAGTGACAGGATAGCAGTGCAATAACAGTTCTCTATACTCAGAACAACAATCCTAATTTTAGCTAGAAGTGGTCCAAACTTTGAAGTAATCATCTTTGAAGAAAGGCAGAAATGCCTTCTCTTTTTCCTAGAATGATTCCAAAAAGCTTCCACACACACACACACACACACACACACACAAAGAAAGGAAAAGAAAATGGAGCTATTTTCATTGAGCACACTTTGAAAAAGAACTGGCTTAAAACCTTCTCTTATGAAACAAACAAAGAAACAAAGAAATAGGTTAAACGGTGCTAGTTTATACTGTTTTGGACCTAATATGTCAACTACTGCTTGGATAAAATGGTTTCTGTCGAAGGGATTTTATAGTCATGGGAAAGATGTGTTACAAGTGCTCCCAGGTTCGGCTTATGGTCACTCACTCACACACTCTCAGCCTGTTGAGGCAGGCAGATCTTGTCAGCCCCCCTTGCTTTGTACCTGGGTTTTCCAGATAGGTGCGGCTGGAACACACGAGACACACAGCCCTGGTCAACAGCCGGGAAATAATTAGGGACACACACAGATCCCATCCAACCGAACCCTGAGGCTCATCAGGTTCTTTGGAATACACAGAGACCCAGTGAGTTTACAGGAACAGCAAAACTTTCCTGGTTACAGTGGACATTTGCTCTTTCTTACACTCACATCCACACTCATCCACACTTACGCACGTCCTTCTCAACTAGGCCGCCAGGCCTTAGCTAGAAGGACAGAAGCTGCCTTGTCTGGCTCTAAAGGTGACTCAAGGAGTGGGTGGGTTCAGGACCCCTTTTGATTCCTAACAGTTCTTGCTTTGTTGATTCACAAGACTGGCAGCTACTCTTGTCTTTTTGATTTACAAATCTAGTAGCTGTTGCTGGGATTTGGGGGTGGGAGTCCATGTGCTCAGACCCAACTTCTTTTATCTGGTTCAAGTGACATTTTTTTGTTTCCTTATCAACTTGTTTCCTTCTTATCCACCTGCCAGAGGGGATCCTTTAGACAAGATCCCTGGCTTTTTTCCTCTCTGTTTATGTCCCTGCTCCATCCTGGCATGGCAACTTCAGCCTAGTCTCACATATTATGCTGTTATATTGCAAACATAGCATTAGACAAAAAGACCAGCTTGGTATGAAGGCAGAGAGAATGATAATGCTGGGAAGGTCCACTGAAGCTGTCCAGTTTATACTGTTTTGGACCTAATACGTCTTAACTATTGCTTGGATAAAAGCTCTGATATTAATAGGTCACAAAGAAAGAGAGTTAAGAATCCAGACTTGTTTCTGCATGACTTTAATCAACATGTACAGCAATAGGGGAAATCAAAACCTTTCCGTTTATTAGTAATATGATCCAAATGTTTATAATCTTTTCCAGGTTAAAAAAAAGCCAAGTTTAAAGCATCTCTATCCATGATCACATATTACAATCAACATTTGTTCCCCAAAACCTGACTTGAAATCTGCATAAAAGGGAGGTGGAATGGGAGGGTTTAATGGATCAGATGGACACACAAGTGTATTTTAATAATACCGAACAGCTGGCATTGTATGCTAATCTGTTTTTCTTTGCCTCTTCTTTTATTGCTATCTTAATCCAGTATTTCACGTATAGATCTGAGCTGAAGGTCTGATTGGATATTCTTCCATACACAAGAAGATTCTTTGTTGAAATAATTTGATAAGTATTTGTATATTTTACAATCTTTTAGAAAGTCACCTTGGGGTTTGTACAAGGAGAGGGAAAAACTATGGAGATGTTAATTTAGAAAAAGGACAAATATGAGTATATGTGGAAGGCATACACAAATATAGACTGAGAAAGATTCCCCCCAATGCTCAAACTCTTGCAATACTAAACAGCAGCCAAGGATTCAGCAGAGAAAAGAAGGCAGAAATGAGTCAATGTTCACCATTTTCACAAGAGCCATTTTAGGCTGAGGAGGGAGCATGGGGCGATCTGAATTCAAGACAAAGAAGAAATATCTACAATCATGAACCCACAGCTGGACAGAAGACAATCTACTAACAGGGAACAAACCAAAGATTATGACTCCTCCTTCCACATGTCAGCTTTGCAAAGGCATAACTGGTGCTACTGGTGATTCCAGATATTTGGCCAGTTTCAGATTCTTCAACAGTGAAAGCTAAATTAACTCACTAAGGGTTCATGTCAGCAGTTGGCTCCCAACTGAGATGACATGGAGAATCAAACAAGGGTGAAGGAATTCTTACTGCTAGGGTTTACTGAAGATCAGCAGCTGGAGATGCTTCTGTTTCCTCTCTTTCTGATCATGTACCTGATGGCCATAGGTGGAAACACTCTGATCATTGTTATCACTCTTGTGGACTTCCACCTCAGGACACCAATGTATTATTTCCTCAGGAATTACGCCGTCTTGGAAATTGGATACACTTCAGCTGTCATCCCCAAAGCTTTGATCAACTTGGCATTGGGGAAGAAAACAATCTCTTACACGGGATGTATAAGCCAATGGTTTTTTTATTTCTTTTTGGGAACTACAGACTTTTTCCTACTGACAGTGATGTCCTTCGACAGGTATGTGGCCATCTGCAACCCCCTAAGATATGCCACCATCATGAACAAGCATTTCTGTACTTGGTTGGTACTGGTTTCTTGGGCTGGAGGATTCACCATAGACTTTAGTACAATCATGCTTTATATACAACTTCCCATCTGCGACTCAAACACAATTGACCATTTTTTCTGTGACAATAAACCACTGCTGAAACTTCTCTGTGGGGATACCCATCTCCTGGAGCTCATTGGTTTCATCTTTTTTGCTTTTTCACTTCTGGGAACCTTAGCAATCACCACAGTATCATACATAATGATAATTTCCACCATCCTTCGCATTCCATCTGTGACAGGAAGGAAAAAGGCCTTCTCCACCTGTGCTGCTCACATCATTGTGGTCTCTGTCACTTATGGCAGTTGCATCTCTATGTACATCATACCAGAGGAAGATGAAGGGAAAAATTTCAGCAAAGCAGTGGCCGTTGTCAACAACGTGGTTTGTCCCCTTATGACCCCATTTGTCTACACTCTGAGGAACAAGCAAGTCAAAGATGCTTTGAAAGATGCCTTCAACTGCAAGAGGACCACTCACAAAATATGAGGAACCTCAACATAATGGAAAGGAGAAGACAAATAAGAAGAAAAAAAAATGTGGCCAGAGTAAAAATAGATCAGTGATGTCTGTTGAACCTGTGATTTATCAGATGCCTATGTAAATGCTTTTTGGAGGGCTTCTATACTTTTCTTGGAAGTTGTACCTACTACCTAAGTATTGTGGTCTTGAAGCTCATCTCCAGTAGATGATGTTCAGTAAAGGGAATCCATAATCTCTCTTGGTGACCTTCCTCTTTCTCTTTCTCAACGCAAGCCATTTCTCTCATGCTAATTTTGCTTCATTGCCTCTCAGGTATACCAACCCTTAGCTCCATCTGGTTGGCAACATACCCTTTTATCATCCAGTTCAGCACTGTTACCATTCACTGCTCGAGGTTCCAAAGATGGCAGCTCTATTCCCAATCTAGTTTTCAACCCCAGGGTTTCCTGTTGGCCTCTCATCCAAATACCAATTAAGGCAACCATGAGATCTTTCCCTTCTTTGGTCAAGGCAGTGCAGAGATCTCAGACATCAATCAACAGGATGACCTGGGGATTTCTGTGGGACAGGGCAGGCGGAAAAGGAAGAGACATTTTCATTTCATTTCACTACGTTATTTCTTAATATTTGTATGGCCACCCATCTTAAAATGCAGCTCTGGGGTGGTCACAACTAATAAAACTACAAACCATAAAATGATAAGAACAAAACTAAGAGCACGAGCTAAAAATGTCAAATGTCTTCCAGTTTGTATAAATATAAAGAAGAATAGATGTGTTAGATATGTTAAATATGCATGCATATCCTTCTCAGAGGTTTTCCTATATTTTATTTCCTAAATTACCTCATACTCCTTCCTCCTCCTATTTTCCCCACAACAACAGCCCTATGAGGTAGGCTAGGCTGAGAGAGAGGGACTGGCCCAAAGTCACCCAGCCGCTTTCATGCCTAAGGTGGGACTAGAACTCACAGCCTCCTGTTTTCTAGGCCAGCACCTTAACCATGACACCAAGCTAGCTCTTTTTTAAAAATTTATTTTGTGGAAATATATCAAGTTTTCTTGAAATTCCTCAATTCCTTCTCCTGAACAGGATTTCATAAATTTTCACTGGATGTTGCTTTTCATCCAAAACTAATAAGAACCTTGGTGCTCTCTTGTTTTATATCATTTGCCTTTTAACTTTTGCTCATAACAATGCAGGTATTTGCATGAGAGGAAAACTGAAAAAGAAACTGTGCCTTTTACTTTTCTGGTTTCACTGTATGTAAAGATTTGCTTCTCACTTCTTCTTGTAAAAGTGTCTGCTCCAATTGTCTGAATCAGGCAGGGGGTAAAACTTGCTATTTTCAATAAATAAGGAAAGCCTCTTTCAAGCCACACTCAACGCAACGATGCCCAGAGTCACTGCTATGAGATGGACAGCCATACATATTAGTCCAATTTAAAAATAAGATAAATAAAATAAAATAAGTTTAGTGAATCTGTGGACACATCCCTATTGGGTGCTTGGTATCAATAATGTCTTCTGACTTCCCAATCAAGTCTAATTTCCTGGTGATCCCCCCCCATCCAAGTGCTAACCAAGTTCAACCCTGTTCAACTGTTGGAGATCAGTCAAGATTCAGTAGATGTTGCTATATAGATCCTGAAGGGTATTTCTGATGCTCTATCCAAACTCAGCGACCAAATGTTAACTTTTAGTGCAGTAGAAGGATGAAAGGGTTAAACCTGGGGAGGAATCCTATTTTGCATTAAAAAGTGGAACAGATTAAGTCTTTTCTTGAGCTGAATTTGCTTTCTGGAACTGTTTTCTAGGCAACCATATGCAAATCATTTCAGACTGGCAAAATTCTGTTAATGTAACCTTACAATGAAGTAGAATTAGCTCATCTAGCCGGGTTTCCTGTCTGGACTACCTCACAAGGCTGACATCAATTTTGCAACTCTGAAATTACATCTCTCCCCCCATCCTCTTTACAGACCCAGAAACTGGGGAGGTCCCCTTCTGAGCCTCTTGCCCCATCCGCATTCCTGCTGTGGGCTAAGTTGCCTTTTATCTGGCTGTTCCCTTGGCTGCACCCTGTCTCCCATATACCATTTACCATTTAATTTATACCATTAAACTTTGAAAGGGGAGGGGAGGGGAGGGGAGGGGGAAACCGAAGAGGCATAATTAAAATTAATATTATTTTCCTTAAAGGGAGAACTCACTGCCCTAATAAATTTATAGAACAGCCAGCAGGGGGCAACAAAGACCAGGCCAAGTCACAGAAAAGCCACCTATCTAAAAATATGCCAGAAACCAGACTACAGCAGTGATTTTTCTAGCACACTAATATCGTTACCAAGGTGATGGTGAGGCGGCTCTTCAGTGAGGTCTGGATGCAGGCAATTGCCTTCCTGTGGGCCTTTGTTTCGCCTTGCAGTCTTGGGGCAGTTGGAGAACACTGCTGGGCATGAATTGCGCATGCAGAGATGTGCCCCCCCCAGCTCCTTGGCTTCATTTTCAGAAGCAAGCCCCCCCCCCCCCCACAGCTCATAAAACAGGCTGAAAGGGGCACTTCACCTGAAGCACCTCGTAGAAACTCTCGTTGGTCTAATAGGCCTACTCCAGCTGAAACTTTTTTTTAAAAGAAGGAGCAAAAGGTATCATTTGAATGGAGGTTGCAGGTGGAGAGGGAAGAGTGAAAGTTCTTCATCTCAGATGCTGCAACCCCAACACAAACATGTCCACACACAATCTGTTCCAAGCCCACCACTGGATCTGTGTGCACTCTGCCACTGTGTGCTAATGTAATGTGTAGTTTGGTCCTTAGATAGTTATATAATTAGCAAGGTGGCTATCTGCTATAATGCCATTCCTATTTTTGCTTATTTTTCATCAGTGTCTGTTGTCTGTCTGTCTGTCTCTAATCTATCTCCATCTCTCTATTTATTCCTTTCCTTTCCTTTCCTTTCCTTTCCTTTCCTTTCCTTTCCTTTCCTTTCCTTTCCTTTCCTTTCCTCCACCTGTTTTCTATCTCTCTATCATTTCTCTCCCTCTATCCTCTATCTCTCATCATGTCTAATTCCTTGTATATATTTTATACTTGGCCATTAAAGTATTCTCTCTCTCTCTCATCATCTACTGCTCTATTATCCTGATCTGTCTCTTGGTGTATTTTCTCTGTTTCCCAGCAGATGGCAGTGTTTACACAACTCTGCTTTGGCTTGGAAGTTTAAGCTGGGTTAAGTCTGATTAACACTTGGTAGGAAGACTACCAAGAAACTACATTGGGAAGTTAGAAAACATTTCTGAATCAGGAAAACAAACAAACCAACCTTTTTTCAGATTGTTATTAGGAAATCTGCATGAGTGTGCCTAGGCAGATCAGTGTTTTCCTTGCAAGGTATTCTGAATGAAATAGTTCCCATTGTTTTGCTCTGGGTCTTTCAGGCCATGCAACCTAGTCCCTTAGTAGTTGGGGTACAGTCTCATAAATTGTAAGGGTTTTTACAAAATCATTGGCCATCTTGAGGAAGTCAGAATAAGAAGAGTTACAACAGTCATGTAGGTTTCCCCTCATACTCCCATCTTCCATGAACTGCAACAGATTAAAAAAAAGCAGGGGCGGGAATTACTACATTTCATAATGAGAAATGTGTATGTATGTGTGAAAAATGAAGATTCTTAGACTCTCAGACTCTTAAAAAAGATCCTAAAACTATAATACTAATATAATGCTAATTATATTTGCCAAGAGTTATATTGAGAATATTCATCTGGAATGAGGGACACATTTTCATGTGACTTTGAAAATCATTAAGATACTTTTCCATTTGAGCTTGCCAGCTATAGGAGTTAAAATGTTGAATTGGGACTGGGAAAAGTCTATTCTTGCTGGGTGATTTGGGGCCCATCATTCTTTCACAGCGGTGCCCACCGCAGAGGGTTGGTGTTGGGGAGATGAAATCAGAGAAGGCTTTGCGTAGACCATCTTGAACGGAATGAAAAGAAGGATAGAAATGTAACAAATGCATACGTTCGCTTGGAGAAAACGGCTTGATTTATTTTTCTAGCACGGCCCAAGCTATAGTACAAGGCCCTAAGTGTGGTGTGCATATGCTGTATGCATCTGTGTATATGTGTGTATGTGTGTATGGAGTGGGACAGTGTGAAGGAGATTTTCCCATTTCCTCTAAAATAAGAAGAAACATTTGAACGTAGCCGAACAGAGGCCTAGAAGAAAGGTCTTCTGGACTTCACCCTGACTTGCTAGTTATCTACACACAAGCATATTTCTGCATATAGATCTGTGTGAGGAAGATCTCCCATTAGTAACCCCCCCCCCCATATAATTTAATTGACAGTCAAAGGCCACTGAGAAGCTTACCAGATTGACTGGCAATCTGGCAGTATTGGCAATATTTTCCATGATATTGGTCTTGGCTACTCCCTGCATACATGATTGACATCATCTTACAAAATCTTACATTTTCCATGCTGTCAAACTCTAAAGGGCTCTGATTATCCTCAGTCTCAGTGCCACAGCAGAAAATGCATTTATGCAGCCTGCACAGTCATGATAGCCACTGGTAGATTCCTGAACCCAGAGGACACTGCCATAGTCATGTTATCCAACAACAGCAGTAGGCCCTCCACTGGCCTAACACACATGAAAACTAAAAGGCCTATGAAAAACAAGTTACTTCCTTTTTTTAGTTGTATGAAAGATGGGATAGAAATATAATAAATGGAACAATGCTGTAGAAATCGAGGCACTCAAAAAAGAAAAATGCACCCATTAAGTAGAAGTGCCTAGGACCTACAAGAACCAGCCCTTGAAAAAAGCCTACATTCCTATATTCATTTCCTTGGGAGTAACACCCCTAAACTCAAGGGAATTTCCTTTGAGTTCAAAATATAGAATGAAGGAGCAAATTAGTGAAATAATTCCCTTATAATTTAGTGGGACTTCCATGATGACATGTTATATAATGATTTGATCTGGGATCCAACTGTTCACCTAAAATGCTACATGAAATCCTCCTCCTCCTCCTCCTCCTTCTTTCTTCTTCATCATCATCATCATCATCATCATCATCATCATCATCATCATCATCATCATCATTCCATAAGGAGAGCTCACCAAATTAAACCAAAAACCTTACTAGAACTCAGCTGTTCCTATAATGGTGGTCCCAAGGGACAGCTCATTTAGTAGTCAATCCTAGAGATCATGGGTTCAGGGCTAGTCATTGGCAGGACATTATGCTTCAGGAAGGTCACAAGTGATGCACCAGGCAAAGGTGGGCCAAGGCCTCTATAGCCGTTAAAAGTAATGTGTTGATGAAGATTCTCAGTCATCCAGGTGGAATTATCTGGAGGTTGAGTCAAAAGAAAAGAAGTCCAATTGCCATGCTTCAACCTCCAGATGAAAAGTAATGTCATCATCCAGTAGTCAACCAGTACTGAAAAGATCAGATATGGGAGCAAAGTTCAAGTTGAGATTGGCTGAACTGATTATGGTGACATTGGATAGGAATCAACTGTCTTTGTTTGACAATGACATATGAAGTGACATAATATTAGAGAACTAGGAGGAACTGAAACATCTGGCCCCTCACTGATTTATCAAACCAGAGTGGAAGGCCCAGATGGAGTGTCAGCATGAGGTTCTCCATGGGGTTTGAAATTCCAACATCTGCCTGAGCTTGCTGGTTGATTGATGGAGCTAAACTCTGCTTCCATCTGAACCTCAATGAGAGCCTGTCCCACAACTGAAGTAAAACATTGTACCCTACTGATCACAAGCTATTCACTAAGAGGAAGCTTTAAAACTTGCAGGATCTTACAGCAGAATAAAAGTTTGCCATTTCTGTTTCTCCTTGATCATCTCCCTTGGCACAACGGAGAAAGTACAGAGACCTTTAATTAGCCTGAGAAGTTTTGCTGCCTTTGGGGACATGAAGCTCAAAAGAAAGAAGAAGAAGAACCAAAGTTAATTGATAGACATGGGAGTTAGCTGTAAAGTTTTAGAGAGACAGCAAACTTCTTTCCCTCTTAGTGTATTGGTAGGAGCAGATAATGAGACTTCTGTGAACAGGGAACCAAGTCAATTAGAGTTTGCTTTGGTAAATCCACTCTGACCTGAAGAAGAGCTAATTTGTTTCAAAGTAAAGCAGCAACACTCCATTTTTTCCACCAGAGGACAAACAGTACAATGAAACTAGCAAAGAAGGCATCAGTTAGTAATGAAATATCCCCCTCCCCCGAAAATGGTAGTGAACAAACAAGTGGAATATAGAAGGGAAAATGCTTGGTTTTCATGCATTGATTTTCTTATTATTTATTGACAATAAAAAATAATAAAGTTCAGTAACAAAGTTTCCTGGGGCGTCTTATGACCAGGATTAAAGATAGAACTGTCTTGAGTTCCATATCAGATGACAAAATGGACCCATCCAGGGGCATCTGGTGGGGGGGACTGTCAAAAAAATAAAAAAGGTGGCCATGACTAACCCACTCTTCAAAGAAGTAAAATATTGCATCTGTGTGAGTTTCTCCTTTCCCCTCATCTTGTGTCTCTGGTTGCACATGCTCACTGGCTAGCATAGGGATGGCAGCCCATTTTCCTACTCAATCTTTCATCACTTTCCTATCACAGCAACTTTAGAGCCAGTTCGGTCTAGTGGTGAAGGCACCAGGCTAGAAAGCAGGAAAGTGTGAGTTCTAGTCCTGCCTTAGCCATGAAAGCTAGCTGGGTGACCTTGGGCCAATCACTCTCTCTCAACCCACCCCACCTCACAGGGTTGTTGTGGTGGGAAAAATAGGAGGAGGAAGGAATGTTAAGTATGTTCACTGCCTTGAGCTGATCAAAATATATTAAAAAGGCAGGATGATGATGATGATGATAGTGTGGTTGACATCTTGAATTTTGGCTTTTTTGACACCCATCCCTCCCTCAGATGTCACTGAACACATTCATGCAGGTTCCTGGTAATAGGATGGAATAAAAGGGACATTATGGGCACAAAGCAGCCATAAAACAGCAGCTCCATTAAATGGAGCTTAAGACCAAATTCAAACAAGCCATAAAACTATTTTGGTTTATTCAGGGGTTGATATGCTATAATAACCACCATGAAAAACTGCCCTCTTTTTTTTCTGAAGGTACTTTAATCCCAATCTGATAAGAGAAAGATCACAAAATGTTTTTCCAGCCTAGGTCTACCAATTTTTTTTGCTGCCAAAATCCACATGAACACTAGGGGGCATCTGACTGTGTTTATTTATTTATGATTTATATGGCTGCCCAACTTATAACCATGACTTTGGGCAGTGTCCAAAGATTAAAGCCAACAATGAAAAATCAGCCCTATAGGTAAGGAAGGTCACAGATATCATTCCAGTTGCAACACAGAATAAAATTATGAAGACCAGTCAGCCGGCAGAACTTGTTCAACCTCAGTCCAAAAGCCTGAAGAAACAGCCAGGTCTTCAGTGCCTCATGAAAGGCTAATAGGATTGGGGCCATCCAGATCTCTGGGGGAATGGTATTCCACAGGACAGGGAGGCATGACTCCTGGGTCCAGCAAGATGACATTGCTTGGGAGAAGGGAAGGGTATGTACTAAACCAATTCACCTCTTTGCTGCTACCTACTGGTGCTTTGCAATTTGCAGTCCAGATCTTGCAGCCCTATTACAGCTTGATTGCTATACTGATTGATTGATTGATTGATGTTGCTATCGACTCTTAGCAACCACATAGATTTTTCTTCATGATGATCTGTCCCTAACCTGGTCTTTTTAGGATTCCCAGAGGTGCCCTCATTGCCACTGTAACTGAGTCCCTCCACCTCACTGCTGATCATCCACTTCTTCCCTTCTCTTCCACCTTTCCCAGCATTACAGCCTTCTCTGGAGAGCTGGGTCTTCACATAATGTGTTCAAAGTAGGATCATTTGAGACTGGTCATTTATACCTCAACTGAGAACTCTGGGTTGATTTGTTTGATGATTCATTGGTTTGTTTTCTTGGCTGTCCATGTATTGATTGCAATTAGTATAATATTTTTCTGTTCTATTTTCCATTTAATTGATGACTTAAACTGTCTTTCAAAAATAGGTATAATATATATGACCCAATCATCTCAATAAATTGAGTAACACACAAGTGATGGTCCTCCATGTTTAATGTTCTCCTGGGCAAAAGTGTGAAAGAAGGAGGATGTTGTCAGGGATATCCATGAGGGGTGGTTGAAAAGGTCAAGATGGTGGCTATAACTGTGCATACCATCCCTTTTAGTGCATGTGTGTTGACATTACATGTCCATACCAAGGGGTGGGTGTTTATTCCTGTGGTTGCAACCACTATTTTCACTTTTTTGTGGATGTTGCTGGATGTTGTGGTATAGTCTCTCCAGGAGGGCCAAAATGAGACTATTAAACCACTGCAAAGCAGGAGCTCTTTTTTGTTTTATGAGCAATGAACTCATAAAAATATCTCACAGAAGCAAGACTGGTCTAAACCCAACCATCAGTATTTTTGAAGATATTTTATTCCTTCTTTCAGGGCCAATATAATGCCATCAAAGCAAGTGATACTGAGAACCAAATAAGCTTTTAAGGTTATAAAACTACAATCCTGTGGCTGGACTAAATATAATTTCTTTCCCTTTCCAAGCCAAGAGAGGAGAATTATTTTGTCCATCCCAGAACAAAGATGGAAAGCTTTCATAGACATATTTGTGCTCCCTAAGTTGAATAAGAACTTACTGACTGATGGGCATAGTCAAATGAATGACTTATGAGCACAGAACTAATATTCCAATATATTCATGATATATTCCTGTAACACAATTTGAGCTAGAATTTCTAGCCACAAGTAGAAGTGGTTTGCCATTGCATTCTTCTAGGACAACAAGCAAAAATAAAAGAAACAAAACCAAGAATAGAATACGTATTGCACAGTGGGGAAGTATAATTAGCACAAACATATGTGATACTATATATTTACTATATGTTTACTATCCATTCTAGCTTCAACATCATGTGATACATTTAATGCTAAAAAACAGTAGAATAATACTGTTAGTAATGCCAGTTAGTTACTTCATTGATCAGTCTATCTGTTCTTCTCCTTGCATGACTTCCATGAGTCTTCATTTTAGTAGCTCCATTTTGTTCAAAATCAGGCCTAAAGAACAACAGGTATTTCAGATTATTGCTGATATACTTTACAAGATAGCATTTTTGAGGCCTTTGGGCTTATTTCCAAGTGGGACGGTTGGTTGCAGCTCTGAAACAGCCACCTGTGATTCTTCTGAGTGGTCGGTGTGTCTCATTCGCTCTATTCTGGAACATCAGAAATGAGAAATCTCTGATGTGCGGTCACCCGTGAATGTCAAGCAAAACAGGAGTAGTTCATTTTGTTTCTAATAAAAAACTAGTTTGGGGTTTTTTGAGCTGGTGGTGGTTTAATTTAGCAGTGAGGCCAGCCATTCCTGGTAGAGAATCCATCTGTGCAAAGACTAGGCCAAAGATGGGTCAACTGGCGTCAACGTTCCATCTGGCTTTTTTGAAAAGATGTTTAAAATAAGAGTTACAAAATAATAATGAAGAAGAAGCATGTTGTAAAGTACCAGCCTCTAGTATCTTATTTATTTATAGGACTGCTTTCTTTGTTAGTTTATTTGCTTGCTTATTGTGGTTGATAGGTTATTCCAGTCCAGGAGGACTCTGGGCAACCTAGATACCCTTCTTTCGGTAAGGCGTTTCAAATACTAAAACAATATAACAAATGAAATTCCACAGAAATTCCAAATGACCACTAAGGCACAATAAACATCTCTTCTTCCCCCTGCCCCCTGCCATTTTGGGGACAGATTAAGTACCCGATGGCAGTGATTTTATGAGTCTATGTGCCAGAACTCTAAATGGGTCCAGGGGCTACTCCCAGAACTAGGCTGAGTCCACCAAATGCAAAATCATGTTCTTGGAATGGTTTAGAAAACAAACCAACATCTTGTCCAATTGCAGAGTCTCAAGGAGTCTGGGTTCAAATGATATCACTAACACTGTTGTCTATGGGAAATTATGGGACATTTCAGAGCCTGGATGGATCTGGATGGTTCTATGAGTGTTCTCATTTCCCAACAGGCTCTCAGACGTGCTGTTAAATTCTGGGTGATCTGTGGAATAAGAAGGTGACCCAAAGGTTGACAATTGAATAAATTGAAATTTATTGCTCCTTGCTTTGCCAGGGATTGAGGCCAATGAAGCAGACATATAGAAGATTGGAAGGAAAATAGAGGACCTCTTGGGACAAATTGGTCTGAACGTTGAGCAGCTTCCTCTTTCTGGACCATTTGAAATCTTGCTCCACACCAGTGGATGCATGAAGGAGAGCCTCTATTGTGCCTGCACAGACCAGGCCAATGATCTGTGACTTTTTCAGACTGGGTGATATCTCCTTCATTAAGATGTTGGAGGATAGGATCCAGTAGAGTTGAAATCTGGTTCACAGCAATTTCCATCATTCTGTGCAGATGAAGTTGATCAGATTCACTCTAGTTTGGGCTCCAATGTGGGGCAGATCATAGGAAAGTATGATCTAGCCAAGTGCTGGTCAGGTTCATATGGGTGTGTGGAGAGATGAGGGCCACAGCTTGCTTGTCTGATCTTTGCCCTTCTGACTGATTAAATCAGGCAGGTTGGGAGTAGCTCCACGGTTAAATGAGGTGACCAATGTCTCCTTGAATGTGGGATATGTCCCTGCATGCTTAAAGGAGGTAATTAAGATCATGATATCCTTTTGGCCATCTGGAAAGGTTGAATCTTATAGGTACTGATCCTTCCTCTTGGGACATGCCAAAAAGTGATGCTAAGGGACTACTGTTCCACATCTAGGTCACTGAGTTGGTGGCCCATAGGGCCTTATCATACCCCTTCTATTGTTTGACATCTACATGAAACTGTTGGGAGAGGTCATTTGGAACTCTAGAACAGGATACCATGAAGTTGTTTATGACCCCCGGCTCTAATATTTCCTAATTTCTCATCCCAAGCAAATGAATGTTGCTGAAACTTGATAATAGGCTGGATGAGGGAGAAGAAGGTGAAATTAAATTCAGACCTGATGGAAGTACTGTGGTAAAGAAAAAACTGGACTCTGGGATAGAGGTAAAGCTTGTTCTGGGTGGATCTGTACACCCTTAGAAAGAGCAAGTTCACATTTTGGAAGTCCTCCATGCTCTTATGCCTTGGATTTATAGGTGAAGGTTATGGCAAGTAGCTAGTGCATCAACTATCTCTTTTCCTGAGTCAGTCAGACTCAACAACAGTTATCCGTGCCTTGGTTACAACCTCTCTTGACTACTCCAATGTGCTGCATGAAGGATTTCCATTGACAAATGTTTGGAAATTGCACTTGGTGTAATCACGCCACTGACCAGAGCAAGGATCCATAATCATAATCTACAGAAACATCTACATTGGCTGCCAGTTGCTAATCTAAGGTGCTGAAATTGTCATTTTAAGTCTTCAACAGCTTAAGCCTAACTATCTGAGGGACCATCTCACCTGCTATTAACCTGCTGAGTTACTTAGATCACCAGGCCCTTCTGATACTCCCTCTCTTCCAGAAACTCTAGTATTGGGTATGCAACAAAGGACCCCCTATACAGCTTCTAAGTTCAGGGAATGGACTCAGAAAGGAAGTGACTTTAGCTTCTGCTCTCCCAAGGTAGTATCAGCCCATCTCTTTTCCCAAGCATTTAATTCATAAATTGAATCCCTGATTTCAATTTTGTTATTGATTTGAATTGTATTAATTGTATTCTGTTTTACATCTTCATTGTTACCTTTTCATCTAAGGATGGAGAACCAGAGCAACATTCCAGATGTGGGTGAATCTTTCTGGCCATGGAAGCTAGACTCAAGTAACAAATTAATTCTTTTTAACTGTAAGATGCCCAGAGTTGGGCATAAATTGAAAATAGATAAATAACTGAAGGTCCATGGGTCCCAAAACATTTTTAAAAGTTCATGTATTTCACATAACATTAGGCATAATAAACACCAGTGTGTAGTGATGAAGTAGTTGGACTAGGAGCAGGGAACCAAGGTTCTAATCCATCTTCAGCTATGGAGGTTCATGAAGAGACTTGGGCCAGTCACCCCCTCTTAGCTCAGGTTACCTCATAGGGTTGTTCTGGGGAAAAATAGGAGAAGGAAGTGTATGTATGTTGCCTTGACCCTCTGAATGAAAGGTAAACAACATTTTTGGTGGAAGAATACTAAAATTCCCACATTAGAGGAATGGATTGTGAAATTATCAGAATTCACAGAAATAGCAAAACTGACCTGTTTGGACTGTTTGCTGAAGGAAGAAACAAATGAAATGATGATTTATGGATTTGGGGACTGAAAAAGATGTGGATTAAACAAAGGGGTTGAAGGGATTTAAGGGATTTAAGAGGGAGGAGGGATAACAAGTTTGTAAATATCTGTTGAGAAGAAGGTTGGAGTCATTTATTTCTTGACCTTTGTTTCTTTTTCTATCTTTCCTTCTTTAGTTTCTTGCACTTTTTTCCTTCTTCTCTTTTTCTTTGGATTTATCTTTTACTATATGAAAAATTCTTAATAAAATGTATTTAAAAAAAGAAAAGAAAGCAAAGCAAAGCTTTTATACCCAGCCAACTTTTGACTATGGTAAGAATTCTGGGCATTGAGGTCCACATATATCTGCTGTGAACTCCAGTTTCCTGTTTTTAAGCCTGCATGCATGAAAATATGTACAGCAGGGAAACAATCTTTTGGTGTCTCAGGGTCAAACCTTCTCTTTTTAAGAAGATAAAGGACTGTCTATTTTTCTGCCCAATAGTCACCCAATAATCAGTATTTCAGAAATTATCTGAAGTGAGCTTTTCCATCTGCAAAGTTCCATGTCCAGTTCGGTCATCCACAGGTAGCCAACCTGGAATCTGTCACCACCAGGCACATGATTCAGTCAATCATGTCTTTTTCCAGGCTTGTGGAATGCTTCAGAAACCACTCCTGGTTGTGTCTGCACACCAAATTCAAACTGAAGTGGTTGGATGAGCCCAAGAACAAGAAGGCAATCAGGAGGAGTTTCTGAACTAGCCACATGAGTGCAAGAAAAGAAGGAACTGCTTTAAGAGTTCAAAATTTATTATCTGTTCTTGCATATTCCAAATCCTTTTTTCAAAGGATTTATACACCCTGTTAAACACTACTTATTTTATGTTCCGGCAAGCTGTAAGTACTAAGGGTCATGATCCCCATTTGGCCAACCTTGTATTTGTGGACTCATAATCTGGACTGGAATCATAGAATGTGGAGTGAAGCAGTTTGAATGTCCCCCCCCCCTTTAATTTCTATATGTGGGAAGGAAGGAAGGAAGGAAGGAAGGAAGGAAGGAAGGAAGGAAGGAAGGAAGGAAGGAAGGAAGGAAGGAAGGAAGGAAGGAAAACTATTTGTTCTGTATAGCTGCATAGTTCTTGGTCCAAATATTGATTGTGTTAGTTTATGCAAGTTTTAAAATAGTTCAGCTATTTTCATCAAAACAAATCAGGTAGGATGAAAAAGAAAAGAAAATGGCTGAAGGCCATTTTGAATAATGGCTAATAATAATAATAATAATAATAATAATAATAATAATAATAATAATAATAATAATAATAATAATAATAATAATAATAGAATAATAAATGGCTGAAATGGCCCTTATGAATAGTTCCTTAGTTAAGGGGAAACTTGCAAAGCTTAAAAATAAGGAATTGGGGAAAGGAAAAAACATTGAGCTGAAATAATAATTGGTATTCAATTGTACAAAAGTGTAAGCATAATAGTGGTGTCTGGGATGTTGGGGTTCAAAAAAGGCAAGATGGGGATAGTGACTACATGACCAAGGTCCCACCTCTTTGAACACGTGTGTAATATTGACCCACATACAAAGGTCTGGGCTTCAATCATACATTCACAATTGCCCTCTTGATTTTTTTGAACCCAACCCCCTGTGGATGGACATAAAAATGCTTTTCAGATATGTTATTGTTTTGCCATAGGTAAAGTATGTTGTAGGTCTGTGAACATTGGTGAAAAGTTGTCCTTCTGCTGCTAAGATAACTTTTTCCCTGGAACTTAATAACTCACTTAGAATGGTAGCCCTGCGGCTCATAGATGAAGATGTGCTGCTTTATTTGTATGATTAAAATGCATTAGACCAATAGGCCTACCATATCTGGGCTACAAACCTCAAGGCAAAGAGAGATGGAAAATCTGAACTATTTGCTGCCATCTAATCTAAGAGTTATCCAGAATTTTGTACCCCAAATCTGGTAGGCCTTTTCTAGCAGAATCAGCTTCTTTGAAAAACAGAGGCCTTGCATTCGGTTCCTCAGATCATCCTCTGTTCATAAGATGGAGATTTCCAGATAACACCTACCAGTCAATGCCCGGAACAATGACTCTATTAATTCACACACACAAACACACACACACACACACAATGATCGTCTGTTGTCCATCCATCCCCCACTCCATTTGAAAGAACCTTCTCAAAATGGCCTTGTGTGACTCACTTATCACTCTCAAACGTTAACCCAACTGGCAGATGTTTTCAGTGCAAAGGAAACCAAAATGAGTCAGATATCTAGATATTCTATTCATTTCCTGATTCAGGTGTAACAAGGGTAATCACAAATGTAGAGAGGATATTACTAGTAAAGTTAAGTACCCTGAGAGAATTATTAAATAAATAAACTGGAGGGAAAAACTTAAGTAAAAAGAAGCATGGAGGGGGGGAGAGAGAATTTTCAAGAATGTTCTCCCAGATCAATGTGTCACCAACATCCTAACATTTCCTTTTTCTACATAAAAAGTTCAACCGAAGTTGTAAGAAAAGAGTCAAGTTAGAACAATAGCTCGTCCATATACAATAATAGCCAAATTGAAATGAAAAGAAGACCTGATGTTACTTAAGACTTAGGAAGGTGTTGCTTATGAAGGTAGATTATGTATGGACAACTAAAATGAAATACGCTCATCCTTTGCTGAAACTGGTGTGTCTGAAACTTTATACATGAATTATATGAAAATTTATATGAACATATATTTCAATAAATATATATTTATGTGAAAAACCTATACATGGGATTATTGTTGTTGTTGCTTTATATTTTTTTTCCCTACCATTTCATTTCCCCCCCTTTTCTGTTGTGTTTAATCAAGGGCATAATAATAATAATAATAATAATAATAATAATAATAATATCAGACAAAGTAATTGAAAATGAAAGAGCTAAAGGGCTATGGGGCTTTAGAATTCAAACAGACAAGCACCTCCCACACAACACCCCAGACTTAACAATTGTTGATAAGGAAGACAAAAAAGTCTGAATAGTGGACATTGAAGAACCTGGAGACAGCAGAATAGAAGAGAAAGAACTGGAGAAAATCACAAAATACAAAGACCTACAAATAGCAATAGAATTACTATGGCAAAAGAAAGCAAAGATGGTACCAATAGTTATGGGCACCTTGGGTGCAATCCCAAAACATCTGGAGAACCTCTTGAAGACCATCAGCATTGACAAAATCACCCTCAGTCAATTGCAAAAGGTAGCTTCACTTGGAACAGCTTACATCCTGCGACGATACCTTTAACACCATCAAACAATAACATCTGTCTATCCCAGGTCCTTGGGAAGGACTTGATAGGTGGATAAAAATGCCAAATCCAGTCTAAACAATTGGCTGATTGTGCAAACAACAACAACACATTCTCCCCTCCAAAAAATAGGGTTGTGAACTGTTATCTGTTAAGGAAGGCATCATCTACTTTTGATTGCTGACATGGTTACACTGAACATTTTTTAAGGATGTAAATGCTTCAGTGGACCAGATGAAAATTAAATTAAATGTAATGTAATTAAAACAGGGGCAAACTAGGGGTGGGATCAAAAAAATCAAGATTGTAGCTGTTTCTTTGGTTTCTGTGATGATATCTCATTCACATACAAAAGGGCAGGGCTTTGATTGTACAGGTATGGTCCCCGTCTTGACTTTTTTGACCCCCCCCCATGAACAGTCCTGAATTAAAGCATGATTAAAAATCATATAAACCACATGTCACCAAGTCAACCATGTGAAACATCATAAATATTCAGTAACTCCTCAATTTCAGTTGCCTCAACTGCATGGACATGGCCAGGCGATAACCAGGAGTTCAGCTCCCCTTGAAAGAGATTGTGTCTTTTTACTACTATTAGCAGGAACGATCAGACCTAAATAATGGATGGATGACCATCAAGAAATCCCTCTGCTTGACTAAGAAGACACCCCCCACCAAAAAAAAAAAAAGCAGTCCTAGAAGAAGGCAAGAGCAAACCACTTCTGCAACTTTACCAAGGTGGTATCCAGGAAATCACCAAGACCTGAGGTCAACTTGAAGGACACATCCCCTCTTTAGAAAATACCAGAAGATCAGCTCTTAAGGAATATGCTCCAATCATAAACATCAAACAGCCATAATCTATTTTATTAATATTAATCTGAGGCCTAGAAACATAATCCTTTATGGATATGATGTTTCAGGATTTCTGAATTCAGAAAAAGGGAAGAGTCCAAATTATTCTGATGTTGGGAGATGAAGAAATGAAATCACTAGTCAACATTTCACAGTCTGTTGATTTCTTCCAGATGGGTAGAGATCCCAACTCTAATCCCAAATCCCAGTCATTGACTATGCTGGAGAGCAATTCTAAAATCATCATCATCATCATCATCATCTGGAAGATCTAATGTTGGAGAAGACTGCATTATCATTCAATAGTTTCATTTTGTGTAGCCTAGATTAAAAACCACCCCTGGTGGGGAATGAAACTTGAATAGTTAAGGTCCTCTGGAAGTGTATGCACCATTTTACAACAATAGAAAGCATTACTAAAAAAGAAAAAAAAGAACAGACTGATCATTACAATTATAGTAGGTGGCGGTTGGCTTTAAACACCAACTGTACACTACGTTAGTCTGGCTAGTTCTCAGAATTGTGACACCTGGGAGTTTCGAGATGTTGCATATGCTTTGAAAGCTTCTGCAAGAACCAAAGAGGTGCTATATTGAAGTTATGAGAAAGCAGAAGAATGAGGAATTTGGGGGGAACATGTATAGGCCATTGAAACAGAAAGCACTAAACTCATGTGTAATTCAGAAACAGCAAAAGCCTCAGGGCAAGCGTTGTTCTTTGAAGGCACAAATGCTGTTTCCTGAGGAGAAAAAAAAACCCTAATGATTTATTCTCCCTTGACTATAGACCAGAGACAACCGGGAGGAGGGAGGAAGTGTGTGTGTCAGAAAAGTCAAGGTGGTAGCCACAATCATGAGACTGAAGCCCTGCACTTTTTTTTACAGATGTGTCACGAGCAATGCACCTAAAAAAGGGGTGGGGCTTTGATCATATGGTTGCGGCCACCATCTTGAATTTTTGTATCCCCCCATGGATGTCCCTGCTATGTGCCATGATCAAGTTGAACATGTTGCTCTAATATATGTGTGTGTGTATTCATTTTTTAAGGCTGTTAATGCATTATTAAAAACAATAAATAGAGAGAGATCCAAACCAAAGTTAAAAGCACATCATATCCTACCACTCTCTATATCATCTAATCCAATAACCAGAGCCAGAGCCAAAAAGAAAAATCAGATCTTCAATGCCTTATGAAAGGCCTTCAGAAGAAAATCAATACAAATTTTAAAAAACAGAAGAAAGAGAAGAAGTGAGCCATGTTTTGTGGAAGATGTTTTGAGGTTGGTGAAGGCATAGGAATAGTTCTTGATACACCATAGAAGTACACAGGGATCTCTCGCTGGAAACAATTCCTCTTCTGTGCATTTGTTGAACCTATGAAGGAAGTCATGCATTCACCATCACCATCCCCATTGTTCTTGCTGTCATTGTTACTATTATTATTAGTGAATTCTGAGGTGATCACCACCATGTGTGCGCATCAGTGGAAGCAACTCATGATGGACATACATGCAATTTTGGGTGGTGGTGGACATACATCTTAATTTTGGTGGTGGTGGTGATGGATGATACAGTTGTGGGGTGGAATCTAAAGCAGGAAAGGGTAATAAATAGCCCCAGAGGGAAAAGTGGAGCCCCTGCACCCCCTGTACCCTTTCTGTAGCCTTCAGTTTCCACTCTGATCAGTGGAAGCCAAGACTTATGGTTCATCTCCCCACTTAGTGAGATGGGCAAGAGTGAGATGGGCAAGAGATGAAAACAGTAATGGAAACTGCAAAGTTGGCATACCACTTTTTAAACAAAGGAATCCCTACAACCCTCACCAGGAAACTCTGCCCCAGTCATATGCATCATATGACCCACTCACTTTGCACTCTCTGTCCCTCTGAAATGTTAAGAGTTATCCCTGTTGATCCCAAAGCTGCCACCTCAGTCTTTAACATTCGTAATGGATCAGCCCCATTATGGATTGATTCCTTTCCAGCTAAATAAACTGTGGAAGTAATTCATGTAAGTTCCTGATGTGAACTCATGGGAACAATGTTACTCTGTCAGTTTCTACAGAATGGTCTAGCTAGGTATCCAATAGCCCTCCTTCCCTCCCTCTGAAGATGATAGAACATTAGCCAGAAAGAGACCATTGAAGAAGAAAGAGTGGTCTGAATGCTTCTACGGCTTCCTCATTCTACCTCATGATAGGGCTGGACCATTCTTTCAAAAATGGATGAACTGATAAGCTAATGCAGTGTTTCTCAATCTCTACAACTTTAAGATGCATGGACCTCAACTCCCAGAATTCCCCAGCCAGAAAAAGATATATAGAAAAAGATAATGAATTAGCTAAGAAATGGTGATTGGATTTAAATACATTTCTCCCTAGTTGAAGTCCTCCCCCTCCCTTTTTAAAAGTCTTTTTTAAGGCCAATGCCATTTTCCATACTTCTAAATGCCAAAGGAAATTATATGCTCATTTTCTTTTTCTTTCTTTTTCTTTTCTGGATATAATTTTATTAAAAGATTTAAAAAGGAAGATAAAAACTCATACAAAATAATATAAGGTAAGAAGGAGAAATGAAAAAGGAAGAAATCAAAGAGAAAGCTAAAAGTGCAAGAAAGGAAAAAAAAATAAAAGAAAAATAGAAAAGAAAGGAAAAAAAATACAAAGAAGTGGCTTCCAATCTTGTTTACAGCAATTATAAGGACAATTATAAATTGACCTCTTACTCTAAAGTTGCAACATGACTGTCTTCTTTCTATAATCTACCCTGTTTAATCATCAAAACCACAAATCATAAGTTCATTTTTCTTCTGTTTTGTGCAAAAAGTCCATAAGGGGTTTTTAGTTAGCAATAAACATAGATATTGTTTTTACTCTAATCAAACAAGTCAATCTGGCCATCTCAGCAAGTTCCATCATCTTCGCCAACCATTCCTCCATTGTAGGTAATGCCCAATCTTTCCATCTTTGTGCATACAATAATCTTGCTGCAGTTATCATGGACAAAAACAAAGTTCCAAAACTTTTTTCCAACTGTTTGTCCACCAAATCTAAAACAAAAAAAACCCTTGCCTCAACTGTATATTAATTTTTAAAATCCTCTGAATCATTATATGTATTTGAGTCCAAAATTTTCTAGCTTTTTTATACATCCAACAAGCATGATAAAATGTCCCTTCTTGTTGTTCACATTTCCAACATAAATTTGAGGTGCCTTTATACATTCTGGGAGTTGAAGTCCACTCATCTTAAAGTGGCCAAGTTTGGACAACACTGGTCTAGACAATTTCTCTGGTGACATATACCAATGGCACATCATGTTATAGACATTTTCTTTAAGATTATAATGTAGTGTAAATATAAATCCTTTCAACCACATATTTTCCCTTTGTTCCATCTGTATATTATAACCAACATTTTAGCCAACTTTATCATACATTCTTTCACTTGTTCCTGTTTCAAATTTCAATAAAAGTGTATATATTTTGGCAATTACATGTTCACCTTTTGTACACAATTCTAGTTCAAATTCAGTCTTACAGTGCTCAAAACCATACATTTTTTTATCTACATTAAATCGTTCTAATAACTGTAGATAAGAAAACCGTTGGCAACTATTTCCTTCTGCCACCAGTTCTTCTCCTGATTTTATCTTACATTCCCCTTGACAAAATTCTACTATCTCATGATAAGTTAGCCATTGGTATTCACCTATTATTTCTTGTCTATAAAATGGCTCTTGTGCTGAATTCCACAAAGGTGGTTTTGGGCACAACTGGGTTTGTATCTATTCCCTATTCTCAATATGGCACGTCTGACATAATGATTTTTAAAATCCACATCAACCTTGACTTCGGCATGCTACAAATATCCATGCCACCCAAATCTCAGGACATGTTCTTCTAATTCCAAGAGCCTTCTATTTCTCAATAGCACCCACTCTTTCATCCAGACCAAACAGCAAGCTGAAAAATGCAATTTCAAATCAGGTAAACCCAATCCTCCTCTTTCCTTTGCATCTTGTAACACCTTATATTTAACTTGTGTGGTTTTTTTCCCCCCTGCCACACAAATCTAGATATATCGTCCTGCCACTGTTCAAATGGTGCATCAGTTGTCAAAACAGGTATTGTCTGAAACAGAAACATCATTCTAGGCAAGACATTCATTTTTATCACATAAATTCTCCCAAACAATGACAGTTGTAGTTTCTCCTATCTTAACATGTCTTTTTTAAGTTCATTCCATGTCTTAACATAGTTATTTTGAAATAAGATACGATTCATATTTGTCATAGTGATACCCAGATATTTTATTTTCCTCTCAATCTTAAAACCAATTTTATTCATCAGTTCTGTTTCATCTTCTATTTTCATGTTTTTTTGTTAACATCTTTGTCTTCTGTTTGTTGATCTTAAAACCTGCTAATGCACCAAATTCTTTTAATTTTCCCATTAATGTTTCAATTCCTTTTAAAGGATCTTCCAAAACCAACACCAAGTCATCTGCAAAAGCCCTTAACTTATACATTTCTTTTTTAATCTGTATTCCCACAATCCTCTCAGAAGACAAGATTGAATCTCTATTCAGTATTTCAAGAACCAGAACAGGAGAGGAGACAGTGGGCATCCTTGTCTTGTTCCTTTTTGTATCTCACAGGGTTCTATAAGATCTCCATTAACAATTATTTGTACTTTTTGTGAAGTGTAAATTGACCTTACCCATTTTATAAAGTTCTCTCCAAAGTTCATATCTTCCAAATCTTTGAAAAGAAAGCCCAGTTCAAATTGTCAAAGGCCTTCTTTGCATCTAAGAAGGTCAATGTGGCTTGTTTTTCATTATGTTGCTCCAAATATTTCAAAATGTCCAACACATTTCCATTATCCTTTAACTGTCTTTTAGGTAAAAACCCACATTGATCCTCATGAATAAATTCTTGCAAAATTATCTTCAGTCTATCAGCTAGAATCATTGTAAACAACTTGCAGTCATCATTCAATAATGGTATCGGCCTATAGTTTCTTGTGAAAGTCACATCTGGTCCCTCTTTAGGTATTAATGCTTTTCCCAACTCTCTGGAATCTTTCCTTCCTGACAGATAGAATTCATCGTGTTTTGTAAAGATTGTAAAAGTTCATCCTCAAAACATTTATAATAAGAACTCAATAACCCACCTGGTCCAGGCAGCTTTCCTGATTTAATCTTTTTTATAGCTTCAGAAACTTCCTTTATTGTTATAGGTCAACTCATAACCTGTTTCTGTTCCAAGGAAATACATACACTCATTTTCCAATGTTTTGCAAAACATTGGGACCTGATTTTTCATGGCATGGCATGTGTTGTAATGGAGAGCAGGATGGAGGAAGGTTAAAGTGATCACCCTTGTTAAATCTTGATGATTGAGGCCTGTGAGAATCAGCTATGAGATACCTTCATTGTCCATTTTATTACCAGGGAGTGTTAATACACAGAACCTGTGTTCAATCAGATCATTGTTCCTTCAACAAATTGAAGCACCTCTTCAAATTACTGCATAGCTTAGTGATGGTGGTGTGCATCAGACTGAATATGTTCTGCATTGTTCCAAAATTTATGCCTTTAATTTATTTGGAGAGGTTATGGATTATTGCACTGTTGATTACAAAAATGGGGAGAAAGAGATCTTGAATGTATGGGAATTGGAACTCGATTTGGGATGAAGGGTTTGGTTTGGGGGCCCTGGGAAATGACTGAAACCTCCCCCCCCCCCAAATATACAAATCAAAAACAGAAATAAGGAAACTTGGGTTTAAGCTTATGGCTACAATTAGCCTTTCCAACAGAGGAGCAAAGAAGAGGAATTTCAAGCAACCTGGCTGATTTAATTTAGGGTTTGATTATGACTTATCAAGATAAGGTACTGGAAATTTTCTTTTCCATTTTTTTTTCTTTTGGTTCTCTTCATTTCAATTTTGATTTTGCATTAATTATGTATCATAGGAGGTAAGAGCCTCAATATTTCTCGGCTGATCTCCAAAAAGCTAATCAATATCATACCTAATTAGTAAGAGCAAATCCTGAGGGGCTACACAACTTCTAGAGTGGCATGGAGATATTCATGCATTGGCCAAAAGTTGTTACTGAGTCATGAAAGAGTTCGCAATCTGTCTTTGCCCAATTCCCCAAGTATAATGGACATCATGGATCGGATTTTTTGCAGTGTTATCTACATCACTGAGAACAATTGGCAATGTATAGACATTTGATGCTGGGATATATAGCTTTTAGAAGTATAGTCAGGTTCCTTTTCTGTCTTTGGAAACCAGGTGTAGGTAATGGACCATGGTGTCAGCAGATCCTGAAGAAATGTCTGATACAGTAAACCAGCTCTCCAAACTTAAGTATGTTACTTCTCTGTGGCTGGATTTTGTTATACCTTGTTTCAAGCTGGTCATTGAACAAAATCTATCAATCAATCATCTAGCTAGCTAGCTAGATGATTATCTATCTATCTATCTATCTATCTATCTATCTATCTATCTATCTATCTATCTATCTATCTCTGTTTCAGGGGTATTGTACAACTTCATCTTCCATTGCCTGCATATTCCAAACCCATGCCATTTGGAGTTGATGGGCATTCTAAACTAATATATTTGGAGGCCACCAAATTCCAGAAGGTGACATTAGACAAATATTAGCTTTGTCAATTTTGAGGGGGGCAGGGGGGAAGTAAAGGAAGAACCTGCAGTTAATATGGTAGCATTTCACTTTTTAGGGAATTTTAAGAACTCATTTTTCCAAATCAAAGTTTTTAATGGGAAAAGATATTTGTACTCTAAAAGAAGGGAGTAAAAAACGGTCATCCGTTAAGTCCCATCATAAGAAAGAACCAGATGGTGTTCTCAGTTTCAAGGAAGGAAGTAGGACTTCAGATTTTAAGTTTCAGTCCAAGTACAGATATCTGAAAATGAGAATTCATGTTGAAACTGTTCCCATAGAGCCAGATGTTGTGTACAGGAACAATCATGGTTTCAGTTTAGCCCTTCAGGAATATGGGAATTTGGTTCCTTATTCCAGATCGTTAACTCTTGGTTCATAATGTGTATGTCTGAATGTGTATATGTTCATACATACATACACAGGAATATACATACATACATACATACATACATACATATTATAGCAAATGTATAAAAAAGAGCAAAAGAGACTGAGAGATTAAAGGACTATAATGTTAATGTTTGCAGTTGGCTGGCTTCCTTTTTTCAGTCTGCATAATTTTTAGGGTCCTGTATTTTATTCATCTCCACACAGCCTCATTCCTATCATGGATGAAGGAAATAGAAGTGGCAGATACTCATTCCAGTTCAGATGGGGGAAAACAAAAAAGACTTAAACTGAACTGTGCAAGAATATTGTGCTTCTCTACTTCATTCTCATATTCTGGTTTTATTACTGGTTTCCCATATTTTTCTGCAGGCCATTTGCAGAATTCACTGATTGGTGACAAAGAGGCCTCCATTGAGTGATCAAGCTGGAGACTTGATTAAAAATGACAAGGCTTGAGGCAAGATGATACAACATAAGGGCTTGCAGATAAGATCCCACAGGGGCAGAATCACATAAGAATAACTTCTTATGTCTCCTGAGAAATTGTCCGAAAGGGTTTTAAACATTAGAACAAAAAGTTCAAAACCTTAAAGCTCCTTACTTTTAAGCTACTTCATGTCCCTCAAGGAAAGAATTCCATAGTCTCATCAATGGTTGAGTAGATGGGGAATGGAAAAGAAAACAAGGAAAATGAGTTGATGAAGAAGATTCAAAGAAAAGTCATCTACATTTTCTGGTTACTGACGACTTTTTCAAAGTGAGCCATAAACCAGAAAGTCACACACACACATAGACACATAGACACACACACAAACCCCTTCTTCCATTTTCTTACTTTAAATATAGGAACCTGGGACAAATTCATGGGGCCATACATTAGAACATATATATATATATGTATGTATGTATTAATATATATATTAATATATATATATATATATATTAATGGAAGAAATTATAATTTTTATAGAACATTAATGTATATATTAATGGAAGAAATTATAATTTTTAAGAAACTGGAAGATACTTCTGTTCTCATTTTCCCATTGTGACTGCATCAAGAATTAGAATAGTTCCCCTCACCCTCTCTCTGTAATTCCATCCATTAATCCCTATTTATAAGTTAATTGCATTTGAAACCTTACATGTACATCTGGTCTAAATATCCAGATATCCCTGACATGTGAAGTGTACTAGGTCATAGAAAAGGGAGATGTCCTTCATCATTGGGGAGGTACAATTATTCCATGATAGTAATTATATACAGTATATTTAACCCCTTTTTAACTGCAAAACCCCTTTTTATATTTATTTATTTTTATTTATACATTCGATTTATTCTCTGCCCATCTCCCCCCAATGGGGAACTCTGGGCAGCTCACAAAGTATATATAATTCTAACAGTGACAAATCTTACAATTACAAATCCTACAGTGCTATATATATTACACTATGTGACCAGCAGTGGTCATTAGGGGGTCATCTGGGCTTTTTCCTCCTCCGTAGATCTTTCTCGCCACTCTCATCGATCGTCGCTCGTGCTGGTTGCATTCGGAGTTCGGTCAGCACCGGTATTTTGCTCCCCGGTGCAGCACCGCCGGTTCCTCCCATCTAAACGGGAGTCCCCATTTATCTACTCACAGATGGAATAGCTTTCAACCTGCTGGGTGAGCAGAAGCTGGGACAAGGGACGGGAACTACATTTTAACTGCAAATGTAGTTCCAGATCAGTGTTGTCCAAACTTGGCCACTTTAAGATGAGTGGACTTCAACTCCCAGAATTCCCCAGCTAGCAAGTGGCCAAGTTTGGACAACACTGTTCTAGATAGTGTGAGAATACAGTGGTACCTCGGGATACGAACGCCTCTGCTTGCGAATTTTTCGGGTTATGACCAGCTCCGGCCCCAAAAATTTACCTTGGTTTGCGAACTCCGCCTTGGGGTACGAACCGGATCAGCGGCCATTTTCCACCGTGACACGTGGTCCGTGGCCATTTTCCGCCCGTGCCACGTGGTCCGCGGCCATTTTCTGCCCGTGCCACGTGGTCTGCGGCCATTTTTCCGCCCGTGCCACATGGTCCGCGGCTGTTTTTCCGGCCCTGCCGCATAGTCCGCGGCCATTTTTGCATCGCGCCGGGCTGTTTTCGCGCCGCACCACGCCGCACTGGGCCGTTTTCGCACCGCGCCAGGCCGTTTTCGCACCGGGCCGTTTTCGCGCCGTGCCGGGCCGTTTTCATGCCGCGCTGCGCCGCACCCGGCCGTTTTTGCGCCGCACCACACCACGCCCAGCCGCTTTCCCGCCCGACGCGTGGTCCGTGGACGCCAGAACGGATTAACGGTAATTACATTGAACCTTATGGGAAATTGCCTCGGGTTGCGACCAAATTCGGGCGGAGGGCGGAACGGATTTACCGGATTTACATTGAACCCTATGGGGAAATTTGCCTCGGGTTGCGACCAAATTCGGAGGGCGGAACGGATTAACCGGATTTACATTGAACCCTATGGGGAAATTTCCTTCGGGTTACGACCAACTCGGGATACGCCCAGAGTCACGGAACGGATTAAGTTCGTATCCCAAGGTACCACTGTATATAGAAATTGCTGGCACACAGTCTGAATCAATAAAGACTGTACTTTTTTTCCTTCTGCAGCCGAAAGGGAGCTCAGGCATGAATGCAACTAACTATACAACAGTGAAAGAATTTATCCATGTTGGATTGCCAAATGTTCAGACAAGGGAAAGCATGGTGTTTGCAGGTGTTTTCCTGCTCTACATCCTGGGTCTGATGGGTAATAGGGTGATCACTGGGATGGTAATTGCAGATTGCTATATCCAGGAACTCATGTATTTCTTTCTAAGCAATCTTGAATTCTGTGAGATTGATCAAACCACAGCCTTTATGCCCAAGATGTTTGTCAATGTCCTACTAGCCAGGAAGAATATCTGTTTCCATTGTTGCATGGCTTCTACGTCTACTTCCTTTTTGGTGTCACAGAATTTTTCAGCATCAGTGTAATATCCATGGACAGATATTTAGCCATTTGCCATCTCTTGTGGTGTGCTCACATCATGACTCTTTGCCTTAAGTTGGCATTAGGAGCTTGGTGTGTTGTTATTTTTTTCCTCTATCCTTTACCAACTATTGAACATCTTGAAACTACTCAACTGTACTATCCGGCATTGTTAGTCATTATTATTCTGAAGTTGGGCCTCTCTTGAAGATTGAAGAAGGAGACATACTGCTTCTTGAAGCTCTTGGCTTCTTAGTCACCATGGCTGTGATTATGTACTCTTTGCTTTTGACAGTCCTATCTTATCTCTTCATCATCACCACAATTCTCCACCTTCCTTCAACCACAGGACAACAGAGGGCCTTCTCCACCTGAGCTTCCCATCTTATCATAGTTGGCATTTGGTATGGCTCAGTGCTGTTCCTTTATTTAAGACCTACTGTCAAGAATTTTTCATTTCATATAATCAAGACAGTGTCCATACTTAATATTTATTATTATTTTATTTTTTTATTAGATGTATATGCTACCCATCTCCCCCACAGGGTTACTCTGGGTGGCTTACAATTAAAAACCAAGACAATAAAGGATATAATGATCACCCAGTTTTTAATCTTTTCATTTACACAAGTAGGAAAAGTGAAGTCAAAGAAAGTCAAAGAAAGTATAAGAAGAACAATAGAAGGGAAGATTCCAGCTTTTCATAAAAATTAAGCATAGCCCTTTGTTCAAAAGTGATCTTGAACAAGATTCAGCAAAATCTTATGCTGAATAAGAATGCTTCTAGATGTTTCATCTATCAGTCCAAAGACCTTGTATGCTCCATCCCCCCCCCCTCCTCTACCTTTACAAATATGATATGTCAAGTAAGCAGTGGGGAAAGGCAGTGAGACAATAAAGATTAAAAAGTAGAAGACAAGAATGGGTTCCATAAACCACTTTATGAATTTGTCGTGGTGGTTACACAGTTTAAGCCTGGTCTCCAACCAAGTGTAGATGACTGTTATAAGAATACAAAGAAACTCTCTGATTATTTTATTCAAGTCTGAATGCTGAAGAGAAAAGTCTATAAAGCAGTGATACAAAGTCAAAATAATTCTTAGTTCATAAGAGAGGAATCCATTTCTTAGTCCATACAGATAACCATGTTTCTCTAGAATCTGGATGTTATTTTTGTTTGCTGTAAGAACTGTGGGAGTGTTGATAGAGCTAAGCAGAGTTTTGGGGCTACATAGCCGTTGAAGCACTCAGATCCAAAAAGAACCAGATGGTGTTTTCAGTTTCACTTTAAATGTTAAGTTTCAGTACAAGTGCAGACATATGAAAGTGAGAATTAGGACAAATGATCAGTGTTTGAAACTGTTCACATAGAGACAGATGGGGAGTACAGGAACTATAATGCTTTAAGTTTAGCACATCAGGAGAATTATTTTACTTCTTTAATTCTATCATACCATAGTGTTATTTTTGGAATACACTGAAGGATTTCTATGTCCATGTATGCATTTGTGTGTTATGCATATTATATCATATTTTATATTAATAATATAATAATAGAAAAGGGTTTACCCTATTTTTTGGTCTCCAGTTTTTGCTAGTGTTTAGGTTCAGTTTCTCAAACTTGAGTATTATATTTTTTAAAGTTTGCACTAAAGTTGGTATGTATTTCAATGCCAGTTTTTCTAAACAGATACATTTTTGTTTGCAATCTCACGTATTAACCATTTTTTCAAATATGATCTCTAATTTAATGCACTTTACAGATTATGTTTATAAATCTGTGAATTTTATACAGATGCTTCCTTGAAGGATACTGTGTTCATGCCTTACCAACTGCATTATAAATTCTATTTTTGAATGATTTAATGACAGATCTGTGTTTGTGCAAAAATGCAGTAGTAGATAAATTCACACTTATTTTGCAAAACTACCCCCACACACACACACACATGCACACCCCACATAGCTGTTCATTAGGATGGAATGGGGACAATCCAGGGATTTTTTTTCTTTTCTGGTTATTGACTAGGTGAACATGCTTGAGAAATTAGTGTTATGATGTCTTGTCAATAAACCTTCTTCCAAATCTATTTCTGTTCTTGATATTCATTAATGTTCTGTACATGATAGAGGCACAATGTCTATTGTGAGCGGGACACATCAGGTTTTGCATTCCTAGGTCCATAGTTAAAAAATGGTGGGAGAGGGACTTTGATCTTTTCCTTATTTTATGAATTTAATTTAAGAAGGAAGAAAAATAGGAAAATAAGGTACATAGTTCTTCAGATCTGTTGTTTTAAAAAAGGTACAGGTGGGATAAATGTATCCTTTTTTGTGAGTTCAGAAACTATTGAGGACTTGAAGAAAAAGTTGTCAAGACTTTATTTTCTACAGTAAGACTGCAGGAAAACACATTTCTTTCATTCTTTTTCTGCTTTCCATTTCTCCTTTTGCCTAGATACTCTTATCAGGAGAAATAATGCTTGTTTGGAGTATAAGGATGCCTGAAAAATAAAACAAAATTCTAATATCCACAATGATTTTTCTATTATGTTACTGTACAGAAGCTGTGTCTGAAGGAGATTTGGATTAGCAATAGGAAATATGGTGATTCTTTCCTATGCCCCCTCACCCCGGTAAATCCGTGGGAGGATCTCTCTTTATCATTCCCAAAGAGATCTCATCAGGTAAGAATCTAGCTGTTTTGTGTTTCTTCTAGTGGTTGAACTTAGAATCAACTGGAGGAGGCAAGAAGATCAGCTCTAGGTCTACTCTGAGGCCACAAGACTGGGTTTTCTGTTAACATTGGCCTCAGGGTGGCATTAGTATGCATGATTTGAAACAGAAAAAAAAAATCCTTGCTTGTCTGCATCGATGTTTCCCTTCCCTTCCCTTCCCTTCCCTTCCCTTCCCTTCCCTTCCCTTCCCTTCCCTTCCCTTCCCTTCCCTTCCCTTCCCTTCCCTTCCCTTCCCTTCCCTTCCCTTCTGAAAGCAAATGAAATTCTGCACTGGATTTTTGAAAAATCTTCCTATTATAGAAGTGAGAAGATGGAATATTATGTTTCTTTCTGGCCTAGATTTAATTTAAGTTCTTTACATCTAAATTCAATAAAATTAATTTCTTTGAGATGAAGTTCATTAAGTGCTAAGACTAGTTCAATGAAAGTTTTTCCCCTTCATGTTTATTAGGCAGCTCAAAGAACGTTTAAAAGGGGTTGACTTTCATGTTTAGGATGTTAGAAGCATAAAATGATGGAAGGGATGCTGGCACTTTTCTGCACTGCAGCCTTCAGCTGCTTGTCTCCCAAGTATAAATTAGCTAAAAAGAAGCCAACTTAAAAAAAAAAAAATCCCTTTCTGGATTTCAGTCCTTTCCTGTTCTTTGGCCACAAGAATGCCCTGATGTTCTGTCCTGACCTCATTTACCATGAGCTGTGCTTGGTGGATTGCCCTGCTTCTTTATCCTTCTGGATAAGAAAACAGAACTCTTGTCAATTCCATTTTTTCAAAAACATCATCCATATTTCACTGTTCCATCACTGAACTTGTAAACAAAATTGCTGTGGATACAGCAGCCAGTGACCAAAGGGGAGAGGGCGTTCCTGCCACATTGCACAGGACCCAGTTGGACATTAGATGTTGACTTACAATAAAATGAAATGCAACGGGTGAACTGAACATCACCACGTGAACTGACACATCAGAAAAGGCTATTTTTGACCCATAGTAGAAAAAACGGGTGGAAGTTGTCTTCCTGTTGTTGTTGTTGTTTAGTCGTTAAGTCGTGTCCGACTCTTCGTGACCCCATGAACCATATTGCGCCAGGCCTTCCTGTCCTTCACTGCCTCCCTGAGTTTGCTCAGTTTCATGCTCATTGCTTCAGTGATGCTGTCTAACCATCTCATCCTCTGCCGTCCTCTTCTCCTTTTGCCTTCAATCTTTCCCAGCATCAGGGTCTTTTCCAAAGAGTCCTCTCTTCGCATTAGGTGACCAAAGTATCTGAGCTTGAGCTTCACTATCAATCCTTCCAATAAGCAGTCAGGGTTGATTTCCTTTAGGATTGACTGGTTTGACCTTCTAGCAGTCCAGGGGACTCTTAAGAGCCTTCTCCAGCACCACAGTTCAAAGGCATCAATTCTTCGGCGCTCGGCCTTCTTTATGGTCCAGCTCTCACAGCCATACATTACTACTGGAAAAACCATAGCTTTGACTATGCGGATCTTTGTCGGCAAGGTGACGCCTCTGCTTTTTAATATGCTATCTAGGCTTGCCATGGCCTTCCTCCCAAGGAGCAAGTGTCTTTTAATTTCATGGCTGCAGTCTCCGTCTGCGGTGATCTTGGAGCCCAAATAAATGAAGTCTTCCTGTGGTAAGGATAAAGGGCAACGTGGGGCATTCCTGACCTCAAGAAATGATTAGAGGCCTGAGGTCACGCTGTGGCAAGCTGGTCATGTGGATCAGCTCTTCCACATTTGATACAGTCTTGTTGCACTATTGTCCCATGTTGGTTTAATCGTCATACGTCTGTTAATATGATTTTGGGAGCATGTTTAAAGATGGTAATATGATGTTGGATTGTATATCACAACTTTGGAAATTATCAGTGTAAGAAGAAGTTTGGATTTATTGTGTATGTGTATTGTTGCTTTTGGAGTCTTTGAATCAGTTTTTGACTCCTAGTGACTGCCTGGACAAGTCCCTGCAGTTTTCTTGGCAAGATTTCTGAAGTGGTTTGCCATTGCCTCCTTCCCAGGGCTGAGAGAGAGGGACTGGCCCAAGGTCACCCAGCTGGCTTTGTACCTAAGGTCGGACTAGAACTCCCAGTCTCCCGGTTTCTAGCCTAACACCTTAACCACACCACCAAACTGGCTCTGTTATTGTCTGTAGAGTGTAGGAACAAACAATTATACTCTTCTGATTGAAAAATAGTCCCATTTTGGATTTGTCATCCTCTGTGCTTATTTTCTACCAAGGTAATAGAAAGACTAACCAATTCTGGTCAAAGTTTAATGTTGTGTTTAACTGAAAATTTATTGTATTATAATAGCTGGTGATCTCTTCTCCTTTCTTCTCCTCTTTGTTTCTTTTGGAGTCTTTTGTTGTTCTCTGCTTTTCTTTTGCACATTAAAGCAAATGTTAGCTAAACCTTGTAATTATTGCCTTGCTATTATTGGAACCATCCATTTTACCTTTTTACCCTTTTTATGAGTTTGTTGACAATTTTATTACATTTATTGTCATTGTTTTGCAAGCTACTTTGATTTTTCTTTTATGAAAAGCCTTATGCAGTGTTGTGAGTTAATCAATGCTTTTTACTGATCTAAAAATTGAAAACTGCCTGGGAGACGAGGGTCAAAGAGGTTGAGTTTCTTGTAAGCACTAGGCAGGAAGGCCCAGAAGAGGATACCTACATTTCTGTAGCTCTAAATGTCCAACATATTCACACCTTAGTCACTTCCGGGCTGGATTATTGCAATGCACTTTACATGGGGCTGCCCTTGAAGACCACTCGGAAGTTACAACTGGTACAGAACACAGCAGTGCGCACAGTATTGGGTGCTCATAAGTTTGTCCATGTTACACCTTTATTGCATGAGCTGCACTGGCTCCCAGTTTCTTTCTGGGTGCAATTCAAGGTGTTGGTTGTCACCTTTAAAACTCTCATGCCATGGGACCGTTATTTATGAGACCACCTCTCCCTAAGAATATCTGTCAAATATCGGTCAAAGGTAAGACTAGGGAACCAGCCAACCCCAAAACTGACTATTCCCATCCCCACCCCCTGCGTGATGACAAAACCAGGTCTTCAGTTTTTTTCTGAAGTCTAAAAGGGAAGGGGCCAACCTCACTTCTGAGGGAAGAGTGTTCCAAAGGGACACTTCCTATTTGGATGACTGCAATGTGCTTTACATGGGGCTGCCCTTGAAGACCACTTGGAAGTTGCAGCTGGTAGAGAATGTAGTGGCACACACAGTATTGGGTGTTCATAGGTTTGCCCATGTTACACCTCCATTGTGTGAGGTGCAAGGGCTCCCAGTTTCCTTCTGGTACAATTCAAGATGCTGGTTATCACCTTAAAGCCCTACATGGCACGGGATCCAGTTATTTGTGGGACCGCCTCTCCCTAAGAATATCTGCCTGTCCCACTAGATCAGATAGGGTAGGCACACTCCAGATCCTTTCCCTGAGATCTTGCCACCTAAAGGGACCTCGGAAGCGTGCCTTTTCCATAGCTGCCTCTTCCTTATGGAGCATCCTCCCCCTGGTGATTCAGTGTGCCTTCAACCTTTTAGCTTTCGAAAGCCATTAAAACCTGGCTTTCACCGAGGCGCTGGGATAGGATTGAATAAGATAGAAAGGGGCAACTGGGGCTTGCTGCAGGGCATCCCAAGGAAACAATTAAGGTACAGGGTTTTTGTTTTATTGTTTTACTGTGTTTGATTGTTTTCTTGTGCTTTATTATTTTCTTGTGTTTTCTTGTTTTGTTTATTCTTTTTATAGTTATTGGTTTTATTACTGTGAGCCTTCCAGAGTTGCTTAAGATGGAAGATCATATAATTTTTTTAAATAAATAAATACATTCCCTAAACAACCCCCCCATGAAAGAAAGAAAGAAAGAAAGAAAGAAAGAAAAAGAAAGAAAGAAAGAAAGAAAGAAAGAAAGAAAGAAAGAAAGAAAGAAAGAAAGAAAGAATTGACTTCAGCAATGTGAGCTCTTGAGCTACTGTGGATAACTTTCTCCCTTTGACTTCCACAGGAACAGAGAGGAGAAAAGTAGTGTGGGAAGAAAAACTTTATGGGAAAGTACCCCCGACTATTGGATTTAGTGAGCCTGCAAAAGTGTGCAGAATTAATAATATATAGAACATGACAAATCTTGGAGCAGAGGCTAATATTGCATCCAAACTGTATCAGGTTCATGCTATGGTGATTCAAATGAGTATATTCTCAGCATTGTGTCTGGACGGGCATGGCACATTAGAGACAAGCATCTCTGGAGATGCTGCCCAAGCTTCTATGAAAAATGACTCCATAACTACTCATTTCTATGATGTCATGTGCAGAAAAGGCTTCAAATACTAGGTAGAACATTTTTTTTCACCAGAGTGGATAAAACGCTTCTTTGAAATTCACTGCAACCTTAATCCCCTGTTTGTGGACTCAGAATCTCTACTGAGAACTTGTAGAAAGAGTTTTTTATTTTTGGAATACAGTTAGCGGATGTCCATTCCTGCTTTTGTCTCAGCTTGAAATGGAGAACAATCTCAATCTGTCTCACTGTTGAGGATCTTGACTTCTCATTTCTAAGAATGCTTGGGTATGTGCATGTGGAAATGTATTACTTGCATTCTTTCTGATAGGTTAGGATACAACCAAGATTACTCAGGGAGAGAAAGGAATTTACCATATATTCATTTACAAACAACTGTATTGATGCCTACAAACTAGTGACCATGAATCTTATTGTTTATGTGATGGGCATTTCTGCATTTATTTTATTCACCATCTCAGCAAATTTCCTATCCGCTGAATATCCTAACTTTCTATCTTGCACAAACAACTTGGCAGTGTTCTTCCATTCACCACTCCTTTTTTTTCTCTCAGCCACACAACTGTGCTGCATGTCCAGATATGTTTCTACCTACAAATGTCCTCCTTTTTTTCTCTGCATCTTCCATCACATTCTGTATTTTGTTTTTCAGTGTTTTCCATCTACAGGAGATGCAAAAGCTGGAAGGATGAATAATACTTTAAATGAAAGGCCTGCAATTCCCCCAAAAATCTTGGGAAGTGGCTTCAGATGAAAAGAATGGAATTTAACAGGGAAAAATGGAAAGTTCTGGATAGGAAGAAAGTAAGTCTTGGCAATAATGCAAGGGTCTTTATCATGCTAAGTGTTCTATTGTGTTTCATGTGTGGCAAACACAATAGCAATGCATGAAAACTGTGTTTAAAAAATGTAGCTAAGGAGTAACACAGTGAAGACTACATATTTTCCCTTTTAACAGGGGAACATGAATTTGACCAACTGTACAAGAACAGTAGAGTTTATCCTTGTTGGATTGCCAACTATTTGGGAAATGGAAAGTGTGATATACGCTGGTATCTTTCTGCTCTACCTCCTGTGTCTGATGGGCAACGGGCTCATCATTGTGATGGTAATTGTAGACCGCCATCTCCAGAAGCCCATGTATTTCTTCCTCAGCAACCTTTCTTTCATTGACATTGGACACACTACAGCCTTTATTCCTAAACTGCTAGTCAATTATCTCTCTTCAAAGAATTCCATCTGTTTCTACTGCTGCATAACACAGTTGTACTTCTATTTTCTTTTTGGGGTCACAGAATTTTTTATCATGACTTTGATATCCCTGGACAGGTATTTAGCCATCTGCTATCCCTTGAGGTATGCTACAATCATGACTTCTGGGGTCTGCCTTAAACTAGCAGTAGCAGCCTGGTTTGGAGGCTTTTTCTCCATTCTTTCCCAGATACTGATGATAGCAAATCTACCCTACTGTACGTCCAACATTATCAATCATTTCTACTGTGATGTGGGACCTGTGTTGAAGATTGCAGGAGGGGATATACGAGTTATTGAAGCCCTTGGTTTCCTCCTTACTGTGGTTGTGATTATGTCCTCCCTGCTTTTCACCCTCATTTCTTACCTCTTCATCATCTGCACCATTCTCCGAATGCCTTCAAACACCAGACAGCAGAGGGCCTTTTCCACATGTGCTTCCCATCTGATTGTAGTCTGCATTTTGTACGGGTCAGTCTTTTTTGTCTATCTAAGACCTACTGTCAAGAACTCTTCCTTCAGTATGATGAAGTCTGTCTCCGTATTGTATACAATGGTTGCCCCAGTGCTAAATCCTTTCATTTACACCATTAGGAATAATGAAGTCAAGGGTGCAGTGTGGAAACTTTTAGAAAGAAAGACTCCAGTTCTCCCAAATCGGTTACCCTAGGCCTTTGTGGCAAAGTGATAGAAAATGACTCTGTTGTCCTATTGAAAGCATCAAGGCTTAGAACTTCAGAATCCATCTCCAAAGCTATTGCTCAGGTATGCTTTAACAAGCCTATCTTAACAAAGATGAAGAAAGCAATAGGTAACATGGTAAGTGACAAATGGAAGTTTTTCTGGCCTTCATGTGCAATTGTGTGATGATCCCATGATAAAAGGATTGTTGGGAAGTAGCCATCTTCTGCTATTGCAAGTCCTAAAACTAAAAATGTACTGCATGGTCACTAGTCAGCTACTTTGAATGAGAGCTTTTGAGTATAGTTCACTCTTCCCCCCCCCCCAATAATTTTATTAAGATTTAAAAAGAACAATAAAAATAATATAAAAGAAAAAGAAAAAGAAAAGAAAAAAGAATTTCAAGTGTCCCCCCTTTTAAGGAAGTGACTTCCCACTTTCATCACAAGAAGTAATAAACAATTTCATAATTTCTTCCTCCCTCTTAATTAAGAAATATAGAAATTTTCATACCATAACCCATCTCTTAGTAATAAACAAATCAGATAAGTAACATCTTCTCCTTATCCAATTGTCAGCAAAAATCCAGAGCTCTAAAATATTAAAATGAATTAACAAGATTATAACTCAATTTTCCATGCCTCGACTCTTAACTGTAAGCAAAATCCCATTTTAAAAGCATTAAAAAACTATAAGCAAACCAAACCTAAACTTAACAGCCACAACAAAAACAATTTCTCCTTTAAAAAACATCAACAAGGAACTCCAATACACAGCCCATTCCAAATGCTAACCATTTCAAAGATAACCCCCCAAATAAACATTCAAATAAACATTCCACATCTCAACTCTATACTATTCACAAATATAAAATAATCCCAGCATCCTAAAAAAAAAAAGACTAAAATTTCTCCTAAAAAAATTTCTCCTAAATTTCTCCTAAAACACACACACACACACACACACACACACACACACACACACAGATATTAAGCATTTAGATACTAAGCAACTAGGATATAGAAAATAGATATAAAATAAAGATTTTAAACATCAAATATGCAAATCCGGTATGCCACATTTTCCAGTCAAAATATCAGTAAATCCAAAAAGAACAACTCAGAGTAACAATATGTCTCATTTTAACCCTGGTCAAATAAGCCAATTTTATATTCCTTCTTTTTATACACAACAGTCTTTCTCTGTAATCCATTCCAATAGTTATTGATCCTTATTACAAATTCTTCCATTTTTTAAGCAGTCTCTTATCCAGTGAAAAAGAATTATTTCCATTACTCTCTGGAATTGTCTTTTTTATTGCCTTCTTAATTTTTAAAAACCTCATACAGTTTTCTCTTTGCATCTGATGGCAGCTTATTATCCAAAGTTTCATTAATGTTATTCTCAAATGGAATTTGTTGTATATCTTGTTCTATAACATCTTGTTCTGAAGACAGACTGCTCCCAAAAAGACACAGCATAGCTGCCATAATTCATTCAAAGTCTCAACACAGTCCTTGCTGGAGATTCTCAAAGATAGCTCTAAACGCCACAACAATTTATTTCCCACAAACATGCATTTATTCTTTAAAAATAATTAAAAAGTCTTAATATTCAAAGTTCAGCCAATGTTTTCTGAGCCCTTAATCATTTCAAAACTTTCTGTAGCCAAAACCTTGTCATGCTTTTTGCTGTTTACTTTAAATTCTTAAAAGTTATAAAAAAACTATAACTTCATTTTCTTATATTAAGGCGTGAAGGTACTCACTCACCAGGTGTTTTCTGCCTTGTCCCTTTGAAGGTGTCTAACTTCACAAAAGCCATTAACAAGCAATTTCTGAAAGTAGTTAGCAAAGGAAGTGCGCATCCTTTGAAAGGCCCTGTTTGCGGCTAGAGCAAATACAGTAAATTACTGTGTCCAGGTTTCCCCCCACCAGAGATTGCTGTCTTGCAGTCCATTCATGAGGGAAAAGGAGCAACCACAAGGAGAAACAGCTTTGGCAAACTTGCCTCTCTCTGTTTTATTCAATGAGGATCGAAGGAGCAGCTCCTTAAAAATGTCTGCAAATGTTGGCTTCAGTCAGGTATCTTCCCCGGAAACCCAAATATAGTCCACTCTTGATGAAAGGGATAGCTCTTTCTTATTCCTCTGCATAGACTATAATATTTATAGTTATAGAATAATATTTAGTATTTGGATTACTTTATTTGGAGAAGAGGGGAGTCACAACCATTTTGATGAAGAAATGACAAGCTGTGGTTTTCAAATTCTGTTTTATTGAAAGATGCTCACTGGACCCAGAGAAGAATCCTTAATATAATATAGGACTCCTCTCTTATTGCAAACATGCAAGAGATGTGCCTTGGTGCTGCCAATCATTAGCAATAACCTTTAGATATTGATCTAGACTTCAGCACCCAAAGATCATGACCTGGCCTGAAAAGGGGCTTTAGGAGCTGTTGAGTGGTCTCCATCACTCACAGTAGAAGAGAAGCTTTATCTTCTGTTGGATCTGAGGGTGACAGAAAGAAATGGACCTTTCTTGGGTCAAACTGAGTGGACTATTTGAGCTAATATTGTAAGTTCAACCACCTTTGTAAGAGAGGTTCACTGAAATTGGAGGGACATGACCGTACTGCATATTTACAAAGTTTCTGACTGTGTCCTTCTTTATTATCAAAGGTTCATAAATACAGATCTGATGGTACCTTCTTCCTCTTCTCATATTTCCATTTATAGAAATTCCCCAACCTTGTGAACTCCAAACAAGTTAGATTCAGACATTGCAGAATTGTTCTTTCTACATGAGGAAATCCTGCTTACAGGATTATCGCTGCTTACAGTGATAGGGATCCCCCCCCCCCAAGTTTCATTTCTCTTTTTCTCTCCTTTGGTGTATATTTGAAATCCTGTTTTCTGGATTGGAGAATAGTTTTTGAAATAATGAATTAAAGCTTACCCCTAATGTAGCCTGTGTACATTTGCCTAACATATCATATGTGTAAAAAAAAAGTTCTCTAAAAGTATGTATACTTATCTATTATGTTCATATGAAAGATATAAATTTTTATAAAAGATCTGTTGACTCTTACTTGCTTTTCATATGTGTAATGAAGGATGAACTGGTTATTATTTTTTTTAACTATAGGTTGAAAGATACAAGATTATGTAAGCATACACTCAGATGGAGACTGAATTTGTTTCTTTCCCATCTCTAGGTAATCACTGATGAAGATTGGTTGGTGGGTCATTCCATACAACTTAGGACATTAGGTTTATCGTAATGCAATGACTTTGTATCATGATGTGTTTTCAATAAAGTCTGTTTCATAAACCTTGTTCTTGGATTGGACTTCCTGGAAGACCTGTATGCTTGGGCTAGGAATGGAGAGGCAAAGGTTCAAGTCCCCCTTAGTCATGGAAGCTCATGGGGGACTTTGGGTCAGTCAAATACCTGACAGGGACCACTTCTTGTGGGAAAATATTGGAGGGGTGTCAATCTGAGAAGAAATAAATCATTCTTGACATTCTTGTCCACATGTTCCTGAATAGTATCATTTACACATAGGATGGGGTATCCACAGAGCTTTCCAAATGATATAAATGGATTGACTTTCTATGAGGAGAATAAATGGAACACAATTAATGGCAGGGGAACAGAAAAACATGGGAAATAGAAAAAAGTGTTTGTCCTGGAGCAGCATCAAATTGTGAACCTTGACTACTAAAAAGGATCCTTGTATGGTATAACACTTTCAAGTCTACATATGTTACCATTATATTTTCCATTGGAACTGACTTACTCTGTCCATTCAAGGTCCCACATTTTGTGACCTCCACTCTCAAGCAATATTCTACCTCCACATAGAATTACATCATCATAAAACTCCAGAGTTGGAAGGGGACATTTATGCCACTGAATTCTACCTCCTGCCCCCACTTTGGTTCAAGAATCAAAACTTAAGTAACCCAAAGAAATACAATTTAGTCTCCATATAAATACAACCAGTCATGAGGCAACCACAATCTTCAATGCAGATGAATTGAGGGGAGGTGGGGGCAGACACAATGTTGAATGCAACATGATTTCACACAATATCTGACACAATTATGTACTATACAGCATTGGATGAAACATCACAATGCACAGGGCATTATTTTGGTGTCCTCTTAATGATGGCCGATATGTAGATTGGGGAATTCTGTCAGTTGAAGTCCTCACATCTTAAAGTTGCCAAGTTTGAAAAACACTTCACTAAAATGTAAAACTTCTGATTCCCTAAGTTATCTTGCCCTCCCACCACTCCACCTCCAGGGGGTTTCAAATCTGTGAGTCTTGAGGAAACTATTGTGAATGTCTTCACCTTGAATTGCATATAAAAATGAATGGGGAAAAAGGGAAAGAGTGAAGAAAATCATTATTGTATATCATATCCAATCTGTTCCTTCCTTCTGTTAATGAGACTTCTTTAAGACTCTTTGAAGACTCAATAATATATAGAAGACTGCATTTCTAGGAATGGTACTTGGAATTTGGTCAAAATAAAAACAAGCATGATTCATTTTGATTCAAAACAATATATTCTGGGTATAGTCTAAGGATATTTATGGGAATTAACAGACAAATATCTCTAGAGATGGTAACTTAACTTTCCATGAAAAATTAAGTGCTGCCTCAGTGAAAGGCTTACAGTTACTCTTTTTGCAGTTGAAGAGGAGTGTTAATTAGACCAACTACAAAAGAGTTGCAGAGATTGTCCATGATGGATTGCCTCCAGAGGACCTTCTATCTTGGGACGGCACTTGAAATGTGGTCCAAATGATATCAACCTCAAGTACATTTTAGGTATAGCGCATGGATACTCATGGGAAATTAAAGACAAATATCCTTAGAGACTGTATCCCAACCTTCTGTAGAGAATCCGTAAATAAATTTTCCATGATACAATCTGCTGTATGTTCTTTAAATGGTAAGGAAAATATTTTTCAGGAAGTCTACAATTTTTTCCCCAACACATAATGCATCATTTCCCGAGGTTCTTCAAAACACTGTCTTGCTGAATGGATAGAGAGATGGAGTGAAAGGCACTTCGAGAAGACAAAGCAGCTAATGAAGGAAGAACAAGTCAAGGTAAAGGTGGAGAGATCTTTAGCTCTATGTTTTATAGAACAAGCACGTGGAACAGAATTTCACTGCAGAAGGCATGATGAGTTACTAGCATATACAAACATCCACCCTCACACACAGAGAGAAATATCTTGATTTTTTAAATTCCATAACCCTTGATTTACTTACATCTCCATTATCTCCATTATGGTATTATTAATCATGGTTCTTATGGTATAGGGATATAGGCAAAGGATACATTCTGGAGAACAACCTGGGCAGGAAAAGCAAAAATCCATCCATCACTACTGAGGTCTTGATTTGTTATTTCCACAAAAGATTGAGTGTGTGGTATGAAAATGTATTCCTTATGTTTTTTCCTATAGTACAAGAGGAACGACATAATCCAGGTCATTCTGGGACAGTGTAGAGAAACCATCTTAAACCATCTCTCATGTTGGAATCTTTGGGTGACCATAAATGAATCCCATTGTCTCTACCAGGTGGGTCTATTTTATTTTTTCATGAGAATCTCAGATAGTATTCTCTTTGCTGCATAACATAGTCTTCCATCCTTACTTTATTTTTCCCTATAATTTGGCTTCACTAAATCATTCACCACTTCTCTCTTCATTTGCTCTCAACCACCTATTTTTGTTCCATGTCACCTACAAATATTCTTCTTTTTTTAATCATCATTTTTCTATCACATTCCATATTTTGTTCTTCAGTATTTTACTGCTCCCTTCTTTAGATAACTACCAACTTAAATACTGTTTCTGCACTGAGGTATGGGACTCTGTCATCTCATAATTCCTAAATTCCCAAGATCTAATTTTTATCAAAATATTCACTGCTAGGCTACAACTTAAATGTCTTTAAATATTTAAGAATCTCCAAATGACCTCTTATTTTCTAACAGTGGCAAATTTCACACATCACACTAAGCCATAATAGTGTTTCTTTTGTTTTGGCTTCATACATTGTGGGATTCCAGTGATGGGCCTTTAGAAATCATAACTGATATTTAAAATATCTATCTTTAAAGATTTCATTAAAGAAACATAGCTATGCACACCTTTCATTAACTTGATGTGAAAATCCAGCCCTACGTTCCCCATGTTGCAGTCACAGTATTGCTGTATGAAATCTGTGCTTAGAAATGTAGCTAAATCTTGATTCAATGAAGATTCTGTATCTTCTCTCTTTGTAACAGAAGAAGAACATGAATCTGACCAACTGCACAAGAGTAACTGAATTTATCCTTGTTGGATTGCCAAGAGTTAGGGGAATGGAAGGTGTGATGCACGCCGGTATCTTTCTACTCTACCTCCTTTGTCTGATGGGCAACGGGCTCATCATTGTGATGGTCATTGTAGACCGCCATCTCCAGAAGCCCATGTATTTCTTCCTTAGCAACCTTTCTTTCATTGACATTGGACACACCACAGTCTTTATTCCTAAACTGCTGGTCAATTATCTGTCTGCAAAGAATTCCATCTGTTATGCCTGCTGTTTATCACAGTCTTACTTTTATTTCCTTTTTGGGGTTACGGAATATTTTATCATCACTTTGATATCATTGGACAGATACTTAGCAATTTGCCATCCTTTGAGATATGCCACTATCATGACTTCTGGGGTCTGCCTTAAACTAACAATAGCATCCTGGTTTGGAGGTTTTTTCTCCATTTTTCATAGTACAATAATAATTCCAAATCTACCCTTTTGCACCTCCAACATTATCAATCATTTCTATTGTGATTCAGGACCTGTGTTGAAGGTTGCAGGAGGAGATATACGAGTCCTTGAAGCTCTTGGCTTTCTACTTGCAGTCCTTTTGCTTATGTCCTCCATGCTTTTCACCCTCATTTCTTACCTGTTCATCATTTCTACCATTCTCCGAATGCCTTCAAGCACCAGACAGCAGAGGGCCTTTTCTACCTGTGCTTCCCATCTGATTGTAGTTTGTATTTTGTATGGATCGGTCGTTTTTGTCTATTTAAGACCTACTATCAGGAAATCTTCCTTCAGTGTAATCAAATCTGTTTCTATGCTCAATACTATGATCGTACCAGTGCTCAATCCTTTCATTTACACTATTAGGAACCATGAAGTAAAAGAAGCAGTGTGGAAAGCATTAAGAAGAAAGACTCCAGGTTTTCCTAAAATCTAAACAGAGACCTGCATGGAGAAGCAATTCTATGCTCCAAGATGACGAGTGGGAGAACAATCCATCACAGATATTGTACCATTATTTTACCTTGTCTAAGTCATAAGAATGAAAGAAGCAGGAGGCCAACGCTCATAGCCCAGTGTTTGAAATTATGATGCTAGCACCCATTGCTTCAATCAAGGTTGAACCCTAGGAAGGCTTTATAATGCAATGACAGCTTATATGTGATATTCATGGTTATATACACTTTTACTTATATATATCCTAAATCTTCCTCGCTTTTATTGTGGATGAATGGTATGGTGAAATGCAAAGAATAATACAATCTGAATATCTATCTTTTTGTTTTAGAGCTTCAGCTAAGACTTGCAACGTTATGTAAGTTGACCATTAAATGGAGACTGATTTACAATTTCTCTTGTATATCAAGCAGATGAAGGAAGTGATTAAGGGCATTTCCCAGTTGAGCACTTGGGTACCCGTTGACTTTGGACAAGCTGGGATATTTTGCTCTTTGTCATACAATGAACAAATAATACCATGTATAAGAATATAAAATAATCTCTCTTTTGTCCACAGGAATATGTCCAGTGGATTGAGATTTTTCATTTGCCACCTTGTGCCAGAGTTATAAAAAATTGGGAGAGTTATAAAATTTTTTACATGGGGTGCATTGGACTCCCCATAGAATGCATTAGAAATGATGGGCATTAGCATTTTCATCATGGAGATGTAGGAAATTGGAGGTTTTACTGACCCACCTGATATGGTCATCTGATCATTTAAGTATCTTTTGGGGTTAGCATATTAATATATATTAGTAGATTAATGGGGAAATTTTTAAATGTTGAAGATGCTAATGTAATGTTGACTTATATACAACTGTTTGGACTTTGACTGCCCATTTCTCATGTGATGTGGGACTTGTATGGAAGAGTGCAGGAGGAGATATAGGAGTCATTGAAGTACCTGGTTTTCTAGTTACAGTGGTTGGGATTATGAGCTCACTGCTTTTTACCTTCATTCCTTACCTCTTCTTGATTTACACCGTTCTCCGATTCCCTTCAATCCCCAGACAGCAGAGGTCTTTTGCACCTGTGCTTCCCATCTGATTGTGGTCCGCGTTTTGTATCGGTCACCCTTTTTTGTCTATTTAAAACCTACTATCAAGTTCTATTGAGTAAGTATGATGTAGTCTCTCTCTATATTGTACACAGTGGTCACCCTGGTGCTAGAAACTTTCATTTACACCATTAGGAACCAAGAAGGCAAGGATGCAGTGTGGGAGCTTTTCGAAAAGAAGACTCCAGGTCTCCAAAACCTCTTAGCATAGGTGTTTGTTGAGAAGTGATGGAAAATGATTCTATTGTCCTATTGAAAGCATCAAGCCTCAGAGCTTCGGAATCCATCTCCAAAGCTATTGTGCTGGTCTTCTTTAATAAGCCTACCACAACAAAGAAGGATGAAACATTGTTTAGCATGGTAGGTTACAAGTGGAAGTTTTTCTTGTCTTCATGTTCAATTGTCTGATGACCCCATGACAAAGGGATTGTTGGGAAGCACCTGAGTTCTAGTCCTGTAAGGCATAAAAATAGCCATGTACTGCATAGTCACTAGCCATCTACTTAGAATGAAACCTTCTGAATATAGTTCACTCTTCATGAAAGCGATATCTCTTTCTTATTCCTCTGTATAGACTATAAGATTCATTTAGCATCTGGATTACTTTATTTGGACAAGAGTGGATTCATGCCCATTTATTGAACAAATGACAGGCTATTGTTTTCAAATTATATTTTATTGAAAGATGTTCACGGGACTCAGAGAAGAAAATTTAATATAAAAGATTAGGACTTCTCTGTTATTGGAAATATGCAAGAAATGTGCCTTGGTGCTGCCAATCATTAGCAATAACCATTAGATATTGATCTAGACTTCACCATCCAAAAATCATGACCTGGACCTAAGAGGGGCTTTATACAATACAATACAATACAAATACTTTAATGACCAAGTATAAAATATACACAAGGAATTTGTCTTCGGTGACGAACAGCAAGATCAACGGTGCGTTTGGATAGCAACAAAAATTAATAAACAGTAACAATAACACTGCCCAATAAAATAACTTTTCCAAAGAAGAAGCCACTATCCAGTACATATCAAATCATACAGTGTTTAACAGAGCAATGGCACAAGGGAAAAAACTATTCCGATGTCTAGATGTTTTAACATATGGAGCTCTATAGCACCGTCCCGAAGGAAGAAGTTGGAACAGATTATATCCAGGATGAGAAGAGTCTGCAGATATCCTCTCTGCCCTCCTTTTGACCCTCACAGTATACAGTTCTTCTATAGAAGGCAGACGGGTTGCAATTATCCTTTCTGCAGACTTAACTATCCGTTGGATAGTCTGAGTCTGTCCTTTTTGGTTGCAGAATCAAACCAGACAGTTATAGAGGAGCAGATAACAGACTCAATGATTCCCCTGTAAAACTGTACCAAGAGCTCCTGGGATAATTTAAACTTCCTAAGTTGCCGCAGAAAAAACATCCATTGCTGTGCCTTTTTAATGATGGCTGTGATGTTAAACGTCCATTTCAGGTCTTGGGAAAGTATAGAACCCAGGAACTTGAAGGACTCTACTACTGATACTGGACTGTTGAGTATGGTAAGGGGAGGAGTATTAGAAGGATTCTTCCTAAAGTCCACAATCATCTCCACAGTTTTAAGTGTGTTAAATTCTAAGTTATTACAACCACACCACAAGACCAGCTGTTGAACCTCCCGTCTATATGCTGACTCATTTCCATTTCGAATTAGACCAATGACAGTTGTATCATCCGCATATTTCAAGATTTTAACAGAAGAGTCTTTTGAAATGCAGTCATTGGTATAAAGGGAGAAAAGCAACGGGGAGAGCACACATCCCTGAGGGGCACCAGTACTGATTAACCGGGTACCGGATGTAATTTTGCCTAACCTCACGTGTTGTTTCCTACCTGTTAGAAAACTGATTATCCATCTACAGGTATGGTCAGGCACAGTAAGCTGGATCAGTTTGTTGTAAAGAATTTCTGGCACAATAGTATTAAATCCTGAACTGAAGTCCACAAAAAGAACTCGTGCGTAAGACCCCGGAAATTCAAGGTGTTGCAGAATATAGTGCGAGGCCATATTAACAGCATCATCCACTGACCTGTTTCCACGGTAAGCAAACTGCAGTGGGTCTAACAGGGGATCCGTGATGGCTTTCAAGTGAGCCAACACTAACCTCTCAAAGGTCTTCATGACCATAAATGTCAGTGCAACTGGTCTGTAGTCATTCAGCTCACTAATGGGGGATTTCTTAGGAACTGGGATGATTGTAGAGCTCTTAAAACAAGAAGGGACATAACCCGTCTCCAGCGATTTATTAAAAATATGCGTGAAAACAGGGGCCAGTTGTTCTGCACAAACTTTCAAACACGAGGTGGTCACACCGTCTGGACCTGGAGCTTTTCCGATCTTTTGCTTTTGAAACAGACCTCGTACTTCTTTCTCTAGGACCACCAGAGGTAAGGGACCCAGGGGATTGGGGACAGGTGTAGAGAAATTTAATGCTGGTGATGTATCTGAGATACAGTTGGCAGCAGCAGATAACGGTTGTTCATTCTCAAACCTGCAATAAAACCTGTTGAGATCGTCTGCCAGTTGATGACTCTCTTCAATCAGGAGTGGTGGGTTGTTGTAGCTGAAGATGTTCTTCAGGCTTTTCCACACAGTTGCAGGATCATTTGCTGAAAACTGACTTTTCAGCTTTACTGAGTAGTTTCTCTTTGCCACCTTAATCTCCCTCGTGAGTAAATTTCTAGTCCGATTATACATAATCCTGTCCCCATTCCTAAGGGCCTCCTTGTCACAACACAGCTGTTTAAGCTTTGCCGTGAACCACGGCTTGTTGTTATTATATATACGTATGTTTTGGGTGGGCACACATATGCCCTCACAAAAGCTAATGTATGAAGTCACAGCATCAGTATACTTATCCAGATCTGCAGAGGTCATCCAGATCTGCAGATCTTAATGAGCTGTTGAGTGGTCTCCATCACTCAGTAGAAGAGCAACTTTCTCTTCTGTTGGACCTGAGGTGACAGAAAGAAATGGCCCTTTCTTGAGTCACTCTGGGTGGACTATTTGAGGTAATACCGTAAGTTCAACCACCTTTGTCAGAGCAGTTCATTGAAATTGGAGGGCATGACCATATATTCCATTTACAAGGCTTCTCCCTGCGTCCATCCTTATTATCCCAGATTCATAAAATCTCAGATCTGCTGGTATCTTGTATCTCTTCTCATCTTTCTATTTAAATGAACATTCTCAACTTGGTGTCCTCCAAACGTGTTTGATTGAGGCATGTAGAATGGTTCCTTTCATATGAGCAAATCCTTCTTGGCTGAAAATGAAACTTAATAGTAGTGCTGGGGATTTTTTTCCCAGTTTAGTTTTTTCTACTCCCCTGTTTTCTGGATGGGAGAATTCTTGGTCAAATAATGAATTAAAGCTTTCTCCTAATGTAGCTTGTGTACATTTGCCTAACATATCATTTGTTTAAAGAGTTTTCTAAAACAATGCATACTTATCTGTAATGTTCATATAGTTTTATACTTTTATTACAAAAGATTTCTTGAATCTTCCTTGCTTTTCATATCAGTAGTGAAAGATGAATAAATAAGTTTTGGTGTATTTAGATTTGGATTTTTTATTTTTAGATTTTTTAATCCACCATTATTATTTTTATAAATAACTCAAGGCAGTGAGCATACCTAACACTCCTTCCTCCTCCTATTTTCCCCACAATAACAACCATGTGTGGCGAGTTGGGCTGAGAGAGAGTAACTGGCCCAAAATCACCCCGGCAGTTTTCATCCTTAGGCAGGATTGGCGCTCTCAGTCTCCTGCTTTCTAGGCTGGGGCCTGAACACTAGATCAGACTGGCTCTTGGTTCAAAGATAAGACCATATGCAACTATCCAGTCAGATGGAAGGTCAGTTTGTTTCTTCCCCATCTTTAGGCAATCACTGATGAAGACTGAGTGGTGAAGATTCCACAGCATTTGGGACATTAATTTCATTATAATGTATTGACTTTGTATCATGATGTGTTTTAAATAAAGTCTATTTTCTAAGCCTTTTCCTTGGATTGAATTTCTTGGAAGATCTGCATGCTAAAATGTGTGGTATAGTGGCTGAAGTGTTGGGCTGGAATGGAGAGGGACAGGTTCAGCTCCCCATTAGACCTGGAAGCTCACGGGTGACTTTGGGTCAGTCACCTCCCTGTTAGCACTTCTTGTGGGAAAATAGTGGAGGGATGTCAATCTGAGAAGAAATAAATCCTTCTTGACATTCATGTCCTTATGTTCCTGCATTGTATCCTTTACATGTAAGATGGGGTATCTGCAGAGTTTTCCAAATGTTATAAACGGATGAACTTTCTGTGAGGATTACAAACCGAACACAGATAATGCTACAGGAATAGAAAAAACTGGGGAATAGAATAAAGTGTCTATCCGGAAGCAGAATCAAATTGTGAACCTTGACCCTAAAAAAAATTCTTGTATGGTGTAACATGGTTAGGTTTATGCATGTTATCATTTTATTTTCCATCTGAACTGACTTACTCTGTCCATTCTAGATCCCACAGTTTGTGGCCTCCACTCTGAAGCAAAATTCTACTGCCACATAGAATTATGTCATCAGAAAATCTCAGAGTTGGAAGGGACACTTAGGACATTGAATTCCACCTCCTGCTCCTATTTTGGTGGAAGAGTCAAAACTGAAGTATCCCAAGAGATACAATTTAGTGTCCACCTAAATATGACCAAGCATGAGGAGGCCACCATTTTTAGGGCAGATCAATCAACGGGAGATGGTGTGGGACCCAACATTGAATGCATCATGATTTCATACAATATATAACACAATTATGTACTATGCATCATTGGATGATAATGTCACAAAGCACAGGGAATGTTTGGTGTCCTCTTTATGACGATCAGATATGCTGGCTGGGGAATTCTGGGGGTTCTAGTCGACTCCATTAAAGTTGCCAAGTTTGAAAAACACTTCACTAAAGTATAACACTTCTGATTCCCTAAATTATCTTGCCTTCCCACCACTGTACCTCAAGGGGATTTCAAGTCTATGAGTCCTGAATATGCTATGGTGAGTGTCTTCACCTTGAATTCCATGGAAAAACGAATGGGGAAAAAGGTATGAAAATGGGGTGAAGAACATCATCACTGTTACACATCCCTTCCCTCTTTTATTGAGACTTTGAAGAGACTTTCAAAAGGTAATAATGTATTGAAGCCTGCATTTCTGGGAATGGTACTTGGAATTTTGTCCAAATAAAACCAGGCATGAGTCATGCTGATTCAAAATGATATATTCTAGGTAGGGTATACAGTATTTATGTGAATTAAGAGACCAATATCTCTAGACATTGTATCTCATCCTTAGTTTAGAAAATTAAGTGCTGCATCAGTGAAGGAGTTACATTCCCTCTTTTTGCAGTTGAAGAGGAATGTCAATTAAACCAACTGTAAAAGAGTCGCTGAGTTTGTTCTTGTTGGAATGCCTCCAGAGGACTTCTATCTTGGGATGGAACTTGAAATGTGGTCCAAATGATAGAAACCTTGAGTATATTCTAGGTTTAGTGCATGGATACTCATGGGAAATTAAAAGCAAATGTCCTTAGAAAGTGTATCCCATGGTTCTGTAGAGGATCCTTCTATGATGCAATCAGCTCTATCTTCTTTAAACAGTAAGGAAAATAATATTTTAAGAAGTCTACAATTTTTCCCCCAACACATGATGCATCATTTTCTGAGGCTGTTCAAAACACTTTCTTGATGGAGAGGAGGAGAGATGGAGAGAAAGGCATTTAGAGAACACAAGGCAGGTAACGAAGTATGAAGAAATCGAGGTAAAGTTGGAGAGATCTTTAGGTCCATGTTTTATAGAAGGAGCACATGGAACAGAATTTCCCTGCAGAAGTAGTTACAACTTATTACATACAAACATTCACCCGCAGAGAGAAACAGTTTAGCTTTTCTATTTCTATAGTCCTTGATTTATTTACATCTCCATTATCTCAATTATGGTACTATTGATCGTGTTTCTTATGGGATAGGGATACAGGCAAACAAGCTATGACAGGAAAAAGATTGTGCAGAATAACCTGGGCAGGAAAAGCGGTTCAGCCCATCCATCACTGCCGAGGTCTTGACTTGTTACTTCCACAAAAGATTGGGTGTGTGGTATGGAAATGTATTCCTGATTTTTTTTCATAGAAGGGGAAAGAGAAAATCCAGCTCATTGTGGGACAATGGAGAGAAAGGAATTGAACTAATCTATTTTTCAAACCATTTCTATTGGTGGATGCTTTTTATGACCATAGATGAATCCATTGTCTCTACCATGTGCATATATGTTATTTTTTCTTGAGAATCTCAGATAATATTCCCTTTGCTGCATAACATAGTCTTCCATCTTTTTCTTACTCTTTTCCAGTAATTTGGCTTCACTAAATCATTCATCACTTGTCTCTTCATTTGCTCTAAAACCACCTCTCTGTGTTGCATGTCCTCTATAAATATTCTTTTTTTTTAATCATCATATTTCTACCACACTCCATATTTTGTTCTTCAGTATTTTACTACTCTGTTCTTTAGATAACTACCAATTTAAATAAGGCTTCTGCCCGGAGGTATGGGACTCTGTCATCTCAGAAGTCCTAAGTTCCCAAGTTCCATTTTGTATCAAAATATACACCTCTAGACTACGACTTCCAAAAATGTCATTGTATATTTAAGAATCCCCAAATGATATCTTATTTTACGAAAGTGGCCAAGTTCACATACCACACTAAGGTATAATAGTGTTTCTTTGGTTTCTGCCTCATGTTTTCTGTGATTCCAGTAATGGGCCTTTATGAATAATAAATTATATTCAAATATCTATCTTTAAAGGCTTCATTAAACAACCATAGCTATGCACAGCTTTCATTAACTTGATGCGAAAATCCAGTCTTATATTCTCTGTGTTGCAATCACGGTATTGCTGTATGAAATATGTTTTTAGAAATATGGCTAAATCTTCTTTCAATGAAGATTCTGTCTTTTCTCTCTTTCTAATAGAAGAACATGAATTTGACCAACTGCACAAGAGTCACTGCATTTATCCTTGTGGGATTGCCAAGAGTTAGGGGAATGGAAGGTGTGATGCATGCTGGTATCTTTGTGCTCTACCTCCTGTGTCTGATGGGCAACGGGCTCATCATTGTGATGGTAATTGTGGACCACCATCTCCAGAAGCCCATGTATTTCTTCCTTAGCAACCTTTCGCTCATTGACATTGGACACACCACCGTCTTTGTTCCTAAATTGCTGGTCAATTATGTTTCTGCAAAGGATTCCATTTGTTTTGCCTGCTGTTTATCACAGTCTTTTTTTTATTTCCTTTTTGGAATTACAGAATTTTTTATCATCACTTTGATATCCCTGGACAGATACATAGCCATCTGCCATCCTTTGAGATATGCCACTATCATGACTCCTGGGGTCTGCCTTAAACTAGCAATAGCATCCTGGTTTGGGGGTTTTTTCTGCCTTCTTTATAGTACAATGAAATTGCCAAATCTACCCTTTTGCCCCTCCAACATTATCAATCATTTCTTTTGTGATGCAGGACCTCTGCTGAAGGTTGCAGGAGGATATATACAAGTGATTGAAGCCCTTGTCTTCCTAATTACTGTCTTTGTGATTATGTCCTCCCTTCTTTTCACCCTCATCTCTTACCTCTTCATCATTTCCACCATTCTCCGAATACCTTCAAGCTCCAGACAGCAGAGGGCCTTTTCTACCTGTGCTTCCCATCTGATTGTTGTCACCATTTTGTACAGCTCAGTCTTTTTTGTCTATTTAAGACCTACTGTCAAGAGCTCTTCCTTCAGTAAGATGAAGTCTGTTTCTTTGGTGAGTGCTATAGTTGTTCCAGTGTTAAATCCTTTCATTTACACGATTAGGAACCATGAAGTGAAAGAAGCAGTGTGGAAAGCATTAAGAAAAGAGACTCCAGGTTTCCCCAAAATCTAAACAGAGACCTGTATGGAGAAGCAATCCTATGCTCCAGGATGGAGACTTGGGGAACTATCCATCAGAGATATTGTACCATTATTTTTGCTTGCCTAATGCATTAGGATGGAAGAAGAAGGGGGTCAATGCTGATAGCCCAGTGGATGAAAGTATGATGCTAGCACCCATTGTTCAATCAAGATTGAATGTCAGGAAGGGTTTATAATGCAATGACAGCTTATATGTGATATTTCTGGCTATATACATTTTACCAATATATTTCCTAAATCCTCCTCGCTTTTATTCTGGGTGAAATGCCAATAGGAATATAGTCTGAATAGCTACAATCTTTTGGTGTTTTTGCTCAGATTTGCAACATTATCTAAGCTGACCATTAAATGGAGACTAATTTACAATTTCTCTTGTATATCAAGCTAATGAAGGAAGTGATCCAGGGCATTTCCCAGTTGCGTGCTTGGGGATCTGTTGATGACGGACAGGCTGGGCTGTTTTGCTCTTTGTCACATAATGAGTATTTAACGCTGTGTGTAAGAAATGAAATAATCTTTCTTTGGTCCATGAAAATATGTACAGTGGATTGAAATTTATTATATGCTACTTTATGCCTCTGTTATAAAAAATTGAGAGACTTAATAGGAATATTTATATATATATAATATATATATAAATATATATATATATATATATATATAATGAATTAATGCTTTCCCCAAATCTAGCCTGTATACATTTGCCTAACATTTCATTTCTGTAAAAAAAAAAAAAAAAAACTTTTCTAAAAGAATGCATATTTATCTATTATGTTCATATGAAAGATGTACATTTTTATAAAAGATCTGTTGAATCTTTCTTGATATTCATATCGGTAGTGAGAGATGAATACGTAAGTTTTGTTGTATTTAGATTTGGATTTTTTTATTTTTAGATTTATTTAATCCACCATTATTATTTTTATAAATAACTCAAGGCAGTGAGCATACCTAACACTCCTTCCTCCTCCTATTTTCCCCACAATAACAACCATGTGTGGCGAGTTGGGCTGAGAGAGAGTAACTGGCCCAAAATCACCCCGGCAGTTTTCATCCTTAGGCAGGATTGGCGCTCTCAGTCTCCTGCTTTCTAGGCTGGGGCCTGAACACTAGATCAGACTGGCTCTTGGTTCAAAGATAAGACCATATGCAACTATCCAGTCAGATGGAAGGTCAGTTTGTTTCTTCCCCATCTCTAGGCAATCACTGATGAAGACTGATGGTGGAAATTCCACAGCATTTGGGACATTAATGTCATTATAATGCATTGCCTTGTATCATGATGTGTTTTAAATAAAGTCTATTTTCTAAGCCTTTTCCTTGGATTGAATTTCTTGGAAGATCTGCATGCTAAAATGTGTGGTATAGTGGCTGAAGTGTTGGGCTGGAATGGAGAGGGACAGGTTCAGCTCCCCATTAGACCTGGAAGCTCACGGGTGACTTTGGGTCAGTCACCTCCCTGTTAGCACTTCTTGTGGGAAAATAGTGGAGGGATGTCAATCTGAGAAGAAATAAATCATTGTTGACATTCATGTCCTTATGTTCCTGCATTGTACCCTTTACACGTAGGATGGGGTATCTGCAGAGTTTTCCAAATGTTACAAACGGATGAACTTTCTGTGAGGATTACAAACCGAACACAGATAATGCTACAGGAATAAAAAAAACTGGGGAACAGAATAAAGTGTCTATCCGGAAGCAGAATCAAATAGTGAATCAAATAGTGAATCTTGACCCTAAAAAGGATCCTTGTATGGTGTACATCATTATGTTTATGTAAGTTATCATTTTTATTTTCCATCTGAACTGACTTACTCTGTCCATTCTAGATCCCACAGTTTGTGGCCTCCACTCTGAAGCAAAATTCTACTGCCGCATAGAATTATATCATCAGAAAATCTCAGAGTTGGAAGGGGACACTTAGGACATTGAATTCCACCTCCTGCTCCTATTTTGGTGGAAGAGTCAAAATGTAACTATCCCAAAAAGATACAATTTGGTCTCCACCTAAATACGACCAGGCATGAGGAGACCATCATCTTCATGGCAGATGAATTGAGGGGAGCTGGGATGGGACACAATATTGAATGCATCATGATTTCATCTGGTGGATGAGTCATGGCAACTGGACTTCATTTCTTTTTTGGTAGAGACAAAAGAAAAGAAGTCCAGTTGCAATGGCTCAACCTCCAGACAATTCCACCTGGATGACTGAGAATCTTCATAAACATCATGATTTCATACAGTATATGACACAGTAATGTACTATACATCATTGGATGATAACTTCACAAGGCACAAGGCATGATTTAATGTCCTCATTATGCTGACCAGATATGCCAGCTGGGGAATTCTGAGAGTTCTATTCCATCCATCTTAAGTTGCCAAGTTTGAAAAGCACTTCACTAAATTATAAAACTTTGGATTCCCTAAATTATTTTGCCTTCCCTCCAATGCACCTCAAGCAGATTTCAAGTCTGCAAGTCCTGGGGATACTATCATGAATGTCTTCACCTTGAATTCAATGAAAAAATGAATGGGGAAAAAGGGAAGGGGTGAAGAAAATCATTATTGGACATCATCTCGAATCAGTTCCTTCCCTATTTTATTGAGACTTCAAAGAGAGTTTCAAGAGTTAATTATATATTGAAGACTGCATTTCTAGGAATAGTACTTGGACTTTTGTCCAAGTAAAACCAGTCATGAGTCATGCTGATTCAAAATGATATATTCTAGGTACGGTACATGGGTATTTATGTGAATTGAGAGACAAATATCTCTAGAGATTGTAGAGATTGTATCTCATCCTTAGTTTAGAAAATTAAGTGTTGCACCAGTGAAGGGTTTACATTTTCCCTTTTTGCAGTTGAAGAGAAATGTTAATTAGACCAACTATAAAAGAGCTGCAGAGTTTGTCCTTGATGGATTGCCTCCAGAGGACCTCCAGAAGACCTCCTATCTTTGGACGGCACTTCAGATGTGGTTGATATGAGCCTGAAGTATTTTCCAGGTATAGTGCATGGATAGTCATGGGAAATTAAAGGCAAATATCCTATGAGACTGTATCCCGAGGTTCTGTAGAGACTCAATAAATAAACTTTCTATGACACAATCTGCTCTATCTCCCTTAAACAGTAGGGAAAATAATATTTCAAGAAGTCTACAATTTTTTCCCCAAAAACATGATGTATCTTTTTCTGAGGTTCTTCAAAACACTGCCTTGAAGAATGGATAGAGAGATGGAGTGAAAGGGATTTGAAGAAAATAAGGCAGGTAATGAAGTATGAAGACATCGAGGTAAAGGTGGAGAGATCTTTAGGTCCATGTTTTATGGAATGAATATCTGAAACAGAAATTCACTGCAGAAGTTGTTATGACTTACTGGCATACCAACATTCACCCACAGAGAGAAACAACTTGGCTTTTCTATTTCTATAGTCCTTGATTTATTTGCATATCCATTATCTCAATTATGTTACTATTGATTGTGTTTCTTATGGGATAGGGATACAGGCAAACAAGCCACGGCAGCAAAAAAATTGTGGCAGCAAAAAAATTGATTCTGTATCTTCTCTCTTTCTAACAGAAGAAGAACATGAATTTGACCAACTGCACAAGAGTAATTGCATTTATCCTTGTGGGATTGCAAGAGTTAGGGGAATGGAAGGTGTGATGTACGCCGGTATCTTTGTGCTCTACCTCCTGTGTCTAATGGGTAACGGGCTCATCATTGTGATGGTAATTGTGGACTGCCACCTCCAGAAGCCCATGTATTTCTTCCTTAGCAACCTTTCGCTCATTGACATTGGACACACCATCGTCTTTGTTCCTAAATTGCTGGTCAATTATCTCTCTGCAAAGAATACCATTTCTTTCTGCTGCTGTTCAACACAATTGTATGTTTATTTCTTTTTTGGTGTCACTGAATTTTTTATCATTACTTTGATATCCCTGGGGAGATATCATCTGGCATCCTTTGAGATATGCCACGATTGATATTGATATGCCACTATCATGACTTCTGAAACTTAGCAATAGCAGCCTGGTTTGGAGGCTTTTTCTGCATTCTTTATCAGATAGTAAAAATTTCAAGTCTACCCTTTTGCACTTCCAACATTATCAATCATTACTATTGTGATGCGGGACCTGTGTTGAAGGTTACAGGAGGAAATATACAGGTGATTGAAGCCCTTGGCTTCCTAGTTACTGTCCTCCATGGTTTTCACCCTCATCTCTTACCTCTTCACCATTTCCACCATTATCCAAATGCCTTCAACCTCGGGACAGCAGAGGGCCTTTTCCACATGTGCTTCCCATCTGATTGTAGTCACCATTTTGTATGGCTCAGTCTTTTTTGTCCATTTAAGACCTATTTTCAAGAGCTCTTCTTTCAGTAAGATGAAGTCTGTTTCTTTGGTGAATGCTACAGTTGTGCCAGTTTTAAATCCTTTCATGTACACGATTAGGAACCATGAAGTGAAAGAAGCAGTGTAGAAAGCATTAAGAAAAAAGACTCCAGGTTTCCCCAAAATCTAAACAGAGACCTGCATGGAGAAGCAATCCTATGCTCCAGGATGAAGATTGGGAGAACTATCCATCAGAGATATTGTACCATTATTTTTGCTTGCCTAATTCTTCCATTAGGATGGAAGAAGCAGGAGCTCAATGCTGATAGCCCAGTAGTTGAAATTATGATGCTAGCACCCATTGTTCCATCATGATTGAATCTCAGGAAGGGTTTATAATGCAATGACAAATTATACATGATATTTATGGCTATATACATTTTACTAATATATTTCCTAAATCCTCCTCGCTTTTATTCTGGATGAATGGCATGGTGAAATGCAAAGAGTAATACAATCTGAATATCAACCTTTTTGTTTTGGAGCTTCAGCAACATTATTTAAGTTGACCATTAAATGGAGCCCAACTTACAATTTCTCTTGTATGACAAAAGGATGAAGGAAGTGATGAAGGCATTTCCGAGTTGAGCACTTGGACACTGGACAAGCTGTGATATTTTGCTCTTTCTCATAGAATGAACAAATAATATCATGTGTAAGAATATAAAATAATCTCTCTTTTGTCCACAGGAATATGTCCAGTGGAATGAGATTTTTCATTTGCCACCTTTTGCCAGAGTTATAAAAAATTGGGACAGTTATAAAAATTTTTACAGTGGTGCATTGGACTCCCCATATAAAGCTTAATATTAAAGGTTAGGACTTCTCTCTTATTGCAGATATGGGAGGTATGTGCATTGATGCTGCCAATCATTAGCAATACCCTTTAGATATTGATCTGGACCTCAGCAACCCAAGATCATGACCTGGCATCAAAAGGGGATTTATGAGTTATTGAATGGTCTCCATCATTCAGAGTTACAGAGCAGCTTTATCTTCTGTTAAATCGGAAAGTTATGGAAAAAAATGGACTTTTCTTGGGTCAAACTGGGTGGACTATTCAAGCTAGTATGGTAAGTTCAACCATGTTGTTTAGAGCAATTCATCGAAATTGGAGGTCCATGACCATATATCACATTTACAAACCTTCTCCCTGCATCCTTCCTTCTAATCAAAGGTTCATAAATACTCAGGTCTGATGGTACCTTGTTCCTCTTCTCATATTTCTATTCAAATTAACTCCCCCAATCTGGTGTCCCCCAAACAAGTTTGATTCAGGCATTGCAGAATTCTTCCTTCAACATGAGCAAATCCTACTTGGATGAAAAAACGACGTGCTTCCAGTGATGGGGATTCTTTTTCTAAGTTTCATTTCTCCTTTTCCCTCCTTTGGTGTATATTTGAAATCCTGTTTTCTGGATTGGAGAACAGTTTTTGAAATAATGAATGAAAGCTTTCCCCTAATATAGCCTGCATACATTCGCCTAACATTTCATTTCTGTAAAAAAAAAGTTCTCTAAAAGTATATATACTTATCTATTATGTTCATATGAAAGATGTAATTTTTTATAAAAGAACTGTTGAATCTTACTTGCTTTTCATATGTGTAATGAAGGATGAACTCGTTATTTATTTATTTTTTTGAACTATTGGTTGAAAGATACATGATTATGTAAGGAAATACTCAGATGGAGACTGAATTTGCTTCTCCCCCATCTCTAGGTAATCACTGATGAAGATTGGGTGGTGGGTCATTCCATACCACTTGGGACATTAGGTTTATCCCAAGGCAATGACTTTGTATCATGATGTGTTTTCAATAAAGTCTGTTTCATAAGCCTTGTCCTTGGACTGCATTTCTTGGAAGTTCTGTATGCTAAACGTGTGTGGTAGACTGGTTGAAGTGTTGGACTGGGAATAGAGAGGCACAGGTTCAAGTCCCCAGTGGACATGGAAGCTCATGGCTGAGTTTGGGTCAGTCACATACCTGAAAGCGACCACTTCCTGTGGGAAAATATTGGAGGGATATACACTGACAAAAGTAAAGCAGTCTCAACGTTCCTGCCCTCGTGCTACCTGAGTAGTATCATTTGCACATAGGATGGGGTATCTGCACAGCTTTCCCAATGATGAATTTTCTACATGTAGAATAAGTGGAACCCCGAAAATGGTAAGGGTGGGAAACAGAAAAAAGTGTCTGTCCTGGAGCAGAGTAAAATGGAGAAACCTGACCATTAAAAAGGATCCTTGTATGGTGTAAGATTTTCAAGTCTATTTATTTTTCCATCTGAACTGACTTACTCTGTCCATTCAAGGTCCCATGTTTCGTGACCTCCACTCTCAAGCAATATTCTTCCACCACATAGAATTACATCATCATAAAACTGCAGAGATGGAAGTGGACATTTAGCCCACTGAATTCCACCTCCTGCTCCTATTTTGGTGGGAGAATAAAAACTTAAGCACCCCAAAGAGATACAATCTAGACTCCAAATAATTACTGCCAGTCATGAGGAGTCACCATCTTCAATACAGATGAATCAAGGGGAGGTGGGGGTGGACAAAACATTGAATGAATCATAATTTCATACACTATATGACACAATTATGTACAATACATCATTGAATGATAACTTCACAATGAACAGGGCATGATTTTGGTGTCCTTTATAATGATGATGAAATATGCTGGCTGAGGAATTCTGGGAGGTGAAGTCCCCACATCTTAAAGTTACCAGGTTTGAAAGACATTTACTAAAATGTAAAACATCTGATTCCCTACATAAGCTACCCCCCCCCGCACCCCCCCCCCACCTGAATGGGATTTCAAATATGAAAGCTGTGAGGATGCTACAGTCAAAGTCTTCACCTTGAATTGCATGGGAAAATGAATGGGGAAAAAGGGAAAGTGGGAAGAAAATCATTCTTGGACATCATCTCCAATCAGTTCCTTCCCTGTTTTATTTAGACTGCATTTCTAGGAATGGTACTTGGAATTTGCTCAAAATAAAACCAGGCGTGATTCATTTCGCTTCAAAACGATATATTCTGAGTATGGTTTGTGGATATTTATTGGAATTGAGAGACAAATCTCTAGAGATGGGACCTCACCTTTCTGTGGAAAATTGAGTGCTGCTTCAGTGAAGGGTTTACATTTTCTCTTTTTGCAGTTGAAGAGGAGTTTTAATTAGACCAACAATAAAAGTTTTGCAAAGTTTGTCCATGTTGGATTGCCTCCAGAGGACCTCCAGAGGACCTCTTATCTTGGGATGCCACTTGAAATCTGGCCCCAATGATATCAACCTTGAGTATAATCTAGATATAGTGCATGGATACTCATGGGAAATTAAAGGCAAATATCCTTAGAGACTGCATCCCAAGGTTCTGTAGAGAATCCGTAAATAAACTTTCTATGACACAATCTGCTCTATCTTCCTTAAACTGTAAGCAAAATAGGTTTCAAGAAGTCTACAATTTTTTCCCCAACGTTTGATGTATTATTTTCCAAGATTCTTCAAAACACTGTCTTGCTGAATGGATAGAGAGATGGGGTGAAAGGCACTTGGAGAAGACAAGGCAGCTAAAGAAGGAAGAACAAATCAAGGTAAATGTGGAGAGATCTTTAGGTCCATGTTTTATAGAACGAGCGCATGGAACAGAATTTCACTGCAGAAGTAATGATGACTTACTAGCATACGCACATATCCACCCACAGAGAGAAACAACTTGGTTTTTCTATTTGTATAGCCATCAATTTAGTTTCGTGTCCATTATCTAAATTACGGTATTATAGATCATGTTTCTTATGGTATAGAGGTATAGTCAAACAATTCATGAGGGAAAAGGTTTGTGGTTAATAACCTGGGCAGGAGAAGCGATTAGGCCCATCCGTCACTGCTGAGGTCTTGAGTTGCTATTTCCACAAAAGTTTGGGTGTGTGCTGTGGAAATGTATTCCTTGTGTTTTTTTATACATGGGGAAGGACAAAATCCAGGTCATTCTGGGACCATGGAGAGAAAGGAATTGGCCTGAATTATTTTTCAAGTCATCTCTATTGGTGGATGCTTTGGGTGACCATAACAGAATCCCATTGTGTCTATCAGGTGGGTTTACTTTATTTTTCCTTGAGAATCTCAGATAATATCCTCTTGGCTTTTTATCAGAGTCTTCCATCCTTTCTTTAGTCTTTCCAAATAATTTGGCTTCACTAAATCATTCACCACTTCTCTCTTCATTTGCTCTCAACACCCTCTCTCTGCTCCATGTCTTCTACAAATATTCTTCTTTTTTTAATCATCATTTTTTCTATCAGACTCCATATTTTGCTTTTCAGCATGTTATTGCTCTCTTCTTTAGATAACTAATGATGTAAAGAGTGTTTCTGCCCAGAGGTATGGGACTCTGTCATCTCAGAATTCCTATGTTCCCAAGTTCCATTTTCTATCAAAATATTTACCTCTAAAGTACAACTTCCAAAAATGTCATTATATATTTAAGAATCCACAAATGACCTCTTATTTTATGAAAGTGGCCAATTTCACACATCACACTAAGCTATTATAGTATTCCTTTCTTTTCTTTTTTTTAGGCTCATGTTTTGTGTGATTCCAGCAATGGGCCTTTAGAAATCATAATTGATATACAATTTTTTTTTTGTCTGCGCTCAGTCATTGCTGACCCTGCAGTGACTGCTTGGATGAGTCCTTGCAGTTTTCAAGGCAATTGTTTTTCAGAAGTGGTTTGCCAGAGCCTCCTTCCTAGAGCAATTCCCAGCTGGCGAGCGCAGGAGGTGGGGTTTCCAATGCTTCGCGCCCTTTTCGGGCGCCTGTGGTTTTTCGCGCTTACCGGCAACTGCTCCTGACTCCTTTTTGCAAGGCGCCACCAGCATTTTTCCTCCCACCGGAGTGAGAGTACCCATTTATCTACTCACGTGAGTTTTCAACCTGTTGGGTAGACAGGAACTGGGGAGGAAACAGGACCTCACCCTGTTTAACGCGAAGGCTGGACTTGAACCGCTGAAGCGTCGACCATTTCTGGCCGGCAACTTTCACAACTTTCCTTAATTAACTGTGAAAATCCAGTGTTATGTTCTCTGTGTTGCAATCACAATTGGAGTGTCTGAAAAATGTGTTTAGAAATGTAGCTAAATCTTGTTTCAATGACGATTCATATCTTCTCTTTTTGTAACAGAAGGGGATGATGAATTTGACCAACTGTACAAGAGCAACTGAATTTATTCTTGTTGGATTGCCAAGTGTTTCAGGAATGGAAAACATGATGTATGCTAGTGTCTTTGTGCTCTACCTCCTGTGTCTGATGGGCAATGGGCTCATCATCATGATTGTAATTGTGGACCACCATCTCCAGAAGCCCATGTATTTCTTCCTTAGCAACCTTTCTTTCATTGACATTGGACACACCACAGCCTTTATTCCTAAACTGCTGGTCAATTATCTCTCTGCTAGCAATTCCATCTGTTTCTATTGCTGTGTAATACAGTTGTCCTTCTATTTCCTTTTTGGGGTCACGGAATTTTTTATCATCACTTTGATATCCCTGGACAGATACGTAGCCATTTGCCATCCTTTGAGGTATGCCATTATCATGACTTCTGGGGTCTGCCTTAAACTGGCAGTAGCAGCCTGGTTTGGAGGCTTTTTCTCCATTCTTTGTCAACTAGTAATGATTGGAAACCTACCCTTCTGCACCTCCAACATTATCAATCATTTCTTTTGTGATGTGGGACCTGTGTTGAAGATTGCAGGAGGAGATATACATGTCATTGAAGCCCTTGGCTTCCTAGTTACTGTGGTTATTATTATGTCTTCCCTGCTTTTCACCCTCATTTCTTACCTCTTCATCATCTGCACCATTCTCCGAATGCCTTCAAACACCAGACAGCAGAGGGCCTTTTCTACCTGTGCTTCCCATCTGATTGTCGTCACCATTTTCTATGGGTCAGTCTTTTTTGTCTACTTAAGACCTACGGTCAAGAACTCTTCCTTTGGCGTAATCAAGTCTGTTTCTGTGGTGAATAGTATAGTTGCTCCAGTGCTAAATCCCTTTATTTACACCATTAGGAACAATGAGGTAAAAGAAGCTGTGTGGAAAACATTAAGAAAAAACATTCCAGCTTTCCCTAAAATCTAAACATACAGCTGTGTGGAGAAGCAATCCTATGGTTCAGTTTGAGGAGTGGATGGTACAATTCAGAGATATGGTACCATTATTTTAGCTTGCCTAACTCATAAGGATGGAAGAAGCAGGAGGCCAAAGCTCCTAGCCCAGTGTTGGAAACTATGATACTAGCACCCATTTCTTCAATCAAAGTTGAATCCCAGGAAGTATTTATATTGGAAAGACAGCTTTTGAATGTTCTTCATTCATGATGAAAAAATATGAGTTTTCTTATTAATCTTTATGAGCAGTAGTATTGATTTACTTTGTGGATTCCTTGGTTTAGAACTCTGACCTCTGGGATCAATTTGTACCCTTTGGACTTCCTAGTGTAGTTTATTGAAGGAACATCACTGGAATCAGAGAAGCCGTAATATGATGGTTTTAAAAATGCAAGAGATGAGTTTTGATGCGTCAGTGGTTCATAATATCTTTTAGATTCCAATCTTTCCATAAAGCATCATGACCATGAATGAAAAGTCACTTTTTAAGGTATTTGGAGGTCTCCATCTTTCATGTTCAGAGAGATGGAGCTTCAAGTCCTGTTGATTTTGAGGATGATAAGGAAGAAAGTCTCCTTTTTCAGAAGTGGGAGACAGAATTTGGCAATTCCCCAAATTCCACAAATGTTCTGAGCAGAGCAAATTAGAATTGGAGATCCATGGTTGCATATCTCATTTGCAACTTTTTTGCATGTATTGATTTTCTATCTGATAGAATCTCCACCCCCCCCCCCCTTATTTTAGCTTTACATTTAAATCACCCTCTGCAGTCTGGTGCCACGCAAACATCCTAGGCCGGTGACTGCCATAATTCTAGGTCAGAATGGACAAATACTCCTGGAACATCCTCCTTATGATAAAATTTTGTTTTGTTTTTCCTAGCTTGGCTTCTCTCATTTTCTCACTTTTGTGGTCATTTCAAATCTGCTTTGTTGAATAATATTTTAAATTATTAACTCAAGTTAATAAGAATTCTGGCACATCTTTCATCAAATATCTGCCTTGTTCATTAGCTTGATCATACAGCTTTTGTTCCTGATTTCCTTAAACGAATGTATCCTTCAATGTGATATTGATGAATATACACAATTTTATAGATATTTCCTAAATTTTCTTTGCTTTTATTCTGGTTGAAATGCAAAGAGGAATATACTGTAATCTGAATAGCTACATTTTCTTTTTGTTTTGGCTCAGACTGGCAACATTATGTTAGTTGACCATTAAATGGAGACTGATTTATACTTTCTCTTGTGTATCAAGCTGCTGAAGGAAGTCATCAAGGGCATTTCCCAGTTGGGCCCTTGGGCATCTGGTCTCTTCGGACAAGCTGGTATATTTTGTTCTTTGTTATACAATGAGTATATAACACTACATGTAAGAAAATAAAACAATCTCTCTTTTGTCCATAGAATTTATCCAGTTGATTGAGGTATATTATTTGCAATACAGATGAATCAAGGGGAGGTGGGGGTGGACAAAACATTGAATGCATCATAATTTCATACACTATATGACACAATTATGTACAATACATCATTGAATGATAACTTCACAATGCACAGGGCATGATTTTGGTGTCCTTGTAATGATGACCAAATATGCTGGCTAGGGAATTCTGGGAGTTAAAATCCACACATCTTAAAGTTGCCTGGTTTGAAAGACACTTTACGAAAATGTAAAACTTCTGATTCCCTAAATAAACTTGCTCCCCCTCCACACCACCTGAATGGGATTCCAGATATGCAGGCTGTGAGGATGCTACAGTCAAAGTCTTCAGCTTGAATTGTGTGGGAAAATCTATCTATCTATCTATCTATCTATCTATCTATCTATCTATCTATCTATCTATCTATCTATCTATCTATCTATCTATCCATCTATCCATCTATCCATCTATCCATCTATCCATCTATCCATCTATCCATCTATCCATCTATCCATCTATCTATCTATCTATCTATCTATCTATCTATCTATCTATCTATCTATCTATCTATCTATCTATCTATCATCTGTCTGTCTGTCTGTCTGTGTCTATCTATCTATCTATCTATCTATCTATCTATCTATCTATCTATCTATCTATCTTGTCCCCACCCATCTCCCCCCAATGGGGGACTCTGGGCGGCTCACAACATATTAAAACAATAACTAAAGATACAATTAAAATTTATAACAGCACACATTTACAAAAATAAAAGGAAAAAAATGAATGGGGAAAAAGGGAGAGTGGGAAGAAAATCCCTCCAATCAGTTCCTTCCCTCTGTTATTAAGACTTTAAAGAGTCTTTGAAGACTCAATAATATATAGAAGTTTTGCATTTCTAGGAATGGTACTTGGAATTTGCTCAAAATGAAACCAGGCATATTTCATTTTGATTCAAAATGATGTATTCTGGCTATAGTCTTTGGATATCTATTGGAATTGAGAGACAAATATCTCTAAAGATGGTACCTCAACTTTCTGTGGAAAATTAAGTACTGCATCAGAGAAGGGTTTACATCTTCTCTTTTTGCAGTTGAAGAGGAGTGTGAATTAGACCAACAATAAAAGTGTTGCAAAGATTGTCCATGTTGGATTGCCTCCAGAGGACCTCCAGAGGACCTCCTATCTTGGGATGCCACTTGAAGTTTGGCCCCAATGATATCAACCTTGAGTACATTCTAGCTATAGTGCATGGATACTCATGGGAAATTAAAGGCAAATATCCTTAGAGACTACATCCCAAGGTTCTGTAGAGAATCAGTAAATAAACTTTCTATGACACAGTCTGCTCTATCTTCCCTAAACAGTAAGGAAAATAATATTTCAAGAAGTCTACAATTTTTCCCCCCAACACATGAAGTATCATTTTCTGAGGTTCTTCAAAACACTGCCTTGATGAATGGCTAGCGAGATGGAATGAAAGGCATTTGGAGAAAATAAGGAAGGTAATGAAGTATGAACAAATCTGGTAAAGGTGGAGAGATCTTTAGGTCCATGTTTTATGGAATGAATATCTGAAACAGAATTTCACAGCAGAAGTTCTTATGACTTACTGGCATACCAACATTCACCTACAGAGAGAAACGACTTGGCTTTTCTATTTCTGTAGTCCTCGATTTATTTGCATCTCCATTATCTAAATTACGTTACTATTGATTTTGTTTCTTATGGTATAGAGATACAGGCAAACAAGCCATGGTGGCAATAAAATTGTGCAGAATAATCTGGGCAGGAAAAGCGGTTAAGCCCTTCCATCATTGCTGAGGTCTTGTTGTTTCCACAAAAAATTGAGTCTGTGGTATGGAAATGTATTCCTTATATTTTTACCTACAAAGGGAAGGACAAAATCCAGGTCATTCTGGGACAATAGAGAGAAAGGAATTGACCTAGTGTATTTTTCAAACCATCTCTATTGGTGGATGCTTTGAGTGACCATACATGTATCCCATTGTCTCTGCCAGGTGAGTTTATATTATTTTTTCATGAGAATCTTAGATAATATTCTCTTGCCTGCATAACACAGTCTTCCATCTTTTTGTTACTCTTTTCCAATAATTTGGCTTGACTAAATCATTCCTCACTTGTCTCTTCATTTGCTCTGAACCACCTATTTTCAGACCATCCATGTCATCCACAAATATTCTTCCTTTTTTTAATCATCATTTTTCTCTCACACGTCATATTTTTTTTCAGCATTTTATTGCTCCCTTCTTTGGATAAATAATGATGTCAAGAGTGTTTCTGCCCAGTGGTATGGGACTCGGTCATCTCAGAAGTCCTAAGTTCCCAAGTTCTGTTTTGTATCAAAATATACACCTCCAGAATACCACTTCCAAAAATGTCATTATATATTTAAGAATCCACAAATGACCTCTAAATTTACCGAAGTGGCCAATTTCACAAATCACACTAAGCTATACTAATGTTTCTTTGGTTTTAGCCTCATGTTTTGTGTGATTCTAGTAATGGACCTTTATAAATAATAAATTATATTCAAATATCTATCTTTAAAGGTTTCATTAAACAACCATAGTTATGAACAGCTTTCATTAACTTGATGCGAAAATCCAGTCTTACGTCCTCTGTGAGGCAATCCCCATATTGCTATATGAAATCTGTGTTTAGAAATGTAGCTAAATCTTGATTCAATGAAGATTCTGTCTCTTCTCTCTTTCAGACAGAAAAAGAACATGAATTGGACCAACTGCACAAGAGTCACTGCATTTATCCTTGTGGGATTGCCAAGAGTTAGGGGAATGGAAGGTGTGATGCATGCCGGTATCTTTGTGCTCTACCTCCTGTGTCTCATGGGCAATGGACTCATCATTGTAATGGTAATTGTGGACCACCGTCTCCAGAAGCCCATGTATTTCTTCCTTAGCAACCTTTCACTCATTGACATTGGACACACCACCGTCTTTGTTCCTAAATTGCTGGTCAATTATCTGTCTGTAAAGAATTCCATTTGTTTATCCTGCTGTTTATCACAGTCTTTTTTTTATTTCCTTTTTGGTGTTACAGAATTTTTTATCATCACTTTGATATCCTTGGACAGATACATAGCCATTTGCCACCCTTTGAGATATGCCACTATCATGACATCTGGGGTCTGCCTTAAACTAGCAATAGCATCCTGGTTTGGAGGCTTTTTCTCCATTCTTTATCAGATAATAATTGTTGCTCACCTACCCTTCTGCACCTCCAATGTTATCAATCATTTCTATTGTGATGTGGGACCTTTGTTGAAGACTGCAGGAGGAGATATATATGTCGTGGAAGCCCTTGGCTTCCTAATTACGGTCCTTGTGGTTATGTCCTCCATGCTTTTCACCCTCATCTCTTATCTCTTCATCATTTCCACCATTCTCCGAATGCCTTCAACCACCAGGCAGCAGAGGGCCTTTTCTACGTGTGCTTCTCATCTGATTGTAGTCACCATTTTGTACAGCTCAGTCTTTTTTGTCTATCTAAGACCTACTTTCAAGAGCTCTTCCTTCAGTAAGATGAAGTCTGTTTCTTTGGTGAGTGCTATAGTTGTTCCAGTGCTCAATCCTTTCATTTACACGATTAGGAACCATGAAGTGAAAGAAGCAGTGTGGAAAGCATTAAGAAGAAAGACTCCAGGTTTCCCCAAAATCTAAACAGAGGCCTGTATGGAGAAGCAATCCTATGCTCCACGATGAAGTTTGGGAGATCTATCCATCAGAGATATTGTACCATTATTTTAGCTTGCCTAATTCATAAGGATGGAAGAAGAAGGGGGTCAATGCTGATAGCCCAGTGTTTGAAAGTATGATGCTAGCACCCATTGTTCAAGCAAGATTGAATCTCAGGAAAGGTTTATAATGCAATAACAGCTTATATGTGATATTTCTGGCTATATATATATTTACCAATATATTTCCTAAATCCTCCTCGCTTTAATTCTGTGTGACATGGAAAGAGGAATATAGTCTGAATAGCTACATATAGTCTGAATAGCTACATATAGTCTGAATAGCTACATATTTTTGGTGGTTTTGCTCAGATTTGCAAAATTATCTAAGCTGACCATTAAATGGAGACTGATTTACAATTTCTCTTGTATATCAAGCTGAAGAAGGAAATGATGTAGGGCATTTCCCAGTTGAGCACTTGGGCACCTGCTGACTTTGGAAAAGCTGGGATATTTTGCTCTTTGTCATACAATGACAACAATACTGTGTTTAACAAAATGAAATAATTTCTGTTTTGTACAATGGATTGATATTTATTATATGTCACTTTATGCCTCAGTTCTAAAAAATTGAGAGAGTTATAAAAACATATATATAGGGTAGATTGGGCTCCCCAGACAATGGATTCAAAAAGATGGATATTAGAATTTTCATGCTGGATTTGTAAGAATTTGGACGACTTACTGATGGACGTGATATGGTCAGTTGATCATTTAAGTATCTTTTGCAGATAGTGTATCAATGTATATGCATAGATTAAGGGGGAAATTTTTAAATGTTGAAGATGTTAATGTAATGTTGACTTATGTACCCCAGTTTAGAATTTAATTACCCACTTCTCCTGTGATGTCGGACCTGCATTCCAGAGTTCAGGACGAGATATAGGAGTCATTGAAGTACCTGGTTTTCTAGTTACGGTGGTTGGGATTATGAGCTCACTGCTTTTCACCCTCATTCCTTACCTCTTCGCAATTTGTACCGTTTGCAATGTGCATTTCTTATGGACCAGTCCTATTTGTCTATCTAAGACCTACTGTCAAGAACTCTTCCTTCAGTATGATGAAGTCTGTCCCCATATTGTGCCCAATGGTCTCATCTGTGCTAAATCCTTTCCTTTACACCATTAGGAACAATGAAGTCAAGGGTGCAGGGTGGAAACTTTTAGAAAGAAAGACTCCAGGTCTCCCAAATCTCATAGCTTGGGCCTTTGTTGAGAAGTGATGGAAAATGACTCTTTTGTCCTATTGAGAGCATCAAGGCTCGGAGCTTCAGAATCCACCTCCAAAGCTATTTGCAGGTCTTCTTTAACAAGCCTACCATAACAAATATGGGTGAAACATTGGTTAGCATGGTAGGTTACAAGTGGAAGTTTCTCTTGTCTTCAAGTGCAATTGTGTGATGATCCTATGATAAAAGGATTGTTGAGAGTCACCTCTGGCCTAGTCCTGTAAGGCATAAAACTAGCCATGTAGTGCCTGGCCACTAGGCATCTACTGGAATGACAGTTTTTCCATGCAATTCATTCTTGATGAAAGGGATATCCCTTTCTTATTTCTCTGAAAATTCATTTTTTTAGCTGGATTATTTGATTTGGAGAAGTGTGTGTTCATGTCCATTTTGATGAACAAATGACAGCCTATTATTTTTATATCGTATTTTTTTCAGATTAAATTATATTGAAAGATGTTCACTGGACTCAGAGAAGAAAACATAATATAAAAGATTAGGACTTCTGTCTTATTGCAAATTTGCAAGAGATGTACATTGATGCTGCCAATCATTAGTAATACCCTTTAGATATTGATCTGGACCTCAGCAACCCAAGATCATGACCTGGCATCAAAAGGATCTTTATGAGTTATTGAGTGGTCTCCATCATTCACAGTTGCATAGCAGCTTTATTTTCTGTTAAATTGGAGAGTTATGGAAAGAAATGGACCTTTCTTGGGTCAAACTGGGTGGACTATTCGAGCTCGTATGGTAAGTTCAACCATGATGTTTAGAGCAGTTCATTGAAATTGGAGGGGCATGGCCGTATATCTCATTTACAAACCTTCTCCCTGCATCCTTCCTTCTAATCAAAGGTTCATAAATACTCAGGTCTGATGGTACCTTGTTCCTCTTCTCATATTTCTACTCAAATTAACTCCCCCAATCTGGTGTCCTCCAAACAAGTTTGATTCAGGCATTGCAGAATTCTTCCTTCTGCATGAGCAAATCCTTCTTGGCTGAAAAAATAACCTGCTTAGAGTGATGGGGATCCTTTTTCTAATTTTCATTTCTCTTTTTCCCTTCTTTGGTGTATGTTTGAAATCCTGTTTTCTGGATTGGAGAACAGTTTTTGAAATAATGAATGAATGCTTTCCCCTGATGTAGCCTGTGTACATTTGCCTAACATTTCATTTCTGTAAAAAAAAAAAAAGTTCTCTAAAAGTATGTATACTTATCTATTATGTTCATATGAAAGATGTAATGTTTTATAAAAGAACTGTTGAATCTTACTTGTTTTTCATATGTGTAATGAAGGATGAACTGGTTATTTTTTTTTTTTAACTATTGGTTGAAAAATATAAGATTATCTAAGTATATACTCAGATGGAGACTGAATTTGCTTCTCCCCCATCTCTAGGTAATCACTGATGAAGATTGGGTCGTGGGTCATTCCATACCACTTGGGACATTAGGTTTATCCCAAGGCAATGACTTTGTATCATGATGTGTTTTCAATAAAGTCTGTTTCATAAGCCTTGTCCTTGGACTGCATTTCTTTGAAGTTCTGTATGCTAAACGTGTGTGGTAGACTGGTTGAAGTGTTGGACTGGAAATGGAGAGGCACAGGTTCAAGTCCCCAGTGGACATGGAAGCTCATGGCTGAGTTTGGGTCAGTCTGAAAGCGACCACTTGTGGGAAAATATTGGAGGGATATAAAACTGACAAAAGTAAAGCAGTCTCAACGTTCTTGGCCTCATGGTACCTGATGGTACCTCATTTGCACATAGGATGGGGTATCTGCACACCTTTCGCAATGATCAATTTTTTACGTGTAGAATAAATGGAACCCCGAAAATGGTAAGGGTGGGGAACAGAAAAAAGTGTCTGTCCTGGAGCAGATTAAAATGGAGAAACCTGACCATTAAAAAGGATCCTTGTATGGTGTAAGATTTTCAAGTCTATTTATTTTATCATTTTATTTTCCATCTGAACTGACTTACTCTGTCCATTCAAGGTCCCACGTTTCGTGACCTCCACTCTCAAGCAATATTCTTCCGCCACATAGAATTACATCATCATAAAACTGCAGAGATGGAAGTGGACATTTAGCCCACTGAATTCCACCTCCTGCTCCTATTTTGGTGGGAGAATAAAAACTTACGCACCCCAAAGAGATACAATCTAGACTCCAAATAATTACTGCCAGTCATGTGGAGTCACCATCTTCAATACAGATGAATCAAGGGGAGGTGGGGATGGACAAAATATTGAATGCATCATAATTTCATACACTATATGACACAATTATGTACAATACATCATTGGATGATAACTTCACAATGCACAGGGCATTGATTTTCGTGTCCTCATAAAGATGACCAAATATGCTGGCTAGGGAATTCTGGGAGTTAAAATCCACACATCTTAAAGTTGCCTGGTTTGAAAGACACTTTACGAAAATGTAAAACTTCTGATTCCCTAAATAAACTTGCTCCCCCTCCACACCACCTGAATGGGATTCCAGATATGCAGGCTGTGAGGATGCTACAGTCAAAGTCTTCAGCTTGAATTGCATGGGAAAATCTATCTATCTATCTATCTATCTATCTATCTATCTATCTATCTATCTATCTATCTATCTATCTACCTACCTACCTACCTACCTACCTACCTACCTACCTACCTACCTATCCATCCATCCATCCATCCATCCATCCATCCATCCATCCATCCATCCATCCATCCATCCATCCATCCATCTATCTATCTATCTATCTATCTATCTATCTATCTATCTATCTATCTATCTATCTATCTATCTATCTTGTCCCCACCCATCTCCCCCCAATGGGGGACTCTGGGCGGCTCACAACATATTAAAACAATAACTAAAGATACAATTAAAATTTATAACAGCACACATTTACAAAAATAAAAGGAAAAAAATGAATGGGGAAAAAGGGAAAGTGGGAAGAAAATCCCTCCAATCAGTTCCTTCCCTCTGTTATTTAGACTTTAAAGAGTCTTTGAAGACTCAATAATATATAGAAGTTCTGCATTTCTAGGATTGGTACTTGGAATTTGCTCAAAATGAAACCAGGCATATTTCATTTTGATTCAAAATGATGTATTCTGGCTATAGTCTGTGGATATTTATTGGAATTGAGAGACAAATATCTGTAGAGATGGTACCTCAACTTTCTGTGGAAAATTAAGTACTGCATCAGAGAAGGGTTTACAACTTCTCTTTTTGCAGTTGAAGAGGAGTGTGAATTAGACCAACAATAACAGTGTTGCAAAGATTGTCCATGTTGGATTGCCTCCAGAGGACCTCCAGAGGACCTCCTATCTTGGGATGCCACTTGAAGTTTGGCCCCAATGATGTCAACCTTGAGTACCTTCTAGGTATAGTGCATGGATACCCATGGGAAGTTAAAGGCAAATATCCTTAGAGACTGCATCCCAAGGTTCTGTAGAGAATCAGTAAATAAACTTTCTATGGCACAATCTGCTCTATCTTCCCTAAACAGTAAAGAAAATAATATTTCAAGAAGTCTACAATTTTCCCCCCCAACACATGAAGTATAATTTTCTGAGGTTCTTCAAAACACTGCCTTGAAGAATGGATAGAGAGATGGAGTGAAAGGGATTTGAAGAAAATAAGGCAGGTAATGAAGTATGAAGAAATCAAGGTAAAGGTGGAGAGATCTTTAGGTCCATGTTTTGTAGAATGAGCACATGGATCAGAAGTTCACTGCAGAAGTTGTTATGACTTACTGGCATACCAACATTCACCTACAGAGAGAAACGACTTGGCTTTTCTATTTCTGTAGTCCTCGATTTATTTGCATCTCCATTATCTAAATTACGTTACTATTGATTATGTTTCTTATGGTATAGAGATACAGGCAAACAAGCCATGGTGGCAATAAAATTGTGCAGAATAATCTGGGCAGGAAAAGCGGTTAAGCCCTTCCATCATTGCTGAGGTCTTGTTGTTTCCGCAAAAAATTGAGTCTGTGGTATGGAAATGTATTCCTTATATTTTTACCTACAAAGGGAAGGACAAAATCCAGGTCATTCTGGGACAATGGAGGGAAAGGAATTGACCTAGTGTATTTTTCAAACCATCTCTATTGGTGGATGCTTTGAGTGACCATACATGTATCCCATTGTCTCTACCAGGTGAGTTTATATTATTTTTTCATGAGAATCTTAGATAATATTCTCTTGCCTGCATAACACAGTCTTCCATCTTTTTGTTACTCTTTTCCAATAATTTGGCTTGACTAAATCATTCCTCACTTGTCTCTTCATTTGCTCTGAACCACCTATTTTCAGACCATCCATGTCATCCACAAATATTCTTCCTTTTTTTAATCATCATTTTTCTATCACACGTCATATTTTGTTTTCAGCATTTTATTGCTCCCTTCTTTGGATAAATAATGATGTCAAGAGTGTTTCTGCCCAGTGGTATGGGACTCGGTCATCTCAGAAGTCCTAAGTTCCCAAGTTCCATTTTGTATCAAAATATAAACCTCTAGACTACAATTTCCAAAAATATCGTTATATATTTCAGGTTTCACAAATGACCTCTAAATTTACCGAAGTGGCCAATTTCACACATCACACTAAGCTGTAGTAATGTTTCTTTGGTTTTAGCCTCATTTTTTGTTTGATTTTAGTAAAGGGACTTTATATATAAGAAATTATATTGAAATATCTATCTTTAAAGGTTTCATTAAACAACCATAGCTATGCACAGCTTTCATTAACTTGATGCGAAAATCCAATCTTACGTTCCCTGTGTTGTAGTCCCCATATTGCTGTATGAAATCTGTGTTTAGAAATGTGGGTAAATCTTCTTTCAGTGAAGATTCTGTCTCTTCTCTCTTTCAGACAGAAGAAGAACATGAATTGGAGCAACTGCACAAGAGTCACTGCATTTATCCTTGTGGGATTGCCAAGAGTTAGGGGAATGGAAGGTGTGATGCATGCCGGTATCTTTGTGCTCTACCTCCTGTGTCTGATGGGCAACGGGCTCATCATTGTGATGGTAATTGTGGACCACCATCTCCAGAAGCCCATGTATTTCTTCCTTAGCAACCTTTCGCTCATTGACATTGGACACACCACCGTCTTTGTGCCTAAATTGCTGGTCAATTATGTTTCTGCGAAGGATTCCATTTGTTTCGCCTGCTGCATAACACAGTATTTTTTTTATTTCCTTTTTGGAATTACAGAATTTTTTATCATCTCTTTGATATCCCTGGACAGATACATAGCCATTTGCCACCCTTTGAGATATGGCACTATCATGATTTCTGGGGTCTGCCTTAAACTAGCAATAGCATCTTGGTTTGGGGGTTTTTTCTGCCTTCTGTATACTACAATAAAAGTACCAAATCTACCCTTTTGCACCTCCAACATTATAAATCATTTCTTTTGTGATTCGGGACCTGTGTTGCAGGTTGCAGGAGGAGATATACAGGTGATTGAAGCCCTTGGCTTCCTAATTACTGTCCTTGTGGTTATGTCCTCCATGCTTTTCACCCTCATCTCTTATCTTTTCATCATTTCCACCATTCTCCGAATGCCTTCAACCTCGGGACAGTGGAGGGCCTTTTCTACGTGTGCTTCCCATCTGATTGTTGTCACCATTTTGTATGGCTCAGTCTTTTTTGTCTATTTAAGACCTACCTTCAAGAACTCCTCCTTCAGTAAGATGAAGTCTGTTTCTTTGGTGAGTGCTATAGTTGTTCCGGTGCTCAATCCTTTCATTTACACCATTAGGAACCATGAAGTGAAAGAAGCAGTTTGGAAAACACTAAGAAAAAAGACTCCAGGTTTCCCCAAAATCTAAACAGAGACCTGCATGGAGAAGCAATCCTATGCTCCAGGATGGACATTGGGTGAACTATCCATCAGAGATATTGTACCATTATTTTAGCTTGCCTAATTCCTCCATAAGGATGGAAGAAGCAGGAGCTCAATGCTGATAGCCCAGTGGTTGAAAGTACGATGCTAGCACCTATTGTTCAGTCAAGATTGAATCTCAGGAAGGGTTTATAATGCAATGACAGCTTATATGTGATATTTATGGTTATATACACTTTTACTTATATATATCCTAAATCTTCCTCGCTTTTATTCTGAATGAATGGCATGGTGAAATACAAAGAGTAATACAATCTGAATATCTATCTTTTTGTTTTGGAGCTTCAGCTAAGACCTGCAACGTTATGTAAGTTGACCATTAAATGGAGACCAATTTACAATTTCTCTTGTATATGAAGTGGATGAAGGAAGTGATCAAGGGCATTTCCCAGTTGACCACTTGGGCACCCGTTGACTTCGGACAAGCTGGGATATTTTGCTCTTTGTCATGCAATGAAGAAATAATACCTTGTGTAAGAATATAAAATAATCTCTCTTTTGTCCACAGGAATATGTCCAGTGGATTGAGATTTTTCATTTGCCACCTTATGCCAGAGTTATAAAAAATTGGGAGAGTTATTAAATTTTTTACATGGGGTGCATTGGGCTCCCCATAGAATGCATTAGAAATGATGGGCATTAGCATTTTCATCATGGAGATGTAGGAAATTGGAGATTTTATTGACCCACCTGATATGGTCATCTGATCATTTAATCACTTTTGGGGTTAGCATATTAATATATATTAGTAGATTAATGGGGAATTTTTTAAATGTTGAAGATGCTAATGTAATGTTGACTTATATACAACTGTTTGGACTTTGACTGCCCATTTCTCCTGTGATGTGGGACCTGTATGGAAGAGTGCAGGAGGAGATATAGGAATCATTGAAGTACCTGGTTTTCTAGTTAGGGTGGTTGGGACTAAACCTCCCTGCTTTTCACCCTCATTCCTTACCTCTTTGTGATTTCCACCACTCTGAATGTCTTTAACCACCAGACATCAGATGTCTTCTGCACCTGTGTTTCTCATCTGATTGTAGTCTGCATTTTGTATGGGTCAGTCTGTTTTGTCAATTTAAAACCTACTATCAAGTTCTACTGAGTAAGCATGATGTAGTCTCTCTATATATTGTACAGAGTGGTCACCCTGGTGCTAGATACCTTCATTTACACCAGTAGGAACCATGAAGTCATGGATGCAGTGTGGACACTTTTAGAAAGGAAGACTCTAGGTCTCCCAAATCTCTTAGCATAGGTGTTTGTTGAGAAGTGATGGAAAATGACTCTATTTTTCTATTGAAGATATCAAGGCTCAGAGCTTCAGAATCCACCTCCAAAGCTATTGTGCAGCTCTTCTTTAACAAGCCTACCACAACAAAGATTGATTAAACAGTGGTTAACATGGTAGGTTACAAGTAGAAGTTTCTCTTGTCTTCATGTGCAATTGTGTGATGATGCTATGATAAAAGGATTGTTGAGAGTCACCTCTGGCCTAGTCCTGCAAGGCATAAAACTAGCCATGTACTGCCTGGTCACTAGCCATCTACTGGAATGACAGGTTTTCAATGCAATTCATGCTTGATGAAAGGGATATCCCTTTCTTATTTCCCTGCAAATTCATTTTTTTAGCTGGATTACTTGATTTGGAGAAGTGTGTATTCATGTCCATTTTGATGAACAAATGACAGCCTATTTTTTAAAAAGATTATATTTTATCAAAAGCTGTTCCCTGGACTCAGAGAAGAAAGCTTAATATAAAAGTTTAGGACTTCTCTCTTATTGCAAATATGGGAGAGATGTCCATTGATGTTGCCGATCATTAGCAATACCCTTTAGATATTGATCTGGACCTCAGCAACCCAAGATCATGACCTGGCATCAAAAGGATCTTTATGAGTTATTGAGTGGTCTCCATCATTCACAGTTGCAGAGCAGCTTTATCTTCTGTTAAATCGGAGAGTTACGGAAAGAAATGGACCTTCCTTGGGTCAAACTGGGTGGGCTATTTGAGCTCGTATGGTAAGTTCAACCATGTTGTTTAGAGCAGTTCATTGAAATTGGAGTCACATGACCATATATCACATTTACAAACCCTCTGCCTGCATCCTTCCTTCTAATCAAAGGTTCATAAATACTCAGGTCTGATGGTACCTTGTTCCTCTTCTCATATTTCTACCCAAATTAACTCCCCCAATCTGGTGTCCTCCAAACAAGTTTGATTCAGGCATTGCAGAATTCTTCCTTCAACATGAGCAAATCCTTCTTGGCTGAAAAAAGAACCTGCTTCCTGTTGTGATAAAAATGAATCTTTGGGTGAAAAAGACAAGTTTTTAGAGGCCTCAGATGAATGGGATTGCCTTAATAAGATTGAAACATAAAGGCATGTGGTAGCATCCTTGAAGCTGATGTGAACCAGGCCAGTTGTAAACTCCTTATCACAAACATCCCCATAGCAACCTAGGCATCTGTCCTGAGGTAGGATGCCTTCTTCCTGGCATTTGGCACCTTGAACTAATTTGTGTCTTCTTTTCTGTGACACTATTGTTTTACTAGGAGATAACAGATAACAGAAGGGCAGAGAGTAACTTGAGAAGTATTGCTTATTTAGGTGTGCCTGCATCATCATATGAATCTGTATGCGTATGCGTTTCTTTTCCCTTCCCCTTTTTGTAGAACTGTATAAATATCAGAGCATCCATTTTGCCTGTAGGGGAGTGCCTCCCACTAACTTCTGGTGGGGTCCCCCTCCAGTATGTAATGCTCAATAAACACTGCAGTGAAGCCTTGATTATTCTGCATTTGTGTCCTGCGTTTTGATCCCACACTGTGATGGGGATCCTTTTTCTACGTTTCACTTCTCTTTTCCCCTTCTTTGGTGTATATTCGAAATCCTGTTTTCTGGATTGGAGAACAGTTTTTGAAATAATGAATGAACGCTTTCCCCTAATGTAGCCTGCATATACCCGCCTAACATTTCATTTCTGTAAAAAAAAAAAAAAAAAAAGTTCTCTAAAAGTATATATACTTATCTATTATGTTCATATGAAAGATGTAATTTTTTAATAAAAGAACTGTTGAATCTTACTTCTTTTCATTTGTGTAATGAGATATGAATAGGTAATTTTTCTTTTTACCTATTGGTTCAAAGATAAAACGTTATGCAAGTATACCCTTAGATGGAGGGTCAATTTCTTCCTTCCCCATCTCTAGGTAATCATTGATGAAGATTGGGTGGTGGGTCATTCCATACCACTTGGGACATTAGGTTTATCCCAAGGCAATGACTTTGTATCATGATGTGTTTTCAATAAAGTCTGTTTCATAAGCCTTGTCCTTGGACTGCATTTCTTGGAAGTTCTGTATGCTAAACGTCTGTGGTAGACTGGTTGAAGTGTTGGACTGGGAATAGAGAGGCACAGGTTCAAGTCCCCAGTGTACATGGAAGCTCATGGCTGAGTTTGGGTCAGTCACATACCTGAAAGCGACCACTTCCTGTGGGAAAATATTGGAGGGATATAAAACTGACAAAAGTAAAGCAGTCTCAACGTTCTTGGCCTCATGCTACCTGAGTAGCATCATTTGCACATAGGATGGGGTATCTGCACAGCTTTTCCAATGATGAATTTTCTACGTAGAGAATAAGTGGAACCCCGAAAATGGTAAGGGTGGGGAACAGAAAAAAGTGTCTGTCCTGGAGCAGAGTAAAATGGAGAAACCTGACCATTAAAAAGGATCCTTGTATGGTGTAAGATTTTCAAGTCTATTTATGTTATCATTTTATTTTCCATCTGAACTGACTTACTCTGTCCATTCAAGGTCCCACATTTTGTGACCTCCACTCTCAAGCCACATAAAATTACATCATCATAAAACACCATAAAATGGCCCCTTCCAACTTTGGATGTTGGAAGGGGACATTTAGGCTACAGAATTCCACCTCTTGCTCCTATTTTGGTGGAAGAATAAAAGCTTAAGCACCCCAAAGAGATACAATCTAGACTCCAGATAATTACTGCCAGTCATGAGGGTCACCATCTTCAATACAGATGAATCAAGGGGAGGTGGGGGTGGACAAAACATTGAATGAATCATAATTTCATACACTATATGACACAATTATGTATAGTACATCATTGAATGATAACTTCACAAAGCACAGGGTATGATTTTGGTGTCCTCAGAATTATGAGCCAATATGGTGGCTGAGGAATTCTGGGAGTTGAAGTCCCCACATCTTAAAGTTACCAGGTTTGAAAGACATTTACTAAAATGTAAAACTTCTGATTCCCTAAATAAACTCCCCCTCACACACCCAAACCACCTGAATGGGATTTCAAATATGAAAGCCGTGAGGATGCTACAGTCAAAGTCTTCACCTTGAATTGCATGGGAAAATGAATGGGGAAAAAGGGAAAGTGGGAAGAAAATCATTCTTGGACATCACCTCCAATCAGTTCCTTCCCTGTTTTATTTAGACTGCATTTCTAGAAATGGTACTTGGAATTTGCTCAAAATAAATGCAGACATGATTCATTTCGATTCAAAACGATATATTCTGGGTATAGTTTGTGGATATTTATTGGAATTGAGAGACAAATATCTCTAGAGAGGGTACCTCACCTTTCTGTGGAAAATTAAGTGCTGCATCAGTGAAGGGTTTACATTTTCTCTTTTTGCAGTTGAAGAGGAGTGTTAATTAGACCAACAATAAAAGTGTTGCAAAGATTGTCCATGTTGGATTGCCTCCAGAGGACCTTCTATCTTGGGATGGCACTTGAAATTTGGTCCCAATGATATCAACCTTGAGTACATTCTAGCTATAGTGCATGGATACTCATGGGAAATTAAAGCAAATATCCTTAGAGACTGCATCCCAAGTTTCTGTAGAGAATCAGTAAATATACTTTCTATGTCACAATCTGCTCTATCTTCCTTAAATTCCTACCATTTAATATTTTTGCTACAAAAAATATTTTTCAGGAAGTCTACAATTTTTTCCCCCAACACGTGCTCCATCGTTTTCCGAGGTTCTTCAAAACACTGTCATCATGAATACATAGAGAAATTGAGTGAAAGGCACTTGGAGAAGACAAGGCAGCTAATTAAGGAAGTACAAGTCAAGGTAAATGTGGAGAGATGTGCATGTTTTATGGAATGAGCACATGGGTCAGAATTTCACTGCAGAAGTAATGATGACTTACTAGCATACACACATATCCACCCACAGAGAGAAACAACTTGGTTTTTCTATTTGTATAGCCATCAGTTTACTTACGTGTCCATTATCTAAATTACGGTATTATAGATCATGTTTCTTATGGTATAGAGATAAAGGCAAACAATTCATGAGGGAAAAAGTTTGTGGTTAATAACCTGGGCAGGAGAAGCAAAGGCCCATCCATCACTGCTGAGGTCTTGAGTTGCTATTTCCACAAAAGATTTGGTGTGTCCTGTGGAAATGTATTCCTTGTGTTTTTTCATACATGGGGAAGGACAAAATCCAGGTCATTCTGGGACCATGGAGAGAAAGGAATTGGCCTGAATTATTTTTCAAGTCATCTCTATTGGTGGATGCTTTGGGTGACCATAACAGAATCCCATTGTCTCCATAAGGTGGGTTTACATTATTTTTCCTTGAGAATCTCAGATAATATCCTCTTGTCTGCATATTATAGTCTTCCATCCTTTCTTCAGTCCTTCTGAATAATTTGGCTTCACTAAATCATTCACCACTTCTCTCTTCATTGGCTCTCAACACCCTCTCTCTGCTCCATGTCGTCTAGAAATATTCTTCTTTTTTTAATCATTATTTTTTTAATCAGACTCCATATTTTGCTTTAGGCATTTTATTGCTCTCTTCTTTAGACATCTAATGATGTAAAGAGTGTTTCTGCACAGAGGTGTGGGACTCTGTCATCTCAGAATTCCTAAGTTTCCAAGTTCCATTTTGTATCAAAATATTTACCTCTAAACTACAACTTCCAAAAACGTCATTATATATTTACGAATCCACAAATGACCTCTTATTTCATGGAAGTGGCCAATTTCACACATCACACTAAGCTATAATAGTGTTTCTTACTTTTTTTTTTAGCCTCATGTTTTGTGGGATTCCAGTAATGGGACATTGGATATCATATCTGATATTCAAGTATTTATATCTAAATGTCTTATTCAACTATATAGCAATGCACAACATTCTTTAATTAGATGTAAAAATCAAGTGTTATATTCTTTGTGTTGCAATCACAATTGGAATGTATGAAAAAATGTGTTTAGAAATGTAGCTAAATCTTGTTTCAATGACGATTCCATATCTTCTCTTTTTGTAACAGAAGGGGATGATGAATTTGACCAACTGTACAAGAGCAACTGAATTTATTCTTGTTGGATTGCCAAGTGTTTCAGGAATGGAAAACATGATGCATGCTAGTGTGTTTCTGCTCTACCTCCTGTGTCTGATGGGCAATGGGCTCATCATCATGATGGTAATTGTGGACCACCATCTCCAGAAGCCCATGTATTTCTTCCTTAGCAACCTTTCTTTCATAGACATTGGACACACCACAGCTTTTATTCCTAAACTGCTGGTCAATTATCTCTCTTCAAAGAATTCCATCTGTTTCTATTGCTGTGTAATACAGTTGTGCTTCTATTTCCTTTTTGGGGTGACTGAATTTTTTATCATCACTTTGATATCCCTGGACAGATACTTAGCGATTTGCCATCCTTTGAGATATGCCACTATCATGACTTCTGGGGTCTGCCTTAAACTAGCAGTAGCAGCCTGGTTTGGAGGCTTTTTGTCCATTCTTTGTCAGGTAGTAATGATTGCAAACCTACCCTTCTGCACCTCCAACATTATCAATCATTTCTTTTGTGATGAGGGACCTTTGTTAAAGATTGCAGAAGGAAATACACATGTCATTGAAGCCCTTGGCTTCTTACTTAAGGTGGTTGTGATTATGTCTTCCCTGCTTTTCACCCTCATTTCTTACCTCTTCATCATCTGCACCATTCTCCGAATGCCTTCAAACACCAGACAGCAGAGGGCCTTTTCTACCTGTGCTTCCCATCTGATTGTCGTCACCATTTTCTATGGGTCAGTCTTTTTTGTCTACTTAAGACCTACGGTCAAGAACTCTTCCTTCAGTGTAATCAAGTCTGTTTCTCTCGTGAATACTATAGTTGCTCCAGTGCTAAATCCTTTTATTTACACCATTAGGAACAATGAAGTAAAAGAAGCAGTTTGGAAAACATTAAGAAAAAACATTCCAGCTTTCCCTAAAAACTAAACATAGACCTATGTGGAAAAGCAGTCCTATGCTTCAGTTTGAGGAGTGCATGGTACAATTCAGAGATATGGTACCATTATTTTAGCTTGCCTAACTCATAAGGATGGAAGAAGCAGGAGGCCAAAGCTCCTAGCCCAGTGTTGGAAACTATGATACTAGCACCCATTTCTTCAATCAAAGTTGAATCCCAGGAAGTGTTTATATTGGAATGACAACTTTTGAATATTCTTCATTCATGATGAAAAGATATGAGTTTTCTTATTAATCTGTATGAGCAGTAGTATTGATTTACTCTGTGGATTCCTTTGTTTAGAACTCTGACCTCTGGGATCAATTTGTACCCTTTGGACTTCCTAGTGTAGTTTATTGAAGGAACATCACTGGAATCAGAGAAGCCGTAATATGATGGTTTTAAAAAAGCAAGAGATGGGTTTTGATGCGTCAGTGGTTCATAATATCTTTTAGATACCAATTTTTCCATAAAGCATCATGACCTGGCATGAAAAGTCTCTTTCTAAGGCATTTGATAGTCTCCATCTTTCATGTTCAGAGAGATGGAGCTTCAAGTCCTGTTGATTTTGGGGTGATAAGGAAGAAAGTCTCCTTTTTTAGAAGTGGGAGTAGGAAATTGTGAACTCCCAAAATTCCACAAATTTTCTGAGCAGAGCAAATTAGAATTGGAGATCCATGGTTGCATATCTCATTTGCAACTTTTTTGCATGTATTGATTTTCTATCTGATAGAATCTCCCCCCCTCCCTCCCCCCTTATGTTAGCTTTACATTTAAATCACCCTCTGCAGTCTGGTGCCACGCAAACATCCTAGGCCGGTGACTGCTATAATTCTAGGTCAGAATGGACAAATACTCCTGGAACATCCTCCTTATGATAAAATTTTGTTTTGTTTTTCCTAGCTTGGCTTCTCTCATTTTCTCATTTCTGTGGTCATTTCAAATGTGCTTTGTTGAACTCAGGAAACATATTTTAAATTATTAATTCAAGTTAATAAGAACTCTGGCACATCTTTCCCCAAGTATCTGCCTTGTTCATTGGGTTGATCATATCCTTTTTTGTTCCTGATTTCCTTAAATGAATGTGATTCAATGTGATATTCATGAATATACCTAATTTTATAGATATTTCCTAAATCTTCCTTGCTTTTATTATGGATGAAATGCAAAGAGGAATATAATCTGAATAGCTACATTTTCTTTTTGTTTTGGCTCAGACTGGCAGCATTATGTTAGCTGAACATTAAATGGAGACTGATTTATACTTTCTCTTGTGTATCAAGCTGCTGAAGGAAGTCATCAGGGGCATTTCCCAGTTGGGCCGTTGGGCATCTGGTCTCTTCGGACAAGCTGGGATATCTTGTTCTTTCTTATACAATGAGTATATAATACTACATGTAAGAAAATAAAACAATCTCTCTTTTGTCCATAGAATTTATCGAGTTGATTGAGGTTTATTATTTGCAAATTACTCCAGAGTTATAAAAAATTCAGTGATCTCTGACTCTTTTCCATTACAATGTAGTTTATTTTATTTATTTTATTTATTTATTTATTTATTGGACTTGTCCCCTCCCATCTCCCCACAATGGGGGACTCTGGGCAGCTTACATCAAATTAAAATCATAAATACATGATTAAAAGTTATAAAAGAACCACACTTACAGAGATAAAAAAGAGATTAAAAGATCCAAGAGGCCAATAGAGGCCACACCAGGCCGCTAAGGGGCTAGCCAACCCCATTTCTGATATCCTCCCTCCCCGCCCCAGGCCAGATGGCAGAGCCAAGTCTTCAAATCCCTCTGAAAGGCCTGGAGTGAGGGGGTCTGTCTCACCTCCGGGGGCAAGATGTTCCAAAGGGTGGGGGCTACAGCAGAGAAGTCCCACCTTCTGGACCCCAGTAGTCGGAGTTCTTTTGCCGAGGGGGTCTGGAGCATGCCCTCTCTGTGAGATCGGGTGGGATGGGTTGAAATCAAGGGGGTGAGGCGGTCCTTCAGGTAACCTGGCCCCATGCCATGTAGGGCTTTAAAGGTGATAACCCACACCTTGAATTGGACCCAGAAGCAAACCGGTACCCAATGCAGCTCACAGAGCAAAGGCGTTATATGGGTCCTTCTTCGGGCCCCAAAAATTGCTCGTGTGGCTGCATTCTGGACCAGCTGAAGCTTCCGGATACTCTTCAAGGGTACCCCTT